>NC_083346.1:15720692-16320692 GCF_019175385.1 Lycium barbarum | reverse complement strand
GATCGTTGGTTTTCCTTAAATTAACTACCCATTACTAAAGCTAAACCTACTAATTAATTAGGATTTATCTAAACTAATAATCAAAACAAACAAAGAGTTAGTTGAATAATACAAATTGATATGCGCAAAATAAATAAAATAAAAGGGCAAAATATAATTTAAATGGGATTCAGCCCATTTTTTTGGAGCTGCTGCGACCAAGTTGTTGTTGGACCTTAGCCTAGAATTCCCATTTTTGTTTTGTTTTGCTGCGGACTGGTGGGACGCGGAAGAAATTTCATTGGGCTTTTAGCCCAACACCGGATATGGAGAAAGAACAAGCCCCTCGGACCCGTATATGATGATCATGCATGAAACAGAAGGAAAGAAAAGGATTAATAAATGGGAAAAAATAGTTTGAATTTTTAATAAGGAGAGCAGTAACTAAAAGAAAATATCACATAATCAATGAATGAAAACATCTCAAAGCATATGTCAGAGATTCAGGGAAAAGGTCACAGTAATTAAGGTGTAACAATTACAACACCTAAATACATAATAGGCGGCACTTGTGTGAGAAAACAATCCGCAACATAACGAGATAACAAGGCATAATATATTTCATTCGCATATGAGAATGCACCAACTGATCAGATCTATAGGAAAAATGCAACCAGTAGCAACTAGTGTTGTCGAGCAGCGACGATAAACCACCAGCTATTCTAGAATGCCAACCAAGATCAGGTCTTTTAAAAGAAAGAACAATAACCGGTGCCTATCGAATGACAACAAATTTTTCAATGACAAAGTATACCAAACAACAACAATTCTCTGTGTGCTCTATCCTTTCACGATTCAGTAACCCAAACAAACAGCCATGACAATGGGCTCGTCAAAGAAACAAACATTAAGACAGCAGTTCAAAGAGATTCAAAGCTTAGAACTATTTTATCCTATGAGCAGCAGCCGAGTTGTTAAGGGAAGAACTTTAATATGACATTCATGGAATTCTTCATCAGCCTAATGTAAAGGTGTAAAAGGAAAAAAAAAACAAAGATTTCAAGCATTCTGAATTCCCTAATCATGCATTTTTGCCCAGCAGGATAGCAATCAAAAGCAATGAGAATGCAAGTGAAGAAATCACTCAAAGGAATGGTTTTGTTATGCACATTTTATCATACTTGCTTGAAATGAAAGCTTCACATTACTTCAAATAATGGCACAACACTCCCTCTTCTTCAAAATGAATACATGCTTAATAGTCATATTCAAAATTACCAGAACAAAGAGAAAGCAGCCCATTATTAAGACTATGACTTAACTAATTTTGAAAGGAAATGATAATCAAAGATAAAATACTACTGGCTACTGTCATTAATTTTTAAGACCATGCATGATGTCTTTTGGCCTCATGCAAATCATGAAAATTAAATCTGTTTCATAATGGACAGAAAATACATGTCACATATTCCTCACGAGAAAAAGAAAACCAAATATTTCAGTGGTTCAAACCCCAGAACAGATTATAAAGATTTCGCACCCGAAACTTGGTTCCATTAACTTAAAACTCTCCAATTGATTTCATTGAAACCCAAGTGATACATATCCTGAACAACTGAACCAATTTACTCGATGCTTACAATCTATATCCTGCTTGAGTATAACATCACACTCTTATTTATTTATTTATATATTAAATGCAATTCTTCTTTCAAATCAGCCTTTCAGCATTTTACCTCATTTTTAGACTACCCTTAAGTCTATGCTTTATCATCAACTCCCAGTTTAACAGACAACAAACAGAAGCAAGCAAACATACAATTAATGAGAGCAAGCATACAGAGTTACATACAGGGTCATACGGCACAAGACTAACAGATTCCATTAACAGGGGACTTCAAACATTCTTATCAGACCCAACAAAGCATTAGTGCAAATTCATAGATACTAGACAGAGTTTAGAATACCTTTAACTCTTTTGAATTACAACCCGAGACTTATGATAAAACCAACAAAAACCAAATAGGCATGCTTCAAATCCCACATCAGTCTAATGGAAAATCCAGTTTAATCAAACTAACACAGCGTACTTAGCTAAACATGAGACTAAACTAATCTAACTAATCCATCTGTTTCAAAACCAACACATCGATCATGAAACAGAGAAAATAAAATAAAAATAAAATAAAATAAAAGAATAAAAATAAAAGGGAGAATTACCTTCTTCGGGTGCAGCGAAGTGGGTACGAATCCTCGATCTACTTCGAAACACCACGAACTCCAAGTTGGTATCCACTCGGATCCGAAACAGCCAATAGAGAATAAACAAAAAAACGTTTGGTATTTTTGAATCTATATTAAGTGATGTTGTGACAGCTAAAAAAATTACTTTGCAGGGGGATTTCTTGGGGGTTTCCCGAATCAAAAAAAATCCTCCCTTTGATGACTTAGAAACGATTATTTATAGGGCGATTCTAGGGTTTGTTGCGAAGAAGAGAGAGAGGAGCGGGGGGACAGAGGGAAGTGGGGTGACAGACGCGTGAGGGTGGCAGAAGCGTGGTGGAAGTAACGTGGGGGAGAGAAAGTGGGGGGGAGCGGAGAAGATGAGAGGAAGGGAAAGAGAGGCGGAAAAGAGAAGAGGAAAAAATGAAGGGGAAACCTTTAGGGTTTCTCTTATCACGAAAAGGAATGGGCCGGACCCGGTCCCTTGTGGACTGGGTCAATTTCTTTTGGACCGGTATTAAAAAATATGGGCTAGTGAATTAAAGCATGGACTGGTCCTAAAAATTGGGGTAAAAAATATGGGATGGTCCAAAAATATTTATGAGTTGATTGGACTTTGATTTGGGGTCCGATAAATCAAAAATACGGACTGAATGCAAGGAGCAGTTTGGCTTCTAATTTTAAATAAAAGGCTTATTTTAATCAAACTTATACTGAGTGTGACAAATATTACAAAATATGTAATTATTAGGACTCGGGTAATAAAATTATATGATGTTGTAATAACCGTGCAATAGTATTTTTAAAAATAAACGTTGTCATTTAACTGTGCGAAGTAAATGCGATGCGTGGGTGTAAGCTGGTAAAATGTCGAAATGATAAAAAAATTATGAATTATAATAATAGTAATAAATAATGATAATAATAATAATAATAATAATAATAGTAATAGTAACCGTAATAGAATAATGAAGTGTCGGTATTGATAAGAGGCTGATAATTATAGTAAAAAATGAATATATATTTTTTAATTTTCTAAAAAATATTAGAAGCGTAAATAGGTATTTTGGAGGAGAGGCGGGACAAAATTGGGTGTCAACAACTTATCCCTCTTTGCCCGGTAATGATGAGAAGAGTTGGCGGGCAAAGACGTTGACTCAATATCCTATTTCGTCCCGGCTAAAGGGAATCTGAGAGAATTATGACCGAACTCCGGTCTCTGAGTTGCCTACATATCTCGGGTTGCACGAGAATCAGGTCGAGTGTAGTTCAGGGACAACTACGACACCTCATGACTAATGAACCCCGATTGGCGCGAATTTTGCAAAATATTGTCCAATGTTGAATTATGATCACACTGGGTATTATGATAGAACTTGAGAATTCTGAAAATTGAATTGCTGGAGTGCAAAAGAATACTTGTGATTAGATACGAGTGTTCGAGGTAGATCTTTGACCCGTGTCGGGAAGTCTGCTTATCCTTCCCAACGCATTGCCCCAGTTCGCTGCCGAAGAAATAGTTCCACGAGTTGAGATGTGATGCCAACTTCGATATTGTCAAAAGCCATCAGCTAAAAACAATTGTTAGCAAAAAAAATATATGTATAAATAAGATAGGGCTGGGGAAGTTTACACTTGTAACCCCTGTTTCGAAAGTTGAATACACATTCGGAGGTGGGTGCCTCAAACTGAAATATAAAATACCCGCATTCGGAGGTGGGTGCCTGAACTGAAATATAAAATACCCGCATTCGGAGGTGGGCGCCTGAACTGAAATATAAAATACCCGCATTCGCAGGTGGGCGCCTGAACTGAAATGTAAAATACCCGCATTCGGAGGTGGGCGCCTGAACTGAAATGGTGGGCGCCTGAACTGAAATGTAAAATACCCGCATTCGGAGGTGGGCGCCTGAACTGAAATATAAAATACCCGCATTCGGAGGTGGGCGCCTGAATTGAAATATAAAATACCCGCATTCGGAGGTGGGCGCCTGAACTGAAATATAAAATACCCGCATTCGGAGGTGGGCGCCTGAACTGAAATATAAAATACCCGCATTCGGAGGTGGGAGCCTGAACTGAAATATAAAATACCCGCATTCGGAGGTGGGCGCCTGAACTGAAATGTAAAATACCCGCATTCGGAGGTGGGCGCCTGAACTGAAATATAAAATACCCGCATTCGGAGGTGGGCGCCTGAATTGAAATATAAAATACCCGCATTCGGAGGTGGGCGCCTGAATTGAAATATAAAATACCCGCATTCGGAGGTGGGCGCCTGAACTGAAATGTAAAATACCCGCATTCGGAGGTGGGCGCCTGAACTGAAATGTAAAATACCCGCATTCGGAGGTGGGCGCCTGAACTGAAATCTAAAATACCCGCATTCGGAGGTGGGCGCCTGAACTGAAATATAAATGGGTGCCTGAACTGAAATATAAAATACCCGCATTCGGAGGTGGGTGCCTGAACTGAAATATAAAATACCCGCATTCGGAGGTGGGCGCCTGAACTGAAATATAAAATACCCGCATTCGGAAGTGGGTGCCTGAACTGAAATATAAAATACCCGCATTCGGAGGTGGGCGCCTGAACTGAAATATAAATCCACGTCCACTTCCACGGTACAAAAATGTAAATCCACATCCGCTTTCACAGTGCAGAAAAATAAATCCACGTCCACTTCCACAGTTCAAAATATAAATCCACGTCCGCAGTTCACGGTACAAAAAATGTAAATCCACATCCACTTCCATGTCCATATTATACGGTACAAAAATAAATCCACTTCCACGTCCGTATTATACGGTATCAAAAATAAATCCACATCCACTTCCACAGTGCTGAAAAATAAATCCACGTCCACTTCCACAGTTCAAAATATAAATCCACGTCCGCATCTCACGATACAAAAAATGTAAATCCACATCCACTTCCACGTCCGTATTATACAGTACAAAAAAAAAATCCACTTCCACGTCCGTATTATACGGTACCAAAAATAAATCCACTTCCACTTTCGAAAAATAAATCCACATCCACTTTTCACGATGCAAGAAAAATAAATCCACCTCCACTTTGAAAATAAATCCACTTCCACGTCCACAATGTTCATATGAATCCACATTTATATCCACATCCTAGTCCACGCCTCGTTGTGACGGAAGTTAAATCTATAATTATCCCCACAATTTAATATACGACGCAAAATTTCGATCTTGTTACCTTATTAAAATACCACATTCTAAAAGAACTTTGTTAGCGACTTGAAATAAATAAATATGTATAAAGTGATAGCAAAATTGAGGAATTCAAACCAATAACAGATGACCAATGTCAGTATCCACTTTGGAGAAGGTTAAATCCACAATTATATGTACTTGATCCATCGAGAAATGCCCCGAGCTAAAACAACTGTTAGTGATAAGAATATGTAAATAGCTGGGTTTGAAAGAATTATGCTCACAGCCCTTGGTTGAGAAGATAAATTCGTTTCCACTGTTGCGATTAAGATTTCATGATGATTGGAACAACATCCACCGTTTAGCGCAAGCTACCTTTGCATCCATGTTGAAGAATATTTGCCCTTTTGAAGAAAGCTAACTCTTTGATCACGTCCATAATTAAAATTTTAAGAAGAGTCAAATATGCACCATATTCATGTTAATTGAACCTGTCTCAGCAAAGAAAAATTGTGAGTTTAAAAGAAAATTGATTGACTTGTGCATGTCAGGGAACTTGGCCCTTGAATTGATTTTTGACTCGGTCGCGTCCCTCGTTCTTCGATTTTCATCACATGTTTTGCTTTGCCGGGGAGTTTCAGTTATACAAAGTGTATTTTGAAAAATAAAAGTAATGAGTTTTGGGTGACTTCGAAAGGAAATACTTAGTGACTCTAATAGATAAAATGATTGTGGAGACTCGATTTTGACTTTATCCACATTTCCAGAAATATATTGGTGGACTTTTTATTTAACATCGTTAAACGTTTAAGACCACTTTTATGCTACTTCTAAAAATTTGTCTCAGTTTCAATCCTGGAGATGCTTGATTCTGGACGGTAAGAACTTATAATGAAAGTTTTTTTTTTTTTAAAGTGATTTGACCGACTTCAAAATTTTGTCCCAGTTTCAAGTCCTGGAGGTACTTGATTCTAAACAATCGAAAAGTGAGAAAGTTGTAATGAAAATTTTTGAAAGTGATTTGATCGATTTCAAAAATTTGTCCCAGTTTCAAGATACTAAGACACATGAATTTAAACGGTGGTAAGAAAAAAAATCCTTATGTATTTTATAGGAACCAAAATGTTTGGACAAACCGAAGATATTAAAATTTTAAAATAGAAGGGCCGAACCCGCCTCGGGTTGCCTACGTATCCCAAAGGAATCAGGCCAGACGTAGTTCGTGACAGACAAAATGATAGAATCTTAATTTAAAAAGGCCGTAACAAAACATGGAGGCAACATGACAAAAGGAACAAAATGTTCTAGTTGATGCCTCCGGCCTATTACAAAAAGAAATTTAAACTGAAAATACTGAAACTCCCGACGAACCGGGTAAGATAGAAGTTCGACTTCGCAACTCAGGTCCTGGCTCAGCAGCCTATAAAGTCAATATTTTAGCAAAGTCTTTGATTGTCACAGCATGATCATCTTCATCTTCCACGAACAGGTTCTTGATTCCCTCCACGATATCATCATAGGCAACCTCAATAATCAGATCTGAAGGTTTTGAGAAAGTTTGATCAATGGTAGGAATAGGTTTTGGCAATGGAACCTCCTTCCTTTTATTCTTTCGTGCTTTCTTCACTTCTTCCTCAGTTGGCTCATATCCCAAACCAAATGTAAACTGTTGCGTAGGGAGAACGACTGGCTCAACCCGCCCATTTAATGTCTTACCTATCCCAAATCTAGGTTGGTACCCATTTCTCAGCATTTCTTTTGCAACCATAATCGCGGCGCATGACCTTTTAAACTCTTGAGTTTGACAGACTTCACCCACTTTAGTGACATTCACAACCTCCCAAGTGTGGTAAGCTGCTCCGTCGAACCCTCCTTCTGCCTCGATGAATGGGATGGATTGCTCTCGATAGAAAGAAGTATCCCCTTCTCCATGTATACATATTTGTTGCTGATCCCACTCGAATTTGACAGTTTGGTGCAAAGTAGATGGTACAGCCCCAGCCAGATGTATCCACGGTCTTCCTAACAGCATGCTGTATGTCGTGGAAATATCCAGTACTTGAAAATCCATAATGAATTCAACAGGAACAATCAACACTTTCAACTCTATTTCTCCAATAGGGCGCCTTTGAGCCCCATCAAATGCTCGAATATTCACATCACTTGTCTTGAGCTCACTAACATTATATCCGATCTTCTTCAGACTTGTTAATGGACAGATGTTAAGTCCAGAACCCCCATCAATCAACACTTTAGCCACAAACATGTTACGACACTTGACAGTTATATAGAGCGTTTTGTTATGCATGCATCCTTCTGGCGGCAGTTCTTCATTATCGAAACTGATTCGATGACTGTCAAGCACGCGCTCGATCATCCCAGCTAACGCCTCACTAGTTGTTTCACTTGGAACATATGCTTCATTCAAAATCTTCAAGAGTGCATTTCTGTGCACATCCGAACTCAAAAGCAAAGAGAGAATAGGAATTTGGGCATTGGTCTTTTTCAACTGATCCACAACTGAGTACTCACTGGCCTTAATCTTCCTCAAAAATTCTTTTACTTCGAATTCTGTCACGACCCTTTTGGGAGGTACATTGGTTTCCTTAGCTTGCCCCAATCTAGCTAGCTCTTCTGGGGAATAACATCTTCCAGACCTTGTCATTCCTGATGTCTTAATCTTGTCAGTGATCGTGTCCTTTTCTCGACATTCCATCACAGCTTATTGATAATTCCATGGTACGGCTTTAGTATCGAGCACTGGTAACTGATTTGGTGCTTGAACTACTTCCATAGGTGTTGATGAAGCTCCTAATATCTCGATAGGTACAAAACCCCTTATCACTATAGCCGGAGAAGCAACGACTACAAGACCTTGATCTTCCACGCTATCCACAGGCACTATGAATTTGGCTGGATCGTCATCATTTTCATCTATTCCAATCATATTTATCGTGGCCCCATCATGGGTCGGGAGTGGATTGTTAACCATGTTTGGTGCCGGTTGTTTGACCATGATCTGTTTTGCTTCAATAAGATCTTCAACCTTGTGTTTTAATGAGTAACAACGATCAGGGGAATGGCCTTTTACCCCCGAATGATATGCACATGTTTTAGTGGGATCAAAACCTCTAGGTAATGGATCTGGAATTCTACCTTCCACAGGATACAATAAACCTGAAGCTTGCAGTCTTTCAAAAACAACGCTCAATGGCTCTCCTAATGGTGTGAAATTGCGAAACGGTTTATTTGGACGAGGCGCGGATGCATTGTTTAGATGATGAGGTTGTGATGGTGGAGCTGGATATGTTGGTGGTCGCGGAGCTCGGTGTGCTGGTTGTGTGTGGTAAACAGGGTAGGATATTTGTGGTGATTGAGGTTGGTAAGATGACAAAGCTTGGTCGTATGGATGTGGAGAATATTGGAAATATTGTGAGTGGTGAGTGTTAGGCTGGTATTGTGGTGGTTGTTGATGGCGGTATGATGTGTTTCCCAAAGCCATTACCGATGTTGCTTCTTTTTCCTTTTTCTTTCCGTTTCCGAGAGCACCAATTTGTAAGGACCTACTAGTAGACTGTAAAGCCGCAAGACTTGTTATTCTTCCTGTTTTAATTCCATCCTCGATCATGTCCCCAGCTTTGATCACCTCTGCAAAAGTTTTCCCGCCCATCGTCACCAAACGTTCATAGTATTCCGGTTCTAGTGCTTGAATAAAAAAAGTAACCATTTCTGTCTCCGCCATGGGTGGGTGTACCCTAGACGCTTCTTCTCTCCACCGTATAGCATATTCTTGGAATGATTCAATCGTCTTCTTCTTCAACTTTGTAATCGAAATTCTGTCAGGAGCAATCTCAACATGAAACTTGTAATGATCCACGAAAGCATTTGCCAAATCATCCCAAGTACGCCATTTGGTTGTATCTTGCTTGGAATACCATTCCAAGGCTTTCCCACTCAAACTTTGATTGAATAGTTTGACTCTTATCCCTTCATTCTTTCCTACGCCAATCAACTTTTCACAATAGACTTTCAAATGAAAGAAAGGATTTCCCGACCCATCAAACTTCTCAAATTTTGGAATCTTGTAACCTGGTGGCAATTCTACCTCAGGGAATGCACATAATTCTTCAAACCTCACGCTTCGATTACTACCCAGTCCATGCAAACTTCTCATGGCATCCTCCAAACTTTTGAGCTTTCTATATATCATTTCATCATTAACTGACCGTGCTTCATTTTCAACTTCGGCATAATGATCAACATCTGTGCGACATTGCCCTTGAATCTGTGTCATGGGTGGAGCTGTGGTATAGGTATACACTGGCGGAACTTGATGTGTATCATGTGCCGGCGGTATGAATTGAGCTTTTGAAGAGGTGGTTGTAAATAAAAAGGGAGCATTTTGAGTGAGGTGTTCGGAGCGAACTGGCTGAGAAGTGGTAAAATAATTTGTTTGGTTAAATTCATCCAAATTTGGGAACGGAGGTGGCACAGGCAAAGTCTGACGAACTCCTTGGGACGGAGTCATGTGTGGCAGTGTTTGAGAAAATGACCGGTTGTGGAGTACCATATGACTTAGTTCTGCAACTCGTCGTTCCAGACGAGCAATGGTCTCCAAATGTGTTTCTGATTCTTTGGAGGATATGGGATCACTTGTGATTGGTAAATTAAGAGATGGCTCGGATGAAGTGGTTGCATTGATCAAATTTTATTCCATTTTAGAACGAGTCCTTTTGGTTAACCAGGTGATTAGTGATGGATTGGAATCTGCTTTCCTGGCTCTGGACCGTGTGAAATATGAATGCTCCGCCAGTTCCCCTTTAGCACAAGTCAACCTTTTGTTTTGAAAATAAGTTTTAAAAAAAAAAAAAAAAAGATAAAACAAGAAAAAGAAAAAAAGAAAATGAGTCAGTGTACGGGAATGATATATTATTGCATATAAACACATTATTGCACACATAAGTCGCGTTTTAATGCAAGGGACCTCTTTATGCCAGAGGTAGGCCTAACGAATATTTGAAGGACAAACGTGTCTTTATGTATCATTCCATAACTCCTCCCAAAAGTAATTTACAAGAATAAAAATTATTACATGCCAAATCGATAATACATCTCAAAATTAATCTAAGATATCTAATATTTCAACTCCACTAATTCTCTTTGGTTGTCTTCAACCTCCGGCGTTGAATGCTCCACGCAACCTGCGACAAAAGGTCAATTTTCTTGAAATATTTATCTATAGAGTACTAGGTCCACATATTCCACATGTTTGTCCTTCAAATAATGCACATAAATAGTGAAAGTGTCACTTAGAGTCATAGACTCATTTGGACATTTGGTAAGGTTGACTAATGGACTTAATACACCAAGGGTATTAAGCCTCCTAGGTGTAAAATGATGCATGTCCTTACAAGGTTTTGGCTTCGCTCTACCCTAAGTAGACTAAGAATGGGTTTACTAGACACAAGGTTCCCAAGCGGACTGCTCGAGTGAGAAGGCTACGCGATCCCCGTTACTCGGGCACCTCGCGCATACGCCAACTCTCCTAAAATTTGGATTCTACGAAAGAAATTTGCGGGTGCGCAAAACACACCTCGCGTGTACGTGTGATAGTGTGAGTTTCCAGAAGTGGATGAAATATGAACGGAATGCCAATTTAAGGAAATCAGTAATATACATATTACATAGAAAAAATGCACACAAGGAATGAAATGCAAACATTTAGAAGTATATAAAGCAACAATATAAGGAAAATAAAGCAAAACAAACAAAATGTCCCACAAATTATTTATTAACCTAAGTTGTTATGGTTAGAGACTAAGTTCCCCAGCAGAGTCGCCAAGCTGTCACACCCCATTTTAACCGGGTTGATTTAGGAGTATGACGTATTGGTGATTCCTATTTATTTGTTTTAAGGAGTCGCCACCTAATTGATTTTAAAGGTGAATTAGGACACCTAAATATTAACTAAGGTAAAGTTAAAACTAAACCTCGATTAATAGTCTGCTTAACCAGTATGATTCTAGGTAAGGGCTCTATATTATCCTAAAGGGAAGGGGTTAGGCATCCTTTAGAATCCGTTAACTTACGGTTATCCGACCAACTTAGGTTAATTAATTAAAGTTAAATATAGTGTTTAAATTTTAGAAAATGACTTAAAATACGGCTAAAGTTTTAAGAAGAAAATCATGTTAGTTAAAATAAGATTTACAGAAGAATATAATAATTTGTATAAAGAAAACTTTAAACGCCATTTTTTGAATAAGACTTATAAAGGTTATTAAGGCATTAAAATAGAGGCTACTAAAAGTAAGACTAATATTTTATATAAAGGAGAATCTTAGGATGCTATTTGAAATAAAATTTATAGTAGTTACTAACAGTTTCAAAAGAAGTAGCATAAAAATGAAGTTTGCAAAATATGATGATTTATATATAAGTAGAAGAAGATGCAAATTCACGCGATAAACATCTGAACGAACTAACCAATGAGGTATTAATTAAACTTGAATTTTAGAAATGTGAATAAAATATAAAAGAATTAATAGATTTCTTTTATTCATTTTTTTTATTATTTTTATCCATTATGCTTAAATTAAGAAATGCGTGATTGACTCAAAATTCGAAGAGTTGTTCAAAATATGTTTGAATTTTTTATTTTTTGCATATTAATGAGAAGTAAGTATTACGGATACCACAAATAACTTTTTAATAAAAAGAAAAAAAAAATGGAATTTTGTGGAACTGATCGTTGGTTTTCCTTAAATTAACTACCCATTACTAAAGCTAAACCTACTAATTAAGGATTTATCTAAACTAATAATCAAAACAAACAAAGAGTTAGTTGAATAATACAAATTGATATGCGCAAAATAAATAAAATAAAAGGGCAAAATATAATTTAAATGGGATTCAGCCCATTTTTTTGGAGCTGCTGCGACCAAGTTGTTGTTGGACCTTAGCCTAGAATTCCCATTTTTGTTTTGTTTTGCTGCGGACTGGTGGGACGCGGAAGAAATTTCATTGGACTTTTAGCCCAACACCGGATATGGAGAAAGAACAAGCCCCTCGGACCCGTATATGATGATCATGCATGAAACGGAAGGAAAGAAAAGGATTAATAAATGGGAAAAAATAGTTTGAATTTTTAATAAGGAGAGCAGTAACTAAAAGAAAATATCACATAATCAATGAATGAAAACATCTCAAAGCATATGTCAGAGATTCAGGGAAAAGGTCACAGTAATTAAGGTGTAACAATTACAACACATAAATACATAATAGGCGGCACTTGTGTGAGAAAACAATCCGCAACATAACGAGATAACAAGGCATAATATATTTCATTCGCAGATGAGAATGCACCAACTGATCAGATCTATAGGAAAAATGCAACCAGTAGCAACTAGTGCTGTCGAGCAGCGACGATAAACCACCAGCTATTCTAGAATGCCAACCAAGATCAGGTCTTTTAAAAGAAAGAACAATAACCGGTGCCTATCGAATGACAACAAATTTTTCAATGACAAAGTATACCAAACAACAACAATTCTCTGTGTGCTCTATCCTTTCACGATTCAGTAACCCAAACAAACAGCCATGACAATGGGCTCGTCAAAGAAACAAACATTAAGACAGCAGTTCAAAGAGATTCAAAGCTTAGAACTATTTTATCCTATGAGCAGCAGCCGAGTTGTTAAGGGAAGAACTTTAATATGACATTCATGGAATTCTTCATCAGCCTAATGTAAAGGTGTAAAAGGAAAAAAAAAAACAAAGATTTCAAGCATTCTGAATTCCCTAATCATGCATTTTTGCCCAGCAGGATAGCAATCAAAAGCAATGAGAATGCAAGTGAAGAAATCACTCAAAGGAATGGTTTTGTTATGCACATTTTATCATACTTGCTTGAAATGGAAGCTTCACATTACTTCAAATAATGGCACAACACTCCCTCTTCTTCAAAATGAATACATGCTTAATAGTCATATTCAAAATTACCAGAACAAAGAGAAAGCAGCCCATGATTAAGACTATGACTTAACTAATTTTGAAAGGAAATGATAATCAAAGATAAAATACTACTGGCTACTGTCATTAATTTTTAAGACCATGCATGATGTCTTTTGGCCTCATGCAAATCATGAAAATTAAATCTGTTTCATAATGGACAGAAAATACATGTCACATATTCCTCACGAGAAAAAGAAAACCAAATATTTCAGTGGTTCAAACCCCAGAACAGATTATAAAGATTTCGCACCCGAAACTTGGTTCCATTAACTTAAAACTCTCCAATTGATTTCATTGAAACCCAAGTGATACATATCCTGAACAACTGAACCAATTTACTCGATGCTTACAATCTATATCCTGCTTGAGTATAACATCACACTCTTATTTATTTATTTATATATTAAATGCAATTCTTCTTTCAAATCAGCCTTTCAGCATTTTACCTCATTTTTAGACTACCCTTAAGTCTATGCTTTATCATCAACTCCCAGTTTAACAGACAACAAACAGAAGCAAGCAAACATACAATTAATGAGAGCAAGCATACAGAGTTACATACAGGGTCATACGGCACAAGACTAACAGATTCCATTAACAGGGGAGTTCAAACATTCTTATCAGACCCAACAAAGCATTAGTGCAAATTCATAGATACTAGACAGAGTTTAGAATACCTTTAACTCTTTTGAATTACAACCCGAGACTTATGATAAAACCAACAAAAACCAAATAGGCATGCTTCAAATCCCACATCAGTCTAATGGAAAATCCAGTTTAATCAAACTAACACAGCGTACTTAGCTAAACATGAGACTAAACTAATCTAACTAATCCATCTGTTTCAAAACCAACACATCGATCATGAAACAGAGAAAATAAAATAAAAATAAAATAAAATAAAAGAATAAAAATAAAAGGGAGAATTACCTTCTTCGGGTGCAGCGAAGTGGGTACGAATCCTCGATCTACTTCGAAACACCACGAACTCCAAGTTGGTATCCACTCGGATCCGAAACAGCCAATAGAGAATAAACAAAAAAACGTTTGGTATTTTTGAATCTATATTAAGTGATGTTGTGACAGCTAAAAAAATTACTTTGCAGGGGGATTTCTTGGGGGTTTCCCGAATCAAAAAAAATCCTCCCTTTGATGACTTAGAAACGATTATTTATAGGGCGATTCTAGGGTTTGTTGCGAAGAAGAGAGAGAGGAGCGGGGGGACAGAGGGAAGTGGGGTGACAGACGCGTGAGGGTGGCAGAAGCGTGGTGGAAGTAACGTGGGGGAGAGAAAGTGGGGGGGAGCGGAGAAGATGAGAGGAAGGGAAAGAGAGGCGGAAAAGAGAAGAGGAAAAAATGAAGGGGAAACCTTTAGGGTTTCTCTTATCACGAAAAGGAATGGGCCGGACCCGGTCCCTTGTGGACTGGGTCAATTTCTTTTGGACCGGTATTAAAAAATATGGGCTAGTGAATTAAAGCATGGACTGGTCCTAAAAATTGGGGTAAAAAATATGGGATGGTCCAAAAATATTTATGAGTTGATTGGACTTTGATTTGGGGTCCGATAAATCAAAAATACGGACTGAATGCAAGGAGCAGTTTGGCTTCTAATTTTAAATAAAAGGCTTATTTTAATCAAACTTATACTGAGTGTGACAAATATTACAAAATATGTAATTATTAGGACTCGGGTAATAAAATTATATGATGTTGTAATAACCGTGCAATAGTATTTTTAAAAATAAACGTTGTCATTTAACTGTGCGAAGTAAATGCGATGCGTGGGTGTAAGCTGGTAAAATGTCGAAATGATAAAAAAATTATGAATTATAATAATAGTAATAAATAATGATAATAATAATAATAATAATAATAATAGTAACCGTAATAGAATAATGAAGTGCCGGTATTGATAAGAGGCTGATAATTATAGTAAAAAATGAATATATATTTTTTAATTTTCTAAAAAATATTAGAAGCGTAAATAGGTATTTTGGAGGAGAGGCGGGACAAAATTAGGTGTCAACAATTATATTCTAGAATCTATTATTACCGGCAATATCAAACTTTAGCCCTAACAATGAATGCCACTAAAGGCTTTAGCGACCTTGGATCTAATGGGATTAACCAATTACTAGTACATGTTTTTGTGGCAATAACTAGTGCCGCTAAAAGGAAAATATATTGCCACTAAAAGCCTCTTTTGGTGTAGTGTATCCTCAAGAGTATTATTGTCCTCTTCAGTTATAGCAGGTTCAATCCATCTCAAAATGTTTCCTAGATTATCATCATTTTGACCAGAGAAAATATCTTTGAAATGATCAATAGCAGCTTCTGAAATATCTTGATTTCCCTCAACCCAGTGACCTTTCTTATTTCTAATTTTGTGTATCATGTTTCTTTTCCTCTTTTGTCTGATAACACTGTGGAAATATTTAGAGTTAATATCACCTTCCTCAGCCCACTTGATCCTGGATTTTTCTTGAGGATGGATTCCTCTTTGGTAAGACATAGCCTATAGTCAGCCTGGGCCTTATGCATGATTTCTCTATTTCCATCAGTGCCATCCTGTTTATATGCTTCTTCTAGCAGTTTGGTGTTGTCTTCCATCTGCTTAACTGTAACATCCCGTAAATCCGCGTTAGGTGTGAATGTGAAATAATTGGGGTTTAGATGTCATGTTAGCTATATAGATCCCTTCGGGGTGGGCACAGGTGTTAAATGGCCTTTTCGGGGTCAAACGAGGTAAAAGAGATTGGTTAGAAATTCTGAAATTCGTCTAAGTCTTAGACAGTTTTTAGATATGTCCAATTTTAGGGTATTTTCGTTGGGAATTTGGGAAAACTCAAAATATAAAAGTTGTATGTCTCTGAAATACCTTTCCAACCATATAAAGTGGGGCTCAAACAAAGCTATGTACAGGTATTTATAATCATTTTACTGACCAAATATCAATTGTCGGAAACACGTGTTGGGTGTGCGTCGCGGACCCATCGCGCAAAATACAGTTGCAGACAAAAACATGATCAGGTGTTGGAGCCGTGTCACGTGGCCAACGCGGATCCATGATCAGGAGTTGCACCTGCGACGCGGGCTCAACGCGGAGCGGGGAATATTTTCTGGTTCTGAATTTTCTTTAAGTCCTACTTTGTTGTGTTATTTCCCACTTCATTTCAAATCAATATTTCTGAGGAAAAAAATCCTAGAAAAGTCTCTCTAACCCTAAGGTGAGTTGTCACTCAATCTTGATCATTCCCACACCATATTCATCCCCTCTTGATAGTAAATCATCTCTCTAAAACCCTAAGTTCTGAATTCTCCTAGTATTAATAAAGTAATGGGTTAGAATAGAAAGTTCTACAAGGTTGAAATCTATTAGTAATTCATGAAAGGGATTAAGAACTCGTTTTAAAGGGTAGAAAAGCCCTTTTTTCGAACAAGGGTAGAAATCCCTATAATTGATTAAAGTTCTAATCTTTCTCATCTAAAACCACTGTAGTGTGATTTTTGAACCTCGGGAATTCCATTTAGTAACTTTTTATCGGGATTTGAGGTATGTCTCTTTTTTAACATACTCTTTTGAACGATTTTTATGAACTCTTTGGTTGTGGTTTGTGTGTGTGAGGGACAAGCCCACAGTAAACCTTGTTTGTACTATATTATATATACGTATTCATGATTGTTTTTCCTATCTAAGGGATGATTAAAAATTAAGATTATATGCTTTGGTATTTGAAATCGAATTACCCTTAAGGGATGTTTAAACTTGATATTTGGAAAGTTTGATTATCTCATGTGAACGCTCTTTAAATGGATTGTGTTAAAAGTGAAACTTGTTTAAAGAAGTGAGGCTGGTTTCTAAAACTGAGATGAATTGATGTACCCCTATAATGGGAAGATGAACATAACCCATGAGGAATAATTTGGCTATCATGATATGACTGGTGATTCTGCTTCTATGCCATGATTGATGGTTCGGCTAATATGCTATGATTTGTATCTTGTTTGTGTTTGGGCCTGTATGGGCAAGCTGTGCTAGTCCAGAGGACGATTAGCCGTTATGGATCCTAACGTATCGATACAATTATTGTTGTGTCAGTCCAAAGGACGATTGACCTCCGAGGCATGTAGCCCGGTGCATCTATTGTTGTGCTAGTCCAGAGGACGATTAGCCTCCGTGGTTTTCTAGCCCGAAGTATCGATTGATTGGTTCCCCTGTGGGTGGTTTGTTGATGATATTGTTCTCAGATTTGAAAAGACTCAAATGGTAATAAGTAGTATAATTAATCAAAAAAGATATACACTTGTCTTGCTAGTTTTATATTAATGATTGTGAGTTTCACGATTAATCTTGCCTTTGATTTGCAAATTTATCCTATTGGAACGTTTTGTTTTTCTTTCTAAACATTATTGTATTATTTTGTTATATTACTCATTGTCCCGGAGACACTCACTGAGTACCCAGTACTCAGGCATACCATTGTTGTTTTTGATGGTGTGTTAGGTAACATTGAGGAGCAGGTTCGTGATACGCCTACGACTTAGGAGAACTTGCTGCTTCAAGACCATTCGGTGAGCCCACATGATTTCTTCGTGGGGCACAATTCTATCTTTACTTTTCGTATTTTAGTTTTTGGGTTGCGTCTCGATGAGTTAGACATTTATTCATTATCGTAGAAGATCCATAGCTAGTTGACAGATTGTGGGTAGTGCGTTGGAGTCTCATATGACTCATTGAGACGTTTTGCCACATTTATTAACTGAGTATTTGATTTGACTTCCGCTGAATTATCTCTAAGAATGGTGATGCTTTCATTCGATTATAAATGACTTGTTTCTTATTCGTTAAGATAGTTGTTTAACAGAAAATATTAGGTGTTCGTTGTTTACAATAAGGTGCTTCTGGTGTTATTCATAGCATCAGATGCCTGTTACTTCCAGGGTCGGGTTTGGGGCGTGACATTAACAATATCAAATACATTGCCAATGGAGTCTCTAGACCATGAACTGAGCTTATGAGCAAGGTACTTGAGTTTTTGTTGAAAGATCCACATAGCATTTCCTTCATACTCATGGTCCCATGATTCCTCTACAATTGATTAGAAGCCTGGCTGTTGTGACCAAAAATTAAAGAATTTGAAATATTCGATAGTGGTGATCATTGTTGTTGACACACCTCATGAGAAGAAGACTATGATCAGACCCATTCTTAGCTTTGTGATCCACTCTAGTGTTATGAAACATATCAGACCATTTGTCATTAATAAGGACCCTGTCTAGCCTTTTACTAACCCTGAACCTCATTCTTCTGCCATTACACCAAGTGAAAGTATTTTCTGTGTATCCAGCATCTACTAGATCACATTCTTCCAAACAATTAATGAAGTCAAGACTTCTACTAAAACTGTGAAGGATCCCCCTTTTTTTCTCCTCAGGAGCTAAGATGGAGTTGAAGTCTCCTAGAACAGTCCAAGGTCCATCCATTGTGTTATGAATTAACCTCAGATCATCATATAACTTCCTTCTTCTTCTGGCTTTGGACTTAGCGTACACCACTGTGATGCAAAACTGATCAGTGGAATTGATTTTACAACATTTGAAAGACAATTGTTGCTTTTTGTTGGAGATCACATTACAAGTAATATTACTCCTCCAAAAGCACCAAATTTTACTATTGACATTAGCAGCAACATGATCAAAACCAAAGTAAAGCCAGTACCTTTCTATTTGTGTAGCAGTCAAAAAAGTCACAAAATCAATTTTGTGCATTCTAGTTAACTTTAGAAGTCTCTCAGATGCTTTTTTTTTTTTAAATCATACCCCTAATATTCCATAGTATGAAGTTAATCATAAAAAATTATGGCTTATGTAGGAACCTTAAAATTGGATGCTTGAGGAAGTCTGATCAGACCCCCACTTTTGCTTTTTCTTGATGTTTCTTTGTCTTTTTGGAGATAAACCTTGTATGGAAACAACTTTGTTGATTTCTTTGGATACTGGGTCTTCTTCCTGCTGGCTGATAGGAGCAAAGGTTTTGATAAGACACTCTACCACTTCCTCATCTGAAGATTCACAGTCCACCTCTTCATCTGAAGAGTCTGAAACCCTGTCCTCTAGCTCATCTTAAGATGAATTTTCTTCACCTCCTTTCATAATATTATTGTTGTTGTACCCCTACTCTAAATCTGGACCATGTCTGTGATTGGTGTTATGATCCAACAACACTTCCACAGAGCCTAAGTCCACTACAAGCTGACCACTCATATCAGGTGCAATTTCATGTTCTGTGATAGTAAGGGGTCCTAAATTACTATGTTGATCCTCCTGTTGATTAGGATTTGCTTTGTCCTTGATATGATTTGCCTTTGTTTTTTTCTTTTTTTTTTCTTGTTCTTGTTGCCTTTGTCTTTGTTAATAGTTTTCCCAGTTCCTGGTTTTTCCTTTTCCTCCATGTTATTGTCTTTCTTGTTGCCCTTTCTATTCCTTCCTTCAGGAGTCTGCTTCAACCTTTGTTTAGCCCAAACCAGCAGTTTCAAGAAGTTACTGGCATGTGCTTATTTTATGTTGGAATTGGGATTCTTATTAGCTCTTCTCTTATTGTTGTCCTCTTGTTCTTCTTGGTCATCATCTGAGTTGTTATGAGTCAGAACTTGTTATGGTGCTGCTCTAGTCTGATCTGCTTGATTCATGTTTGTTGAAGTGTCTTCATGTTCTTTAGTGTGATCTTTTCCCTTGTTCTCCTTGTTATTCTTATGCTAGACTTTGTTTTTTTGTTGTCTATTTGTGTTGTTCCTTTTCTATTTATTCTTGACTTCTGTGAAACCATCACTATCCTCTTGTTTCTTATTTTCCTCTTGATCACCATTTTGCTTGGCCTTGTTCCTGGTGTCTTGTTTGTTGGTTTGCTGATCCTTTTTTTTTTTTTTTTGCCTTATTTTTCATGCTTTTTTTCAAGCTCTTTTTGTTCCTTCTTCCTGGCTTCTACCTTGCATTTAGAAATATCATGGCCCTGCATTCTACATGATCTGCAGAATGCTGGAACCCCTTCATATTCCAACTTTTGCTCATAACCTTTTCTTCTAATCCCATAACCTTCTAATCCCACCCAGATTGAATCCAGTAGGGGTTTCATCAAATCGAACTCCACTCTTACTTTGGCCATATGAGGTCTGGTTTTTCCTAATGTTGCAACATCTTCCTTCAAAGGTATTTCAACTGGAGTAAGGATTTGGTTGAGGTATTCCCATTTGAAGAGATGGTATTTCAGCCCTGGCACAGTACCTATACAGGAGCCAAAGAAGTCTCCTCAGTCGGGTCAAAATCCGAAGTCCGTTTGAATATTCTCATAAGAGAGCTCCCAACTTCTATGAATCTTTTGGAATAAGCTTTTCATTTTATTGAAGTTAGTTTCATTGAAGAGATCTATGAAAACGTGTCTGCAGTCATAAGCCCCTAACCGTAGTTTCCCTTTAAGGGGGATTTGCTCAAGAAATTTTAATCTAATAGTATCAATTTGGGGCCTTCCCATTGTGAATTTTCCAACCAGAGTAAATTTGCATTCTTTAGTCATTTCGCCATAGTAATCAGTGGCATTAAAGAGTACAGTAGTCTTACTGCTGTGAGAAGTATAGCTTGCTATCACTGGAGCTGGAAGTTTGGTAATTTCAGAGCTTGATGCTCCAGTGAATGCATCTATGTAAGATGTTTTTTGGTTCACAGCCGCCTCCGGTTCCATCGCAGCCTTAAGAGGGTCCTTAGGCTGAGAGATACGCGCCGTTTCACTGGCTATTAGAGGCTCCATGAGGTGGCGCTTGATGGAGACGCGCTAATTTTTTACCCGATGGGTCAAAAAGTGACCGTTGTTAATCCTAACGGACAATTTTGTACGGAGAGGAGTTTTATTTTAGAGAGAGAATATTTCAGCCGAGAAACTAGTGTATCAACAGAGCAACTTATATTTATTTATTTATTATTAGCTGATTTAAGTTTTATAGTTATTAGTTCGTAAATAAAGATAAATAATATATGTTTAGATATTCAAGACACATAATTATTTAGTATTCATATCTAGATACAATCATTATAAAGAATGCATCTTTTTCGCTTGGGCAAGAAGCTTCTATTTCATTGAGAGATAACAATTCTATTATATATGAAAGAAAGCGGCAGACACTATAATTTGACCAGTATCTTTTATCTTTTAAATTACACAGTTAATGGAGAGGTTAGGCTTCTCAAAGGTTAATGGAGAGGTTAGGCTTCTCAAAGGAATGGATCAGTCTAATTAAGAGGTACATCTCTATAACTGGTACTTCTTGATAGTTAATGGACAGAGATATGGCTTCTTTAAATCAGACAATGGGTTGAGACAAGGAGATCCCATCTCTCCCTCCCTATTTGTTCTCAGTGCTGAGTTACTGTCCATCATGTTGAATAATTTGCAAGGAAGAAGAGGGTATACAAGTTTTCATATGTGTGAATTGGGTCCATCAATCAACCATTTGGCTTTTGCGGATGATCTGATTTTATTCTCTAGTGGTAGGAGGAAAACAATCAACATAATCATGGGCACTCTAGCTAAATATGAAGCTGTCTCTGGGCAAAAGGAGAACAAAGAGAAAAGCTATGTAATTCTAGCTTCTGGGACACCAGGAAGCAGAATCAAAAGAATCATAAGGCAAATCTACATGCAACAGAAAAGGTTCCCGGTCAAATATCTGGGGTGTCCATTGGTTGAAGATAGGCATAAAATTTGTCACTTCTCAGATCTTATCAACAAAGTGACAAGCAGAGCTAGGGGATGGCAAACTAAATTTCTCTCAACAGAAGGTAAAGCAATTCTCATTAGACATGTACTTCAAGCTATTCCTATACATTTGCTGGTAGCAATGAATCCATTAAAAGGGGTCCTTACTCAAATAGAAATTTGTCTAACTAATTTCTTCTGGAGAGTCTCTGATGGAAAAGAGAGGCATCACTGGATTGCTTGGGAAGCCATGTGCTACCCTCATCATGAAGAAAGAGCTCAGTTTAGGAGAATCAGAGATGTATGTAAAGCTTTTACTGCAAACACTTGGTGGAACTTGAGAACTGGACAGTCATTATGGAGAGACTTTATACTGGCAAAGTTTTGTAGAATATCCCATCCTACAGTTACAAAGCGGAATGTGGGAAAATCCCAATCATGGAGAATATCATGTGACATCAGACAAATGGTGGAGGAACATATCATGTGGCAACCAGGAGAGGAAAATATTTCTTTATGGTATGACAATTGGACTGGTGAAGGCTCATTGGTGAATCTGTTAGAGGATGAGATACAACCAAAAGATGTGCTATTGAATGAAGTAAACAACAATGGAGAATGGAACTTAGAAGGCTTGAGTGCAGACATTCCAATTGAAGTTAGTGACATTATCAATCAACAAGTGATCAGGTTAACACCAGGAGTTGCAGACAAAGCTTTTTGGAGAGTTACTGAATAAGGAAAATTTACAGTAGGGTCGGCATGGGAATTACTCAGACAGAAGAAAACACCAACAATGATTGAGAAGATGGTATGGCATAAGAAAGTACCTTTCAAGAGGCTTTTATGGCTTGGATAACTATACACAACAGGGTCCCAACATATGAGAAAGTACCAAAATTTGGCATAAACATTCAGCCAAAGTGTTACTGTTGTTCACCCCCCATTCTTGAACTGGAGACCAAAGAGCACCTGTTCTGCTCGAGCAGCCTTGCTCAAGGCCTGTGGACAAGGTTTGAAGGGTTATTTGGAATTTAGACTACAGGTTTGAACTTGGGGCAACTGTTGGTAAGATGGTGGCAACAACATAGCTGGAATATGGTGGCATCCTTAAAAATCAAGATACTACCTAGTCTGATAATATAGGAATTATGATGATCAAGATGTGCAGTAAAGTATGGTACAGAACAACCTTCCATTCGCAGGTCTGAAACACTGGTGCTAAACAACCTAGGCACGAATCACCGGTCAAAGATTTGGTAAGGTAAAATTGCAGGCTTCCTCGGAGTAAATGATACAAATAGCAGATCAATAGATACAGCACTAGACGTACAAGATAGTGAGATGGGAAAAACCACTAACAAATATGTACAAACTAAACTCAGATGGGAGTTGTCGAGATGAAAAATGTGGTGCCTGCAATTTTACCTTACCAAATCTTTGATCGGTGATTCCTGCTAGGTTGTTCAGCACCAGTGTTTCAGACCTGCGAATGATATAAATAGCAGATCAACAGATGCAACACAAGACTTACAAGATTGTGAGATGGGAAAAACCACCAACAAATATGTACAAACTAAACTCAGACGGGAGTTGTCGAGATGAAAAATGTGGTGCTGGAGGAATCATTAGAGACAGCAATGGTAACATCATGCTAGCATTCTCAGTCTTTTTGGGTGATGTAACGAGCAACTTGGCGGAAGGACAAGCTATGCTACTTGAGTTTCAAAAGTGTGAAACACTTCACCTACAACCCATAATCGCGCAAGCGGACTCCAACTTACTGACGAAATGCTCAAGAGATGAAGTGACCGCACCACGGAGAATAGAGAAGGTGGTGGAAAAATTCATGAGACTTGAGGCACTGTTATCGTGAAGCAAACATGGTAGCGGATAAGATTGCAGCTCTGAGTCACATACACAAACGCCATCTGGTTTTCACAAGAGCAGACTATCTCCCAAGAGTAGTGCGTGGACTGATACTACTTGACAAAATGGGGACTGCGTCTTTGAGATTCAGACAACTAAAGTCGTCCGAGATCCAATTTGAACCACCATAGACATGAATAGATATGTTTTAATTCTTGTTTCTTTTACACTATTTCAGATGGACACAGCCATAGGGATTGGGATGCCAATGCTTCAAACAAAGGCCCTCATTTGTCCTCCTGGCTATTGCCAATTTGAATAAAAGGATGCCGGTTTAAACTAAAATAATAAAATAAAATTACACAGTCAAAAGGAGTTTTAGTTGTCATCACTCCTATTCTCTCTTCCCCTAAGATATCGGCTTTATTAGCAGAGCTCTACTATTGTTTAATAAAAAAATTGTTAAAATTGAATTCTTAGAACCCCAAAAGGGGGATAATTTTATTCCTTAAAAATAATCAAGTCTTTAACTCACATCACAATGCAATGGTGCAGTTCATATGTCATTTTCGTTCTAGAACGCATTTTGTTCATTGTAGCCGCATAAAACAAAAAGACCTTTTCTAGCAATTGTTTGTTTCTAAGTTGTCATTTTCAATCCTAGTAATCCAATTTCTTAATCACAAAACCAAAATATCTTAACCTTTTGCATGTACATTCCATTAAACAAAAACTATAGCAGTTAATGACTATGACTTTTCCTTTTTAGCAAATGGAGTAGGGAAGGCCTAATTGAGAAGTAACACTAACAAAAAAAAAATAGTGGTGTACAACTTCTCTCGCTAAATTAAAAATAAATAAAATTCATGGCTAAACTTATTTAATGACGAATTAGCAATTAATATACAAAAATATGATTTTCATCGGCAATTCCTATTCCTTTTTTTTTTTTTAATTATAGTGTAATTTCTAATTTGTAGACTATACTTTATTCTAAGTTATTCTTTTTCATCATCAATTGTCACCTTTTTTTAGAAATAAGTATTTGATCTGCCTGATTATTATTACTATAATCAGTATTTGTGCTTCGAGACTAACAAAATTGTGAAGTCTGTTGGACCAAAGCGAATAATATGAGTCATGGACTTGAATTATGAAAATTAATGTCTGTTGGACCAAAGCGAATAACATGAGCCATGGACTTGAATTATGAAAATTAATATCAATTTATGTGGCACCATTTCATTTTTAGTCTGTCCCAAAAAGAATGTATCATGCTATAATTAGAAACAATTTAACTTTAAAATTTCCCTTTTACCCTTAATGAAATGATTTATAACCACACAAATGTCCAAGTTCTGTTTTAAACCACTAATTTCAAAAGTCTTCTTTTATTTCTTAAACTTTGTGTTAAGTCAAATAGTAATTGTTGTTGTTGTTATTAGTATTATTATTATTCATAACAATAATTTGTAATTATTGTCACACCAGGGTATCACAAAGTGGCCTTAGTCGTTTGGTACGGAGACAAGTAATGCGGGGATTAGTAATGTAGGTATTAGTAATGCAGAGATTGTAATGCTAGAATTATTTTTTATCAAGTGTTTTGTTCATTGTATTAAAAATTAGATATACAATATATAATCTAAGCTTGTGTTTGGTTTAAAACTATACAAAATCTTCTTTACAATTATATCCTTGAATATTTGTGGGATTTTCTATTTCATGTAATTGGAAAAAGGGATTGAGGGGTAGTTTAGTCATTTTAGGGGTCTTATCCAGGTATAGTTAAACCTGGTATAATTAATCCCTTAATTTCCTCAGTATTAGATAAGCCCCCTGTGGTGTATAAGTAATTCATGTATTACGTATGATTAAATTGAATTAACCAAACATCGTATTGGATGGACTAAATTTTAATACAAAGACTATTTTGATTAGTACAGCGTACCAAACCACCCCTAACCTTTGTTAAGCCGCCCAAATAAAACAAAAGCCTTGTAGTATTTTTCCCTATCAAGTCTATTGATAAATATATTTCTAGTAGGCACTCTGTTCAAAAGAAGAAGAATGAAAAATAAAGCACTCAGTTCAAACTTATGTCTTCTGCCGATCATCTCACTGAAAGCTTCCCTTGACATTTATGGGCTTCACTCATCATCTTATATCCTTCTTCTACGTTTATTTTTTAGGTAATCTTTCACTCAAAATGCTGAATTTCAGTTTACAAATTAAATTCAACTTTTCTGAATCCTACATATTTATTCCCTTCTAATGTCTTTGATTTTTCTCGAATCTTCTGCATTGTGTAAGTGCTTGAGCACTTTATTTTTATGCTACGCAATTGCTTCTTCCTTTTTAATTCCAATGGTAGAGAATATCCAATTAGATTTTTTAATATATAACTGGTGTCCTTCATCTAGTTTTGATCCCAAATCTTCCTTGACATTTGAGTAGAGTTTACATTATCAAATACACTGAAGGTTAAGGGGTTATTTGCACGAGGTGTCTTATATATGAATGTGTCCACTATACACTTTGTTCCTCGACAAGGGTATGCAAAAGGATTCTTGTAGATCTCAGGAAATAGCTGATATTAAAATGAAAAGTCAATGTGATATTTGGAAAATTCTGCAGAAGAACAAGGCTGGTATTGTTTGTAGAACAAGAAAGTTATCGGTGAGGGACCTTTTCTTTTCTTTCTATATAATCATTTAGTATCCGAAATTCACTATCCTAATTCAGGAGTGGGTATATGTGGAGGAGCATATTTAGTTCAAGTGCATCCGTGCTCCTCTCCTATAACTTTGACCGTAAATATATATATATATGGGTGCACCCAAACTCAAAAATGATAGTATAGTACAATGATTATTCACGCACTTTTACAAGTGAAGTTGGGAGTTCAAATCTCATGTCTATCTTGTTGTTTTTTCTTTCTTTCTAGAATTGAGCTTGGGGTTTCAAATCTCACGTTTGTGGGCATGATTGGTGTCCCTTCTTGTTTTTAAAATTAAGTATTATTTCCTTTATTTGATGACTTATTATTTCAAAATCTCCAAAGTTCGATTTATTGAATTCTCTATTCTCCTTTTGTTATTGAAAAATTTATACTATATATAAGCATGAGTTTGGAGGTGGTTTCGTCGTCCACCTCCAACTCATTTAAAAAAAAATGTGGACTCCATATTAAAAAATCAAGCAATATACATGTAATTCTCAAAGTATCCCTCATTAAGTCAATAATGGTGATTAATTTTTCAAAAATAGTTCTGAATATATTATTATCAAGCTTCATTTTTTAAAAGTTACTATCACAACTTATTACATTTTGTAGTTCCATGGGTGATATCTTACCTCACCAACTGTAATTCTATAATCAAATTAATTGAATATTGTTACAACTGATAAAATAAATTACTCGGATGTTTATTGCAGTACTGTTTAATATCCTAAAAAGAAACTAAGATGGGTATTACATTCTCAAAAGGCATTTTCCAATGTCTTAAGTTTCTAATTATATACGAAGCACCATAATAACCAAAATAATTTATTTGTACATACTTATGATAGGTTAAGTAAAAAAAAGGATAGAAATCTTATACCGCATTTATGCCCATGTTATATGACACAATATACATAATCACCATATGTATAAAAAGTTTCACGTTTTAGCCTAGGGGAATGGTAGTTCAAATGACGTTTCCGTATTTAGAAGTAGTTAAAAAGTCAATAAGTTTTGAAATTCTGGTTCAAATTTGATTAACGCGCAGTTTAAAAGTGTCTATTAGCCTTTTTCTTAAATAAAGTCATATAAACTGAAACAAAGAAATAACACCATGTCACAAATTATTGAACCCGTGCTCTCAGAATTTCTATTTTTACATACATGACTTTCAAGAAATGTTGCAGAATATATCAATTCTTTTTATAATTGCATAAAAATAAAATTATAAATACATGTTGGGCCCGTGCTGACATGGGCTCTGGTATCTAGTTTATATAATAGACGAAAAGTCTATACTAAAACTAGTAGCAGTGGAGGAAATAGCATATAGTTGATGGATTCAACTGATCACAATATTTTCAACACAGGGTATATGTACATATGTTAAAAATCACTAAAATTGCAAAAATAGAAAAAATTGAACTTATAATTTCTAACAAGGTTCAATGTAAGAATCTAAAAATTGAACCATGTCAAATATAAATTTTAGATTCACCTTTCGTAATAGTGCATTCATCTTCTTGAAATCATTGAGTTATCTCTAGCTCGGCTGATTTAAACTCGTAGCGCATAGAGTTATATTTAACGAGAAAGCGCGAAACTAAGTAGTCTTGTGGTGTTACTATGAGAAGCAAAACTATGGCATGGGTACATGGCCTGTTGTTAAAGAGATTGACAATGCAGATGTTAAACTATTTAATGTACAAAATTATTAAAATGTGAATGAATATTTTAGCCACTCGCACATAATATTACAGGAGCACAAAGGGACCAACATCGAGGATAAGCGTCCAAATATGATAGCAATTTCTAGATGCATGGGGAGTTCAGTCATGGATAACATGCTTGTATTCAAGAATTATTAGGAAAATTAAGGGTTAATTTTACGGATATTAGTCACTCAAATTTTATTTCAAAGTTATTATATTATTTTTTGTAAATATTATTTTTTGTAATAAAAAATCATTCAATTATGTTTAAGTATCATTAAAAATCATTAAACTATTTGTTCTAATGAGAAGACACCCAATTTTGCTTTACCATCACATAAGGTCATTAGATAATTGAAGCCTTATCGATAATTTGTACTAGTAACTTTTTATGATACTTTGACATAATTGAGTGACTTTAAAAAAAAAATAGATTAGATACTTTTAACGAAAGGTTTAATCATTTTTTCTTTACAAAAAATAGTTTAATAACTTTGTAACATATATAATCGTGCAACTTTCACTTTATTGCATCAAAATTGCTAAACAATGAGTTTATTTGATGTGACAATAGTCTTTTCCGTGAAAGATGTTTTCTGATGTTCGATTGATAATATTTTCGAAAAAAATAAATGTATTAAAGAGCAAATCGAAGAGTAATTTTTAATTTTTTTTAATACAAATGATAAATAATAATATGTAAATGTTGGCTGAGACAAGTAATATAAAAGTTAAAAGTCAAGATAGTTGCAAGAACAATGACTTCCCCTCATAAATAAGCAAATTAATTTCCCCGTGATGAAATATGTTTTCTGATAATTAATCACATATCAACAGATGATTTCCCTCCTAAAAAATGTCTTTTTGATTGATTTCCATTATATCAAACACAACCTCGTATATCGACAATTTTAGTTATCAAGTGATGAGTTATGACATTTCATAGTTTTGATGATTTGACAAACATTCCAAGGACCAAGTCCTTGATCAGGTCCCCTGAGCACTGTACGTTACATGACAGCTGTAAAGCTATGACACTGTTCCGACAGGCAGTATCACAGCAGCATAGCTGCATGCATGCTAAAAGCAAAAGACTAGTGTAACGTCTCTATCCAGGTCACATGTCACTCACATGATCCTCACATGCCCTCATTGGTTCCATATATAAACAACATGTTAGCATTTGTTTAATCCATCACTTAAAAACCTAGAAATCTAGAACCATACAAGTGCAGCCACCACAGTTCTCTTGGTGCGTTCAAGAACAAAGCTAAGACAAGTTCATGGACCAGATCCCAACAACGGAAGATGTTTTGAGTCCTAGAGTTGTCTAGTCTTTGTCTTTGTGATCTCTACATTGTAAACCTACACTTCTTCAAGAAGGGTTTTGTAGGTGTTTTGTTTTTATCAAACTTTTGTTGTAGAAACTTGGCTAGAGTTAGTCATAGTAGTATTAAGGTTCAGCTAGAGTTAGTTGAATCAGTTTGATGCTTGACTAGAGTTAGTCAAAAGTGTGCTTGCAATAGAGTTATTATAAGGGGAGGGATTAGTGTTCTAATTCCTAGGTTACAAAAGCTGGTAATCTGAAACATTGCTCAGTCTAGTGAAGTTGGAAATCTTACTAGGGTAGGTCGTGGTTTTTAATCCCTTGAGTAAGGAATTTTCCACGTAAATATCTTGCCTTATTTACTTTATGTATTTATCTGTGAAAACAGTTCAGGGACCAGGTCCCTTAGACTGTTTTGGTGGACTCATAGGTTTTATCATCAAGGATTTCCGCACTAAATATGATCTACAATAAAATTCTCATTTCAACTATGATTGACAATTTATTTTCCATCACGAGTGAACCTTCTCAACTGATCATAGCCAACATACAAGGGCTCTGGTGGAGTAATACGTATGATGAATGGAATACCACATCGGTGAAGAATGAGAATCCTAAGCTCCTTACAAGCCTTATAAGGAGCACAGGGATCTCATCCCGGACCGATGTGAGATCATTTTCTTCGTCACTCCCTTCACACCCAGATTTAGATATTCTTCATTCGGGGTTTCACTGTCCGGTGTGGAGTGTGCATATTCATGGATCGGAAGTATTTTCACTCCTCATCGGTCCGGGCTTCCGTGGACCCATATCGACCATGGGCCCGACTCTGATACCATTTGACAAAGTACTCCTTTATCATTAATTAAAGGTTTCAGTTCGGGTCCTGAGTATGAAAATCGTCTTTATTAGGAAGCGGTTTAACCCCCCTCCGCTCCCAAATGTGGAACACCCAGGTGTGAAACCGAATTTAGTTGATCGGGCCCAAATATAATTGCTGGACACTGGGTGGGAAACAAAAATAGTTATCATTGCTATATTAAAATGTTACGAAAGTCGGCCATAATGATCCAGGAGTCCCATGAGAAAGAGTTCTCACTCAACAGATCAAAATGGTACACCAAGGATAACAGACTGATGACTCCTAAGAGCTCTTATCGGCGGAAGAAGGAAGGTTTTACAAATGACTTTGCCAGAGTAGTTTCATCGGATGGATGGGAGGGAGAAGGTTGTTCTATTGAATCCCGACCTCTGTGATCTAAAATGATTTAAACTGGATTAGCACAGAAATCTAGTGTTATTGGCATAGTTATCAAATATACTCTTCTACATTATAACAGTAGAGTTCAAATACTCCTGCACAAGTGATGCTTACTTGCAAACCAAAAAAAAAAAATATTCCAACAAGGAAAATATTTCCTACATTGTCGTCAAGTAGTCTATGTCAATTCACACTAAACCACTGGATAAAAATAAATAAATCAAATTGTTGAATAATTAAAATAGAAGTCTTCCATGTGTCTTTCAAGGTTGCAACGATATCGATTTTGACTTTATCATTTCACAAATCTTTAAACCACGTCTTAGAGATACGAAAGGCCGTCTGTTGGATAAAGTACCTCTTCAATGACAATGTTCCTAGAAAATGAAGAGAAAATATAATCATGATTAAAGGATAGTAAAAATATTGTATCAAATCACAACCTTTTATTTGTTAAGGGTAAACTGAAGCACCAGGAGTGAAATTTTTCACTTTGGGGAATATGATAAAAATGATCCATTGTGTTTGGAGTTTGTTTAAAAAAGTCCATTAAATGCACACTTGAGCCGTTTTGATCTTTTAAAATTTGTTAAAAGGGAGCACGTTAGGGCTCCGTAAAACTTTTAACTAACTCTAGCTTGTTAGATTTGACAGAGACTGTTAAAGAAGAAGAAGAAGATCTAAATAGAAACACCAAAAATTAAGTCCAGTTATATATCCCAAAAACTGCACTATATACCAGAAATTGATTAAGAAAAACAGCAAAAATAGTACCCCAAATAACTGCACTAGATATTAGAAATAAGCCAAAAATAGTAGAAACTGCAAAAAAAAAAAAAAAAAAAGTGCACCTCCAAATGTGCGTTTTCTAAATCTTCTTTTTAAATAGTTCTTGTTAAATCTAACAATTAAAGTTTATTAAATATCTTAAAAAAAATTCAAAATTCTCATTTTTGATAAATTTAAAGAATCAAAACTATTTGATTATATAAATGAGATTATTTAAAACCTAGCCAAAGGCACGAGATAATTTTTTGTCATCTTCTCTTACTTCTCCTAGTATTTTCTTCTTTTAAATAGGGTAGATTAAATCTATAGTTATATCAGACTGGAATACACTCTGCCTGAGTTAGTGATATTCTAACAAAAATTTGTCAGAACAAGGGCATTTTAATCCGATTACGGGAATGTGAGTGCCCTCCAATAATTGTGCCTAATGCAAAGGGAAAAAAATTGTTGATTTATTATTTCCAAGTTGATCTAATAATGATTATATTAGTTCTCCATACAATATTCCACGTATATAACAATTTTCCAAGAACGAGCACCAAGTGTTGTTGGTGATTCGTTGTCGGTGTTTTTGCAGTTAAATAGAAATGTTTCTTTTTCTAATTCCGTAATGTGTTATTCTTTGGTTGAATTTGTATTCTTCTTTTTTTTAAAACTGTTTTTCATATATTGCGTACTCTTTTTTTTTTGAATATTACTAATTTAGATATTGCACGCATAGCGTTATCGTTATAGTTTAAAGGTTAAAAAGAATTTTCATCTTTCATTAAAGAATTTTTTATATAAATATTTCTTCAATATCTTTCGAGAGCCAACTTGAGTTTTTATCAAAGTAAGATTCAGAGTTGAATTTGTTTCTTGAAAATAAAAATGTAAATTGGAAACTAACTTACTAGTTACTATATATCACAAGTTAAACTTGTAAGTTGTAATAGCTGTTGAAATATTAGTCTGTTTTCTTTTCTTTTTTTAATTATGTTTTTTTTTGTTTGAATCAGTCCAGGTTGTTATGATTTTTAGGGATAAGTGGAGTAACGTGTTTTGTTTCTTTTAGAAGTTTATTTGCTTTATGCATATCATGGACTGATATGGGTGCTATTTTTTTGGTATGTTCTGTTACATATTTGCCTATATATTAGGCTTGAACTTTTGAATGAAAGTATCAGTTTTCTAGCCATTATTCTCTTCAGCCCTTGCGTATCTTTTTTCTTCTTCTTTTCTTTCCAACAGTGGTATCAGGAGCCAAGTTATCCTGAGAGGGAAAACAAGTGAGGCAGCCAAAATTTCTTTCATCTCCTTTTACATTTAACCAATGGCCACAGAAAATGCAGATCATTGGAGCATGTTAATGGAGAATTTCATGCGGTCCAAGGAGTATTGGCAGGTCATCGAAAATGGAATTCAGTAGCCAGCAACTGGCCGGCACAACTTTGACAGATTCACAAAAAGAAGAACTCGAAGCTAGAAAGCTAAAAGACCTGAAAGCAAAGAACTATCTCTTTCAGGCAATTGATCGTCCCATCTTGGAAACAATTCTTTGCAAAGAAACTTCCAAAGATATTTGGGATTCCATGAAGAAGAAGTATCAAGGCTCTACAAGGGTGAAGCGTGCACAGCTTCAAGCTTTGAGAAAGGATTTTGAAACACTAGAGATGAAGGAAGGAGAATCTGTCACCAATTATTGTGCTAGAACAATGGAAATCACCAACAAAATGCGTTTCCACGGTGAGAAGATAGACGATGTTGCCATTGTGGAGAAGATTTTGCGCTCGTTGACACCAAAATATAATTATGTGGTCTGCTCAATCGAAGAGTCAAAAGATATAGATGCACTATCTCTTGATGAATTGCAAAGTTCTTTACTGGTTCATGAACAGAAGATGAACAAAAGTTCCACGGTACAGGAGCAAGCATTGAAGGATTCTACTAATACTCATTCCAATAACCATAGAGGAAGGGGTAGAGGCAGAGGCCGAGCAAGAGGAAGAGGAGATCGTGGAGGCAGAGATTTCCACATAAATTTCAAAGCCAACACTGATCAATTTCAAGGCAAAGGCAGAGGTCGAGACCATGACAAATCCAAGGTAAAATGCTATAGATGTCACAGATTTGGTCATTATGCATCAGATTGTTATACTAGACTGCCTAATGATAAAGAAAAGGAATAAAGTGCCAACTTTGTCGAAAATAAGGAAGTAGAAACTTTGTTAATGGTTGTCCAAGATGGAATAAAACATGAGTCGGATATTTGGTATATAGATACTGGATGTAGTAACCACATGTGTGGAAGTAAATTTTCTTTTTCATCTCTAAATGAAAATTTCCATTCCACTGTGGCATTTGGTGATTGTTCTACTATTGAAGTGATGGGGAAAGGTGATATCAAGATTAAAACCAAAAATGGTTTTGTTGAAACAATCTCTAATGTGTTGTATTTTCCCGACTTGAAAAGCAACTTACTTAGTGCTGGTCAGTTGCAAGAGAAGGGTTATGTCATCACTATTAAGAACGGTGAGTGTGAAAATTATGATCCTGTGAGAGGAGCAATTGCAGTAGTTCAAATGAGCTCCAACAGATTATTTCCGCTAAAGATTGATGATATTCAATCTTGTTTGATGGCTGAAGTCAAGGATTCCTCATGGTTGTGGCATTTTCGTTATGGTCATTTGAGTTTTGGAGGATTGAAGACACTCCACCAGAAAACATGGTCACAGGGCTTTCTCAAATCACTGCTCCTTCCAAAATCTGTGAAGAATGTGTTGTTAGCAAACAACTTCGCTCTCAATTTCCTAAAGGAAAGTCATGGAGAGCAAAGGATGTTTTGGAGCTTATGCATTCAGATCTTTGTGGTCCAATAAACCCAACATCCAATGGAGGTAAAAGATATTTAATCACTTTTACCGACGATTTTTCAAGGAAAACTTGGGTTTATTTTTTTCAAGAGAAATCTGAAGTTTTTTCAATATTTAAAAGCTTCAAAGTTCGTGTGGAAAATGAAGCAGGAAAAAATATTAAGACTCTCCGAACAAATCGTGGTGGCGAATATTGTTCGAAAGAATTTGAAGGTTTTTGTATAGATCATGGCATTCGGATACACCACAACAGAATGGTGTATCGGAAAGAAAAAATAGAACCATCCTCAACATGGTGAGAAGTTTGTTGGCAAGAGGAAGCATTCCAAAAATCTTCTGGCCTGAGGCAGTAAATTGGAGTATTCATATTTTAAACAGAAGCCCAACTTTTTCTGTTCAAAATATGACACCGGAAGAGGCATGGAATGGGAGAAAACCAACAGTAGATCATTTTAGAATTTTTGGATGCATCGCATATGCTCATGTCGCAGATCAGAAGAGGAAGAAACTTGATGACAAGGCTGAAAAATGTGTTTTTCTTGGTGTAAGTGAATTTTCCAAAGCATATAAATTGTTCAATCCATTGACAAGGAAGATTGTTATCAGTAGGGATGTTGCTTTTGATGAGGAGAACACTTGGGATTGGAATGGGCAGCAGCTTACCCAAGTACTCTATGATAGTGACGTTGAACCAGAGAAATTTTCAACAGCATGCACACCGAAAAATTCAGCAACTTCAGCAACAGTTGCTGTAGAAAATGAAGAAACAACTCGGTCTGTTGGGAGTATTAGAAGAAGGCCTGCTTGGATGGAAGATTATGAGGTAACTGGAATTGAAGATCCAATTACTCACTTTGCTTTGTTTTCAGATTGTGATCCTACATCTTTTGAGAGTGCCGTGAAGGAAGACAAATGGAGAAAAGCAATGGATGATGAAATTAATGCCATTGAACGAAATGATACTTGGGAGCTGTCTGATCTTCCAAATGGACAGAAAACTATTGGAGTAAAATGGGTCTTCAAAACGAAGTTGAAGGAAAACGGTGAAGTTGACAAGTACAAGGCACGTTTAGTAGCTAAGGGGTACAAGCAAGAATACGGGATCGATTATACAAAAGTATTCTCTCCCGTTGCGAGGCATGATACAATCAGATTGGTAATTGCGTTGGCGGCTCAGGAATCTTGGCCTATTTTCCAGTTAGACGTCAAGTCGGCATTCTTACATGGGTACTTGGACGAACAGGTATTTGTTGAACAACCCCAAGTTATGTTAAAATTGGAAATGAGCATAAGGTTTACAAATTGAAAAAGGCCCTTTATGGACTAAAACAGGCTCCCCGAGTTTGGTATAGTCGCATTGAGGGGTATTTTCTAAAAGTTGGTTTTTCGAAATGTCCTTATAAGCATACACTTTTTGTTAAGATTGGGGATCAAGGAAAAATACTCATTATTTGTTTGTATGTTGATGATCTTATATTTACTAGAAACTGTGGTGTGATGATTGAAGAATTCAAGAGGTCAATGATGGATGAGTTTGAAATGTCCGATCTCGGATTAATGTATTACTTTCTTGGCATAGAAGTAGTGCAATCTGATGACGGGATCTTCATTTCTCAGAAGAAATATATAGGAGAAATTCTAGACAGATTTCAGATGAGGGATTGTAATCCTGTTAACACTCCTACAGAGCTTGGTTTGAAGCTACACAAAGATCCTACTGGGAAGAAGGTTGACAGCACACTTTACAAACAGGTTGTGGGCAGTTTGATGTATCTCACTGCAACAAGGCCCGACATAATGTACTCTGTGAGTTTAATCAGTAGGTATATGGAGAATCCCACAGAAATGCATTTGTCGGCAGCGAAAAGAATTCTCCGTTACTTCCAATGAACGAGAGACTATGGGATATTTTATAAGAAGAATGAAAAATCCAAGTTGCTCGGTTATACTGACAGCGACTATGCTGGTGATCAAGATGATAGAAAAAGCACTACAGGTTACGCTTTTATGCTCGGGTCTGGTGCTATTTCATGGTCAGCTAAGAAGCAACCAATTGTCACGTTGTCTAGTACGGAAGCCGAGTTTGTTGCTGCGACTGCTTGTGCTTGTCAAGCTATTTGGTTGAGGAGACTTCTAGAGGAGTTGAAATTCAAGCAACCAGGAGCTACCAAGATCTTTTGTGACAACAATTCAGCAATCCAACTATCTAAGAATCCAGTGCTACATGGAAGAAGCAAGCACATTGATGTGAAGTTTTATTTCTTAAGAGATCTTAGCAATAATGAAACAATTGAATTGTCACGACCCAACCCCGTAGGCCGTGACTAGTGTCCGAATTGGACACTCATATCACCTGTTAACTATAATCATCTACAGCTAGCATGTCGTGATCTTATTTGTATAAAAAGGCAAGACGTTATTTTAAAGTTGTCATATATATGCATATCATAGCCACCTGTCTCCTGAGGAGTTACAACTTTCATATCAATTATATATATATATGTCTACGCAAGCCGACAAGGCTGCCACTACGCACAACATCCCAAAACATATGTATATATACGCAAGCCGACAAGGCTGCCACTACGAATGGGTACGCCCCAAAACATAAGTCTTATCCATACAACGAAACAACAACTATATACAGACCCACACAAATGTCCACAGACCTCTAAGAGTAATGACAGTATCATATGACGGGACAGGGCCCCCGAACAAACACATATATATACAACAAAAGGGATTTATACCACAAGCTAGGCTCCGGAACAAAGGAGCAACCCAAAGTAGCTGAATAGATGTCCTAGGACGGCGGATCTCCAAAACGAGTGTCTGTACCTGGGGGCATGAACGCAGCCCCCCGAAGAAAGGGGGTCAGTACGGAATATGTACTGAGCATGTAAAGCATGAAATATAGTAAATAGAATCATACTGAGATAAAGAGTGTAGGATCCAATACAACAAACAGAAATCCATAAAACCTACTTTTGAACATATTTCATATGTATCAACCTCATACCAATATCAATATAGAGTCTAGTAGTCAAGCTGAATAATCATTCTGTGTATAACATATATAACGTGTCCCGGCCCTCTAGTGAGGGGCTCGGTAATTAAAATCATAGCATCATATACATGTACATATAGCGTGTCCCGGCCCTCTAGTGAGGGACTCGGTGAATAATGATCATATGCCCTCCTGGCCGCCATCCCCATATCATCATGTCATCATATCATCATATATATATATATATATATATATATATATAACGTGTCCCGACCCTCTAGTGAGAGACTCGGTGAATAATGTAGTAAATATACGCACGAAAATGTGTCCTGGCCCGGGACTCAGTGAAGGATGTAACGGTAAGCACGAGCAGAATAATAAGCAACCACATACATACAAATCATCTTTTGAGACTCAACAGATAAGTTAACTAATCAGCTCTCAAGTACCAAGATAATGATCATAATAAGTTCTTTATAATGTCTATACAAACTATAACAAAGAACGTTTCAGAATTCATATGCATGTATCAGTCTAACATGATATAGTTTGTGAAAGTCAAGTATACCTCTAATTATGCAGTTCTTTAAGAGTAGGAATCTTTATACATCCTTTATTAGTCAATTACATAGTAGGCTCGTGACAATAACATTGAGGAATGAATAGAATCATAAGTCATGCTTGGAACTAGAGAGTAGAATTTACTCCAAGGCTCATATCATTTCTTACTTACATCTAGGACATGCCAAAAGAAGGAAGGAATAAGCTTTACATACCTTTAGCTTTTAGTCGTATTATAACCCGTACTCGCTGCACAATAGTACCTTATCCTATATCAAGATATCAAGAGCTACGATTAGTATACGAGGGAATTCAATACGTATTTTAACGTTAATAATCATTTTCTAACATTTAGACGACATTTCGTTCGCATTCAAACCAACTAGTACTACAAGCTAATATTGCTAGTCATACTTTCAAGTACCAACCCGGGATTATTTCAACACGACTTAAGGGATCTTCGGACAGCCCGTACATTATTCAAAACAGTCCCCAATTCACGGCCAAACAGCACACACAACGTTACCATTTACAATTCGCAATTTTCCAACTTCAACTACAACGACAACAACACGTTTAACAACATTACTTATACGATTATTGGAACTGTTTTAGCATCACATTAACTCTTACAACAGCCCACAAACCATTCCAATTTCAACTTGAATCATTAAACTTCATCTTCACTACACGTCCATAACAATAATCAACATTCAAAATAAACTAATCTATCCCTTTCATTAAAACAGTCCACGGTTTGGACTGTTTTTCTACTTCAATGTAAATCATTTCTTTTACACCTCAACTCACATATTCATAAGGCATACAATGCACCACAATGTCCATAACAACAACAATTAACGCATCACATAAAACAGTCCATTAATTCCTCTAAACCAGCCCCTACACGGCTTCAACACAACTACAACAACTTCATGATTTTCATTCGTTTATTCATACTACAACACATTCCATCCATTCCCTATACATGTACAAGAAGATTAAACATTATTTCCTATAAACCTATAGCACACGGCCCACTCCAACTTCAACAACAACAGTCCAATACCAACATGCACAATCATATACATTCAATTCACCATAAAACATATGAGAAGTGATCAATTCTTACCTTGTCACTCAATCCTTCAATCGGCTAGCCCTTCAAATTCACTTCTTGAATTTTAACACTTGTTCTTGCTATTCAATGAATGCTACACGTTGTTATACACCTTCAAAGGAGTTGAATTGCTTAAGAAACTGATTTTTTTGATCACTTTTGGAGCAGCTCATTCTCGGCCATCTCTAGCCGAGACCCTCTCTCTCTATCTCTAAGTTTCTAGCTTTGTAAAGATGAAGAATGATTTGGTTAATGGTAAATGAATCAGCATTTTTGTTATATATATGCATTCCATGATTTGGACATGTGTCCACTCAATATTTGAGTCAATTATCATTGACCACCTCAACATAACCCACACGGCCACTTATGGCTAATTTAATGGAGTGATTTAATTTTTTAATCCCACTTAATAATCTAATCATGGTTAATTTAATCCCAATTTCCCATTTATACTTCTATACCAAACGAAATTTATAGGCAACTTGTGACTTGAAACGAAACCGGAAGTCAAAGTCTCTACTTCGTACCTTAAAATAGTCTTGTCCTTAACTTATCGCATTTAGCTTAAGATGTCCCAATGTATGAAAATACGGGATATAACATCCTTCCCCCCTTTAGAACATTCGTCCTCGAATGTCAAGTTTATCCCATCGGGTTCTATAGGAGTCTTGGGGAGGGTTTTCCTTGTTGCTAACATATAGATTGAGCAGATAATTAACACAACCAAGCAGGGGGATTTAGATTACCTGTAGGCGTAGGAAACAGGTGAGGATATTTCTTCCTCATCTCTTCTTCAGCCTCCCACGTCATCTCCTCCCTGTTATTGTTCCACCACAACACTTTAACCGAAGCCACGTCTTTAGTTCGCAACCTCCTGATTTGTCGATCAAGTATGGCTATAGGTTGCTCTTCGTATGATAGCTCCTCTGTTACCTGGATATCATTTGCAGGAAACACCCTGGATGGATCGCCTATATACTTCCGAAGCATTGACACATGGAAAACCGGATGTACTGCTTCTAAATCAGCTGGTAGATCTAACTCGTAGGCAACTTGGCCTACCTTACGGATAACCTGATAAGGCCCAATGTATCTCGGGCTCAACTTCCCTTTCTTGCCGAATCTCATAACACCCTTCATGGGTGATACCTTCAAGAACACCCAGTCGCCAACCTGAAATTCCAAGTGTCGACGTCGATTATCTGCATATGACTTCTGCCGACTCTGGGCGGCCAGTAATCTCCCCTGAATAAGCTTCACTTTGTCGACAGCCTGCTGAACCATATCTGGGCCTATCAGTTTAGTCTCACCAATGTCGAACCAGCCTATACGTAATCTGCACTTCCCGCCATATAGAGCCTCGTACGGTGCCATCTGAATGCTAGAATGGTAGCTGTTATTATAAGCAAACTCGATAAGCGGCAAGTGATCATCCCAGCTGCCCTTGAAATCAATGACACAGGCCCGTAACATATCTTGTAGCGTCTGAATGGTACGCTCGGCCTGTCCGTCAGTCTGAGGGTGAAATGCTGTGTTGAGACTCACCTGTGTCCCCAATCCCTCCTGGAAGGATCTCCTGAAGTTAGTTGTAAACTGGGCCCCTCTATCAGAGATAATAGCTGTGGGAACCCCATGAAGTCTCACTATCTCCTTAAGATATAATCTAACGTAATCCTCAGCTGAATACGTAGTCCTGACTAGAAGAAAGTGGGCTGATTTCGTCAATCTATCAACGATGACCCAGACAGAGTCATATTTCCGTGGAGTGCGAGGTAAACCTGTGACGAAATCCATATTGATTACCTCCCATTTCCAGGTCGGAATCTCCATCTCCTGCAATAGTCCCCCAGGCTTCTGGTGCTCTATCTTGACCTGTTGGCAATTCGGACACTGGGCCACGAATTTTGCTATTTCCTTTCTCATACCATCCCACCAATACAAACACCTAAGGTCATGATACATCTTTGTTGATCCTGGGTGACCAGAATAACGAGCATAGTGTGCCTCCCCCATAACCTGTTGCCGTAATCCTGCAACCTCAGGTACACATAATCTGTCTCTGTATCGTAGTACTCCGTCGGATGACATCTTAAATGAGGTCTCGTCCTTCTGAAGTGTTGTATCTCTGTAATGTACAAAAATGGGATCCTCATATTGACGTCTCTTTACCTCTTCTACAATAGAGGACTCAGCAACACCTTGCACAAAAATTCTACCATCATCAGAATCAGCTAAACGAACTCCCAAACTGGCTAACTGACAAACCTCATGGACTATCTTTTTCTGCCCTGGTGGTACATCTGCCAAACTACCCATAGATTTACGGCTGAGTGCATCTGCTACAACGTTGGCCTTTCCTGGGTGATATAGAATATCAACATCATAATCTTTCAGCAGTTCTAGCCATCTCCTTTGCCGCAAATTCAGCTCCTTCTGCTTAAAGATGTACTGGAGACTCTTATGATCTGTATAAATATCAACATGTACGCCATATAGATAATGTCTCCATATCTTCAAAGCATGAATCACCGCCGCTAACTCCAGATCATGGGTAGGATAATTTCTTTCGTGTTTCCTGAGTTGTCGGGAGGCATAGGCTATAACTCTGTCGTGCTGCATCAATAAGCAACCCAATCCAACGCCGGAAGCGTCACAATAAATAACATAGCCATCTGGCCCCTCAGGAAGAGTTAGGACTGGAGCTGTAGTCAACTTATCCTTCAATAATTGGAAGTTTTATTCACAAGCATCGGTCCACTGGAACTTAGTTGTCTTCTGAGTCAGCCTTGTTAAAGGTGCTGAAATCGAAGTAAACTTCTCCACAAATCTCCTGTAGTATCCTGCTAGCCCCAGAAAACTACGTACCTCAGTAGGTGTCGTAGGTCTAGGCCAAGTCTTTACGGCCTCAATCTTCTGCGAATCTACCCGAATACCATCAGCTCCAACAATATGCCCCAGAAATGCTACTGAAGTCAACCAGAATTCACATTTAGAGAACTTAGCATATAATTTCTGATGCTGGAGGATCCTAAGTACTGCCCTCACGTGATCTGCATGTTCTTCTTCCGATCGTGAATAGACCAGAATATCATCAATGAATACAATCACGAACAAGTCAAGGAATGGCTTAAACACCCTGTTCATCAGGTCTATGAACACTGCTGGAGCGTTGGTCAGCCCAAAGGACATCACTTTGAATTCGTAATGCCCGTATCGGGTCCTGAATATAGTCTTCGGAATATCTGCTTCCTTTACCCGCACTTGGTGATAACCTGACCGCAAGTCTATCTTCGAAAAACATTTGGCACCCTGCAACTGGTCAAATAAATCATCAATCCTAGGGAGGGGATATCTGTTCTTTATTGTTACTTTGTTCAGCTGCCTATAATCAATACACATCCGCAGCGATCCATCTTTCTTCCTTACAAATAATACCCATGCTCCCCAAGGTGATGTACTGGGTCTAATAAAGCCCTTTTCTAATAAATCTTTCAATTGCTCCTTCAACTCTTTCAATTCTGCAGGTGTCATTCTGTAAGGAGGAATAGATATGGGCTGAGTGTCTGGCAATACATCTATAGTGAACTCTATCTCACGCTCAGGAGGAAGGCCTGGAAGTTCATCTGGAAATACATCTAGAATTTCATTAACTACCGGGACTGACTGAAGAGTCGGTACTTCTGCTTTCAAGTCATGCACACGAACCAGATGATAAATATAGCCCTTTCTAACCATCTTCCTTGCCTTGAGGTATGAAATAAACTTACCCCTCGGCGATGTTGTATTCCCTCTCCATTCTATAATTGGTGCCCCTGGGAATTGAAACCGGACTACTTTGCCTCTACAGTCGACGTTAGCATAACAAGAAGCTAACCAGTCCATCCCCATAATAACATCGAACTCAGTCATATCTAGCTCTATTAAATCCGCCTTGGTGCAACGATTACATATGACCACCGAACAATCTTTGTATACCAGTTTTGCTAAGACAAAATCTCCTACTGGTGTAGCTACCTCGAATGGTTCTATAGTTTCAGATTTTATCCCAATTTTGCTAGCAACAAAGGGGGTAATATATGATAATGTGGAGCCTGGGTCTATCAATGCATATACATCTCGGGAGAAAATTGATAATATACCTGTTACCACATTTGGCGACGCCTCCTGATCTTGTCTGGTAGCTAAAGCATATATGCGGTTTGAAGGACCGCCAGAACTGGAAGCCCCTCCACGGACTCTGCCACGGCCTGCTGGTGTCGAAATACCTTGCCCCATAGGGCGCATAGCCACCGAAGAGGAAGAACCAACAACTGATCCGGTAGGCTGAGCTGCTCCACCTGCACCACCCCCAAATCGACACTCCCTCATAGTATGGCCCTGACGGCCGCAAGAGAAACAAGCACCAGTAATGAAACGGCATTCCCCTGGATGGCGTCTGCCACATCGAGGACACTGAGGTATAGATGGCCTCATCTGGCCTGAATTCCTGTGCATCTGGAAACCTAAAGTCATGGAGCTTTAACCAGCTCCCGAATAACCCGTGCTATCAAACCTCCTACCAGTAAATCGTGGAGGTGCACTCCTTGCCGGCTGGGAAGGATATCTGTTGTGCTGCTGTTGGGGTTGCCCGCCCCGAAACTCACCCGAAGAATACCCAGCTGATCTAACTCTCTTATGCTGACCCCTGTCCTGCTCCCTATCAAATCGACGCCCTCTATGTCGATCCTCAACCCCCTGTGCATATGCCTGCACTCGAGCGATGTCCATACCGGGCTGAGAAGCCATTGCCATACAGCTATCAATCAAGTAATTATCTAGCCCCATCACGTAACGATGCACCCTATATGCCATGTCAGCTACAATAGCGGGAGCGTACCTAGCCAGTGAATCAAATTCGAGACTATAATCTCGAACACTTCTGCCATTCTGCCTCAGGTGTAGAAATCTGTCAACTCTGGCTCGCCTCATCTCCAGAGGCAGAAACTGACCCAGGAAAGCCTTCACGAATTCGTCCCATACTGCAGGTGGAGCATCCTCACCTCTGGACAACTCCCGGGACTCATACCAATTTACCACTACATCACGCAACCGATATGACGCCAATTCAACCGACTCAGTCTCGGAAGCAATAGTCACCCGCAACGTACACAGCATCTGTCGAATAAAATCCTGTGGATCCTCTGCGGGCTTTGACCCATAGAACTCTGGGGGGGTTACAAGTCAAGAAATCACGGACCCTCAAACTATCATGTCTGTCCGCATAATCACCTCCAAACCCGTGTCTGCGAGCCTGCCCCGACACTAACCTGGTCAATAACTGTACTGCGTCCCTCATAGCCCTATCCTCCGCCCCTGGCTAGGGAGCTGGAGGCTCGGGTGCTGGAACCCCAGAAGCTGGCGTTGGAGCCGTCCCCTGATCTGCAGCTGCTGCTGCCCTAGGCTCCTCTGATAATGAATTAAAACCCTACATTATGTATTTATAGAGCCAAAAATCGCGCCAAGTTTCTGGACAAAAATGCCCTTACGCCGCATTGTTACGGACCGTAACTCAGGTTACGGTCCGTCCTTCATTTCGTCATTTGACCACTTTGACTTTACGGCCACCATGCGACGTACCGTACCCTGTGTTACGGTCCGTCCTTCTGAAGCGTAAGTGGTGACAATTACTTGGCAACTCTCTGGAATTTTGGATGATGTTACGGTGAAGGGTTACGGACCGTAACATGAGTTACGGACCGTAACACTAAACCGTAACACTGAAGGTTTTATTAAAACTCTCTGGAAATTTAGCTCATGTTACGGTGACATGTTACGGACCGTAACATGAGTTACGGACCGTAACAGTCCACCGTAACACTGATGGTTTTAATGAAAACTTTCTGGAAATTCAGGCCCTGTTACGGTACAAAGGTACGGACCGTAACATGAGTTACGGTCCGTAACATGAGTTACGGAGCGTCGCTTAGCTCCAATTTGTCCGTTTTTTCAGCATTACTTCTCATTTCCGATCCTTAGTTAATCAACCCTATAAAACACAAAAATAACATAAGAAACAATGTAAAAACACTTAAAATCAAGCAACATGTCTAGTTACAAAGGCATAAAATGTGCTAAAATTCACGGCACATCAAGCAACTACAACAATACTCGCTACTAACACACGACATCTTAGCAAAATAAGAATGACTACGGTGGGTTTGGCATGTGTTTCTAGCACGGACTCTTCGATCCAAGAAAAATATTTAGGCTCTTATCCATCTCCTGTTTGTGACACAAAACGCACATTTCAGAAAAATTTCAATTAACTATGCAACCTCAATTAATGACACAATCATAGTACGAGGGTCTCTATGTATATGAATTTCAACTTCCGGAAAGCCAGTTACTTTGAAACTTACAATCCTTATGCCCTCACATAGACCAAAGAATGTCCCAACACACATTTACGACATAAATGGGACAGAAGACTAAAGAGACAGAAGAACACTCACACTCACAAAGAAATTTGCATACCATGCGTGCACAAACCATAGGCTTGCCTTTATTTTCCATGCATTCAACTCTGAACAATTTGATCGTGATCACCTTAGGACTTTTTGGGCTTCTAACGTTGGCTTAGGGACGGGTAGGATGAATATTTGGGTATCGGTGCCTCACTCTCCTCGACACTTCTTTTTGACTTCATTCATCATTCTTCCTATCATTTCCGACCCTCCATCTTTAGCGTGGATTTATTTAGAACTTATATACTTACATATCTAAAAAAAAAAAAAAAAAATTTATATCCACGCTGAATTATGTCCCTTTATATTCGTGATCACCCCCAACAGGCCTTTGGCCTCATTTTCTGCATCTTGACTTATCACCCCCAACTTAGGCTTTTAGCCTCATTTTCCGCACTTTTGACTTGTCACCCCCAACTTAGGCTTTTAGCCTCATTTGTCATTCTTCCGTGTCAAGGAGGGACTTGGTGCCAAATAGGATTATTCACAGAAGGGAAATAGGTTAGTTCATGGTTAATCGAAGAAAAAGTCTATAGGCTCAAAAATGGGAGACTAGCGATCATTTTCTGTATGGGCCAGGCTCATTTAAGATACTTGGGGGTTAATACAAAGAAAGCCTAAGATCACTTCACAATCAAATTCTCCTTAGAATTCACGCACGACCAACCGGGCAAGTTCTAGATTGCAAGCATCATATGCAAATAGAAGCTAAAAACTCACCACACAATGGTATAAGGATTGTTTAAATATTCCGACTTCATTTCCGTTTGAAGATTTCATATGCATAAACACCCTTTCTTTGCAATGTCATTAAAAGAACCATACATGTCAATATCAACAACTCATTTTTGATGTATATCACAAATTATTTTTCGGAGGGATATCATTGAACTTGTAAAAACCATTTATATCTATGCTAGAAACACGGACCACTACCACTTAAGTCATCATTACTTTACTTCTATATTAAACATCCTAAACATGCTAGGTTTAACATACACATAGCATTCTTCGGGAATAGAAACACATAGCAAAGAACAGCCGAAGAACGTCCTAACACATACTTGCTAATAAAAATAATACCAACAAAACAAAACAATAACAATTGTCTTAAACACATGCTTATTATCACAATTTTGGGATAAAATACCCATCAAAACAAAAATACTAAAAACAATCTCCAGTATACTAAAACAGCAATCCCAACAACCAATCAGTAAATACTACACCCCCAACTTAAAAGCATGCATTGCCCTCAATGCATCAATATAACGCATTAAAAAAATTGGAGGGCCTCCCTGGAGCGCACTAGGCACTCGGATCTGTCGCAGCATCATGGGGTGGAGCAGTGGGTGGGGGAGAAATACGGTGAGCCGGCTCAATGGGCTGAGCTGAGCTAGAAGTAGCTCCTGCGGTGTCGGAACTTAACCGGGACTCCTGGCGGATTCTTTTCAAAGTACGCCGCTCCTCTTCCTCATTCTGTGGGCGCAACTCAGCATATGGATCAAGACTTTGGAGAATGGGCTCGAGATCTGGCGATGCTCTGCTTCGCTTCCCTTTGTCCACAGAGGGGATATCCTCCTCCAACTCCTCGTCGTGCTGTTCCTCAACCGTGTCTTCGTTGTCATCATCCCCTAGTAGGCTTTGAACCGGCTGGTATAGACTCTGTACCAACTCCGTGTGTACTTTAGGAACCTGGTCTGTCGCCACAGCCACTTCCTGGGCCTTCAATTTCTGCACATCATCCTTGACAGACCGCAACTCACTCCGAATAGCGCCCAATTCCAATGTAGGGTGTGTCCTAGTCAGCTCAGTCATCCTGCCCTCAATACCATCTATTCGGGAGTGGATTTGTAAGTGGTCCGCAGCCATTTGTTCTTTTATCGGTCGCAGCGCTGCATCAATAGCCCTTTTTGTGTATAATTTTAGCTCAGTCATGATCTGCTTGACCTGCCTATCTGTGCGATCCGCTTGCAGGACCACTGCCCCAAAATTATCCCGGTTGAACATCATTTTTCTCGCAAGCTCGGGTGGGACTCCTGGTGTTGTCTGCGGTGGTGCTGGGCTTGCTCCAGTGGAAGAGGTAGGACCACCCGAAGTAGGTGCGGCTGGAGGTGGCATAGGCTGTGTAGCATGATCAGCCCGTGGAGCCTCAGAATCTGTGGGCTGATCCGCAGCAGCTCCTTCTTCACCCATGATAGCCAAGGGTATAACATCTGCCCCCGTAGGCCCCTCCGGCACCTCAGAAACCGATGCAGAGGGCAACGAACCCTTGCTCAACACCTCATCTTTCCATTTTCTGATGTCATAAATATGGCTGGCAATCACACTGTGGTCGATATGGGGTAGGGGTTCTGGTTCTGCACGCAAGCATAGTAGCGTAAGCAGGCATGGATGAATGAGGGAAGTGGCCGGCTGGGTGGCTCTCTCTCGGAGGTCTTCGGCTATCAGTCGTCCGAAGTTGATCTTATATCGCGACATTATGGAAGCCACAAGAACAGCCCTGTCTGGAGTCAAATAATTATCTGATTGGGTCGGACGGATGCGGAACAGAACAATTTGCCACCAAAACTTTGCCTCTGGCGTTAGGGTGTTTTTCCAAATCCGCGTGGTGGCTGTCAACTTTGGCACTATGGCCCATTCAGGATCTGTTGTCCGTGCAATAACAGAAGCTACCCATTTTCGGACGGGGATTGTATCCTTCTGTTCAATTTTGTAGGCAAACACCCCTTCTTCCGCTGCTGTAGGCAAACACCCCTTCTTCCGCTGCTGTAGGCTCTATATAATCTTCCCCGAATAGTGTTTTATTTATAGCCGATGGAGAGACATCTATCTTCTTTTTCCGGAATACAACCTCATTCATTGCCGGTACTTGAGTTGCTCGCTGCCCTTTCTTCACTACTTTGAATACAGCTGCCCCATATGAAGCGTAGAATTCCCTAACAAAAACCGATATGTAGGACCCAACGGGGTTTTTCAAAAACTCTAACTTGTGGAATCGGATAGTATCACTAATGCCGGGATATCCTTCTATTCCATCGAAGATGACATTCCGTTCCTCGAAAATACTCCGCCTTGGGTCCATTCCCTCACCTTTTACCCGCTCACACCCCTTGTTATACAAATCTTCAGATCCCTCCACATTAAACCGGAGGATCTTCTCAGTCATAGCTTGCAGCCGAATGTCAAGTTTCCTTCTTTCCTGTTCGCGCTCTTTTTCGCGCTCCTCCGCAGTAGGCTGTCTAATGGGTGGTTGAGGTCGGTGTGTTGGTGTGATAGCCCGCTGGGGTTCACTTTGGCTCGACGAACTGGACGAGCTCGACTCTCTTACCTCCTCAGTCGAGGAGGAACTTTCTGATTGTGGGTCTGGTTGGCTGGGTGCAACTGGTGGGGGTGGCTTGCTAGGTGCGACCGGCCTCTTTTTAGGCCTGGCGTCCTTGATCAGATCGTCGTCGCGCAGCCGTGAGGTTACCTTGCTTGCAGCATGACCTTTTCCTTTTTGCGCGACCTTAGGTGAAGCCTTCTTTGATTGTCGTGGTTTACCCATACCTGTGGAAGGAAAAGTTAGATATGATGTACGAGAAGTTGTTAAAAAAAAAATTAGACACCTTATGAATTTAAGCTAAGGACTTTAATTAGGCCAGGTACCGTAACACAGTCGACGGACCATCGATGGTGTTACGGGCCGTATCTTCAACCGTAACTGAAATGGTTCAATTAAGCAAAGGGACCGTAACACAGTCGACGGTCCGTATCGTAGGATACGGTTCGTAACGTCTCACCGTAACATGATCAAAATTTCCAGAAAAGTTACTGGAAATTTGAGAGGTGTTACGGTATGATGTTACGGTCCGTCACTCGTGTTACGGTCCGTAACACCTCACCGTAACGTCTGTCAAAATTCCAGAAGGTTTTCATGGAATCCATCGATGTTACGGTGTGGTGTTACGGTCCGTAACATAGGATACGGTCCGTAACATCCCACCGTAACATCAGCCAAATTTCCAGAAAGTTTTCATGGAAATTATCGGTGTTGCGGTGCGATTTTACGGTCCGTAACACATAATGACGGGCAACGGATTAGCAAACAAATGACTTGGCCAAATTTTCTCGGTTTAAGCACGAGGCCAAGATTTTCGACTTAATGTCCCATGGGTATGTTGTAAAACAATATTATATCCCCTCACATGCCTCGGGTTACTCAGACATCACCCGGTTTTATTAATGTTTTTATTGGGGACTTTTATCGAACAGTTGGTGGGCAAACCGATTTAGTAATTTCACAAATGAAACATTTAACCGGATTTGCCCTCCAATTCAGTGGGAAGCAATTGCTTGTGCCCACGAATCTTTTAAACAGCACCAATACCAATACCAACCCCCAACCATTGTCAAATCCCCCATAACTTATCAATTGAAATTCAAACTCAATCAACACAGCCCAAAACACGAATTTCAACGCATATTATACGAAATTACTCATGAGCATCATAGAACTCGCATTGATAGCTAAAAGAAAAAAAACAAAGACATGTAATACCTGATCGTTGGCGATTGTAAGGATGAAACTCAAACTTACAACAGGGATTGTGATAAGAAGATAGCAAAGAGATTTTTAGAGAAATATGGGGGAGAATGCAAAGATGAAGAGAGGAGGATGTGAAGAAGAGAAGAGAGGATTTATGAGGGAGAGGGAGTTGAAAAACGTTTTAAGAATCCTTTTAATTTGAAATGGGAACCGTCGGTAATGTATTTAAACATTTCCGACAATTACGTTACCTGTTACGGACCGTATCCTGAGATACGGACCGTATCTTGTGTTACAGTCCATCAAACGACCCCGTTTCACTTATTCATTAATGACCTGGCAGTCCAATCGACGGACCGTAACTCGTGTTACGGTCCGTATCACCTGGCGTAACATGTTGAAAATTTCCAGTGAAGCCCAGATTTTGTATCAAAGTTACGACTCAGTGTTACGGTCCGTAACACGTACGACGGACCGTAACTTGTACCGTAACACTCTTCCTCATCCTTCAGTGATTTTTTTATTTTTTTCTTTTTGCTTGTTACGCTTCATGATACGGACCGTAACATGAGTTACGGGCCGTAACATGGAGCGTCTCGCCTTGGATCACTCAGCAGTTATTTTGTCCCTTCAGTTCTCAAAATCCCACCACATTAGCACATCAACAACACAAAAGAATACAAGGAAAATACAAACTTTAAACTACTTACAAAGCAGTAAATGTGGGTTGCCTCCCACACAGCGCTTGGTTTAACGTCACAGCTCGACGTGGTACCTCATTTTCGAGTTCAGGAGCCATATTTCAAACGATACCTATCCACGACCTTACCATCATCAATACACCAATGGTAATGCTTCACTCTTTGTGCATTCACCTTAAAAGTCCGAGTGCCATCCTCGGATTTCACCTCAATGACGCTTCCATTTGGGGACACACTCACAATTTCAAAAGGACCAGACCAACGGGACTTTAACTTGCCTGGAAAGAACTTCAGGCGTGAATTGTACAACAAGACCAAGTCTTTTGGCTGAAAATCCCTTTTTAGGATCTTCGTGTCATGATAGTATTTCATCTTTTCCTTGTACAATGTTGCACTTTCATAGGCATTGTACCTAAATTCATTCATCTCGTTGATTTGAAACAACCGCAGCTTGGTTGCTTCATGCCAATCCATATTCAGCTTTTTCAATGCCCAAAGGGCTTTATGCTCAAGCTCAATAGGCAAATGACATGCCTTCCCAAATACAAACTTATACGGTGAAGTCCCTATATGCGTTTTGAATGCCGTGCGATATGCCCATAAAGCATCATCCAACTTTTTAGACCAGTCAGTGCGATTCACATTGACCGTCTTTGCCAAGATGCTTTTTATTTCTCTGTTTGAGACCTCAACCTGACCACTCGTCTGAGGATGATATGGAGTGCCAACCCTGTGAAGCACGCCATATTTTTCAAGAAGATCAGCAAATGGTTTATTGCAGAAATGAGATCCACCATCGCTAATAATAGCTCTAGGAGTGCCAAATCTAGTAAAGATGTTCTTTTTGAGAAACGCATTGACTCTCCTACCATCATTGTTAGGCAAGGCCACCGCCTCCACCCATTTGGAGACATAATCCACTGCGACAAGAATGTATTTCAGGCCGTAGGAGCTCACGAAGGGCCCCATAAAATCAATTCCCCATACATCAAATAGCTCCACCTCAAGAACAAAGGTCATCGGAGTTTCATGCCTCCGACCTATTGTGCCCTGGCGTTGGCATTTATCACAAGAGCGTGCCAACATATTTGCATCACAATAAATGGCTGGCCAGTAGTAGCCACACTCTAGCACCTTGGCTGATGTTCGATTTCCACTGTGATGTCCACCAACTGGAGAATCATGGCACGCTTTCAAAATGTCCATCACCTCAGATTCCGCCACACATCTCCGGATCATATTGTCAGCACACGTTCTGAATAAGTAAGGCTCATCCCAACAATACTGTCGGCAGTCTCTCAAGAACTTCTTCTTTTGATATGTCTTCAACTCTTCAGGAACGATGCCAGTTACCAAATAATTGGCAATATCGGCATACCATGGTGCCACATCATTGGAAATGACCAAAACTCTTTCATCCGGGAAAGTGTCATCAATATCTAGCACATCACTCGTTCTCCCTGGTGCTTCAAGTCTGGAAAGATGGTCAGCTACTTGATTTTCTGACCCTTTCCGGTCTTTGACTTCAAAGTCAAATTCCTGTAGCAACAAAACCCATCTTATCAACCGAGGCTTAGCATCCTTCTTCGCCATCAAATAGCGCAATGCAACATGGTCAGTGTGAACCACCACCTTGGCACCCAACAAATAAGCCCGGAACTTTTCAAAAGCATAAACAATGGCAAGTAATTCTTGCTCCGTTACTGTATAGTTCAACTGAGCTCCATTCAATGTTTTGCTGGCATAATAAATTGGGTGCAGGATTTTGTTTAGCCGCTGACCAAGCACAACTCCAATTGCAAGACCACTGGCGTCACACATTAATTCAAAGGGAAGTGACCAATCTGGGGACACCACAATCGGTGCGGAGGTTAATTTCAGCTTCAACTCGTCAAACGCCTTGATGCACTTCTCATCAAAATTGAATTTGGAATCTTTTTCCAAGAGTTTGCACATTGGATTTGCAATTTTTTAGAAGTCTTTGATAAACCTTCTATAGAATCCGGCGTGTCCCAAGAAACTCCGAACTCCTTTGACAGAAACGGGCGGCGGGAGTTGTGAAATCACATCTATTTTGGCTTGATCAACCTCAATCCCTTTTTCTGATATCTTATGGCCAAGGACAATGCCCTCTTTGACCATAAAATGACACTTTTCCTAGTTGAGCACAAGGTTGGTGTCCTCACACCGTTGCAACACCCGATCAAGATGAACCAAACATTCATCGAATGAATCTCCCACCACAGAGAAATCATCCATAAAGACTTCAAGAAAGTTTTCAACCATATCAGAGAATATGGACATCATGCATCGTTGGAATGTAGCTGGGGCATTGCAAAGACCAAATGGCATTCGGCTGAAAGCGAATGTCCCATAGGGACACGAGAAAGTAGTCTTTTCTTGGTCTTCCAATGCGATATTTATCTGGTTGTACCCTGAGTACCCATCCAAGAAACAGTAATAAGATCTTCCAGCTAGCCGATCAAGCATTTGATCAATAAAAGGCATAGGGAAGTGATCCTTGCAGGAGGCGGTATTCCATTTTCGGTAGTCCATACACACTCTCCAACCAGTGACAGTCCTTGTTGGAATCAACTCATTTCTAGAGTTCGAGACAACAGTGATGCCTCCTTTCTTTGGCACACACTGGATTGGGCTTACCCATTGACTGTTGGCAATAGGGTAAACCAGCCCAGCATCTAGCCACTTAATAATTTCCTTCTTCACCACCTCTTGCATCGGTGGGTTTAATCTTCGCTGATGTTCAACATTTGGTGAACTTTCCTCCTCCAACTGTATTCGGTGCTCACAAATTCCGAAAGGAATCCCCCGGATGTCTACAATAGTCCATCCCAAAGCTCTTAAATGCTTTCTCAATACTTCGATGAGTCTTTGGATTTGGCCCTCATTCAGAAGTGATGACACAATAACTGGGAGGGTGGCATTCGTTTCAAGAAACACATATTTAAGATGAGCTGGAAGTTGCTTGAGATCCAACTTCGGTGGCTCAATAATTGATGGTTTTGCTGGAGGAGTTGTTCGTTTCTCTAGATCAAGAGATAGTTTCTTGGGCTCATAAGAGTAAGAACCCAGACCGATGAGTGCATTTATTGTCTCAGTATATCCCTCCATTTGTTCAGCATCAAAATTTACCAAGATGGCCGATAGTGATTCACTCAATTAGATATTATGCTTCAGGTTTCAAAGTGATATACTTCTAATGGTTGTTCTATGAATATGCACTTGGTCTCTTAAAGACTTCTTAATGTTTCCCAACAGTTAAGCAGTATTTCCTCTTTATGATTCTTCCAAATATAAAAGAGTTACAATCGAAGAGCGACCAATGATGCCAATTTAGACTTATTCTTATTCCTAAGTTAGTCTATTAAACGAGGGTTAACGCCTCGAGTCATTGTTATTCAATCTTACCAATATTGACTCTCTTTCCCAAGAAAAGTCAATATAATGGCTTCGGCTAATGCTTGCAATCATTACCCAACGTTACAACTCAAAGATAGAATAAATAACAACAACCATTATGCATATATCAATAATATAAACCCATTCACATAATACCAATCATGGGATTCACAACCTTAGAATTGAAATTAGCTACTCATAATGTTTCTTGACAGAAAAAGCTTAAAGATTAACATAATACACTTACAATACTAATACAAGATGTAATGAGAGTGAAGTTGTTGCCTTAAATGCTCCAACCACTTCAAGATTAAAAACCTAGGGTTTATGCCTCTAAAATAAAATCTGAATGAATGAATTAAAACCCTACATTATGTATTTATAGAGCCAAAAATCGCACCAAGTTTCTGGACAAAAATGCCCTTACGCCGCATTGTTACGGACCGTAACTCAAGTTACGGTCCGTCCTTCATTTCGTCATTTGACCACTTTGACGTTACGGCCACCATGCGACGGACCGTACCCTGTGTTACGGTCCGTCCTTCTGAAGCGTAAGTGGTGACAATTACTTGGCAACTCTCTGGAATTTTGGATGATGTTACGGTGAAGGGTAACGAACCGTAACATGAGTTACGGACCGTAACACTAAACCGTAACACTGAAGGTTTTATTGAAACTCTCTGAAAATTTAGCTCATGTTACGGTGACATGTTACGGACCGTAACACTGATGGTTTTAATGAAAACTTTCTGGAAATTCAGGCCCTGTTACGGTACAAAGGTACGGACCGTAACATGAGTTACGGACCCTGTTACGGTCCGTAACATGAGTTACGGTCCGTAACATGAGTTACGGAGTGTCGCTTAGCTCCAATTTGTCCGTTTTTTCAGCATTACTTCTCATTTCCGATCCTTAGTTAATCAACCCTATAAAACACAAAAATAACATAAGAAACAATGTAAAAACACTTAAAATCAAGCAACATGTCTAGTTACAAAGGCATAAAATGTGCTAAAATTCACGGCACATCAGTACGCCCCAAAACATAAGTCTTATCCATACAACGAAACAACAACTATATACAGACCCACACAAATGTCCACAGACCTCTAAGAGTAATGATAGTATCATATGACGGGACAGGGCCCCCGAACAAACACATATATATACAACAAAAGGGATTTATACCACAAGCTAGGCTCCGGAACAAAGGAGCAACCCAAAGTAGCTGAATAGATGTCCTAGGCTGGCGGATCTCCAAAACGAGCGTCTGTACCTGGGGGCATGAACGCAGCCCCCCGAAGAAAGGGGGTCAGTACGGAATATGTACTGAGCATGTAAAGCATGAAATATAGTAAATAGAATCATATTGAGACAAAGAGTGTAGGATCCAATACAACAAACAGAAATCCATAAAACCTACCTTTGAACATATTTCATATGTATCAACCTCATACTAATATCAATATAGAGTCTAGTAGTCAAGCTGAATAATCATTCTGTGTATAACATATATAACGTGTCCCGGCCCTCTAGTGAGGGGCTCGGTAATTAAAATCATAGCATCATATACATGTACATATAGCGTGTCCCGGCCCTCTAGTGAGGGACTCGGTGAATAATGATCATATGCCCTCCTGGCCGCCATCCCCATATCATCATGTCATCATATCATCATATCATCATATGATCATATATATATATATATATATATATATATATATATATATATATATATATATATATATATATAACGTGTCCCGGCCCTCTAGTGAGAGACTCGGTGAATAATGTAGTAAATATACGCACGAAAACGTGTCCTGGCCCGGGACTCAGTGAAGGATGTAACGGTAAGCACGAGCAGAATAATAAACAACCACATACATACAAATCATCTTTTGAGACTCAACAGATAAGTTAACTAATCAGCTCTCAAGTACCAAGATAATGATCATATTAAGTTCTTTATAATGTCTATACAAACTATAACAAAGAACGTTTCAGAATTCATATGCATGTATCAGTCTAACATGATATAGTTTGTGAAAGTCAAGTATACCTCTAATTATGCAGTTCGTTAAGAGTAGGAATCTTTATACATCCTTTATTAGTCAATCACATAGTAGGCTCGTGACAATAACATTGAGGAATGAATAGAATCATAAGTCATGCTTGGACCTAGAGAGTAGAATTTACCCCAAGGCTTATATCATTTCTTACTTACATCTAGGACATGCCAAAAGAAGGAAGGAATAGGCTTTACATACCTTTAGCTTTTAGTCGTATTATAACCCGTACTCGCTGCCCAATAGTACCTTATCCTATATCAAGATATCAAGAGCTACGATTAGTCTACGAGGGAATTCAATACGTATTTTAACGTTAATAATCCCTTTCTAACATTTAGACGACGTTTCGTTCGCATTCAAACCAACTAGTACTACAAGCTAATATTGCTAGTCATACTTTCAAGTACCAACCCGGGATTATTTCAACACGACTTAAGGGAGCTTCGGACAGCCCGTACATTATTCAAAACAGTCCCCAATTCACGACCAAACAGCACACACAACGTTACCATTTACAATTCGCAATTTTCCAACTTCAACTACAACGACAACAACACGTTTAACAACATTACTTATACAATTATTGGAACTGTTTTAGCATCACATTAACTCTTACAACAGCCCACAAACCATTCCAATTTCAACTTGAATCATTAAACTTCATCTTCACTACACGTCCATAACAACAATCAACATTCAAAATAAACTAATCTATCCCTTTCATTAAAACAGTCTACGGTTTGGACTGTTTTTCTACTTCAATGTAAATCATTTCTTTTACACCTCAACTCACATATTCATAAGGCATACAATGCACCACAATGTCCATAACAACAACAATTAAAGCATCACATAAAACAGTCCATTAATTCCTCTAAACCAGCCCCTACACGGCTTCAACACAACTACAACAACTTCATGATTTTCATTCGTTTATTCATACTACAACACATTCCATCCATTCCCTATACATGTACAAGAAGATTAAACATTATTTTCTATAAACCGATAGCACACGGCCCACTTCAACTTCAACAACAACAGTCCAATACCAACATGCACAATCATATACATTCAATTCACCATAAAACATATGAGAAGTGATCAATTCTTACCTTGTCACTCAATCCTTCAATCGGCTAGCCCTTCAAATTCACTTCTTGAATTTTAACACTTGTTCTTGCTATTCAATGAATGCTACACGTTGTTATACACCTTCAAAGGAGTTGAATTGCTTAAGAAACTGATTTTTTTGATCACTTTTGGAGCAGCTCATTCTCGGCCAGCTCTAGCCGAGACCCTCTCTCTCTATCTCTAAGTTTCTAGCTTTGTAAAGATGAAGAATGATTTGGTTAATGGTAAATGAATCAGCATTTTTGTTATATATATGCATTCCATGATTTGGACATGTGTCCACTCAATATTTGAGTCAATTATCATTGACCACCTCAACATAACCCACACGGCCACTTATGGCTAATTTAATGGAGTGATTTAATTTTTTAATCCCACTTAATAATATAATCATAGTTAATTTAATCCCAATTTCCCATTTATACTTCTATACCAAACGAAATTTATAGGCAATTTGTGACTTGAAACGAAACCGGAAGTCAAAGTCTCTACTTCGTACCTTAAAATAGTCTTGTCCTTAACTTGTCGCATTTAGCTTAAGATGTCCCAATGTATAAAAATACGGGATATAACATGAATTGATCTATTGCAGGAGTGAAGATCAGGTTGCGGATATTTTCACCAAGGCCTTGAAGATGGAGTCATTCATGAAACTTAGAAGGCTGCTAGGTCTCTGCACAATTAAAGATGTAAACTGACTGTTAGCAAACATCAGTTTAAGGGGGGATTGTTGAAATATTAGTCTGTTTTCTTTTCTTTTCTTAATTATATTTTTTTTTTTTGTTTGTTTGAATCAGTCCAGGTTGTTATGATTTTTAGGGATAAGTGGAGTAACGTGTTTTGTTTCTTTTAGGAGTTTATTTGCTTTATGCATATCATGGACTGATATGGGTGCTATTTTTTTGGTATGTTCTGTTACATATTTGCCTATATATTAGGCTTGAACTTTTGAATGAAAGTATCAGTTTTCTAGCCATTATTCTCTTCAGCCCTTGCGTATCTTTTTTCTTTCCAACAATAGCCAACTATTAGTGATGTATTGTTGAATTTGGGCCTCAGACCACACGAGGTTAAAAATGTCACTAAGGTTTAAAGTTTGTTGAGGTTTGCATCACTAGTGTCTTAAAGATGTGAGATTCGACTAAACACAATTGAACGTGAGGTTTGCCCACTGTTGCTTAAGGTTGCATGCGGAGCATTTCTGATACCATCAGTAACAATTCATCCCATTAGTGATATTATTTGCTTTAGGTCCAGACCCGTACGACTTTAAAACGCGTCACTGGGTCTGACACTTGTTTTCTTAAGTATGTAATAAAACTATATCGATACTGTAAGAAATTAATTAATATTATCAGTGTATATAATCTAATTTTTTAAAATTTAATTATGAAAGAAAATATATATCAGAAATCAAACTGGGCGGCCACCCTCCGACGCGTACATTTAATTTGGGCATGGTACAAACATTTTTAATGTAAATATTTCCATAAACAGAGAAAATTTTAAAAAAGAATGAGCTCCGTTTTGGACTTCTTCATGTGTTTTTTTAATTTTAATTATTTATATGAAGTGAATGATATGTACTCTCATGATATGGTACGTCATAACTTTTTGGTCTCTCAGACAAGTCAGCTTAATTAAACTACATGTCTAAATTCTAATTAATTACAACTTCCACCGAGGATAGTCATCCGAATTTCATAATATGCTTCGTATATTCTCGGGACACATGTAATACGATACTCAAACTTAATAAAATTTAGTTTTTGAGTTGTTTCTTGTTATGTCCCTTTGCTCACGTTGCTTAATTTTTTATTAATAACTTGATGGGAATCTTTTGTGACCAAAAAAAGAAATATTTGATCCAAAACGTTTAGTATTATCGTAGAACTTAGAATTATTTGGGAAATAGCTTCTGCTATTTCCATTAGTTTATTGCTCTTTTCACACTAATTTGAGCATCTAAATGAGTTAATCCGCGTGAGTTTGGGCCTTCTGATTGGGAGCTTTAAAATACAATATCTTTATTGGGCAATTTGCAGGATTGTCCTTCGCTGGGGGTGGTCTTTATTTTTTGCCCCTCAAATTGGTGGTCTTTAACTTTTGCCCTTAAAGCAGAATTTGCATGGGCAAAGTTCTGTCTTATGAATTTTATTTTTTTACTTTTACTGAGCTGGATCGAACCCACAAGTTAAAGTTAGGGTTTCGGTAGGTTCGGTTCGGGTTTCAAAGTTACCGGTTTAACTTATTGGTTATCGGTTTGTAGACATGTTAAACCGTTAAAGAACCGTTAAGATATCGGTTAATGGGTTATCAGTTAACCCGTTGTTCTTTGTTATCGGTTCGGTTATCGGTTTAACCATTATGATTTCACGCAAAAAGTTTTCAAGAACAAAGAACCCATGCACGGTTTTGAACGAAAGAGAAATACAAAAACACATAAACAAGAGTGAGAATTGAAAAGAAGGTAGAAGATGTAAAAGAGACCCACTTCTTTACTTTCCAATGTAAAGCAAAATAATGTTTACTAGTCAAGTGAAATTGCCGCGTGAGACTTAAGAGACTGTTTATGAAGTGGAGATCAAGTAACCCTAAATCTAGTCAAGTGACTTTGTATATAAAAAGGTAGAATTGTAATTAAATAAATGGTTATCGGGTTATCGGTTCACCCGTTAATAAAAATGGCCAAACCGTGACCCAACCCAATAAGCCAATAACCACAGGGCACCACCCGATATCCGAACAATTAACCCAATAATCTGTTCAGGCTATTGGTTTAACCGTTAATATGCACAGCCCTACCTCGGAGTATTAGGCGAAGGGCAAAACTTAAAGACCACCAATTTGAAGAGCAAAAAATAAAGATCACCCCAAATGAAGGGCAATCTGCACAAAAAAAAAAAAAAAAAAAAAAGATCTTTATTAATTCAATTTGAGGTTATTTTTCATTAATTTTCTTTAAAATGATCTGAATTTAGTTCAATCCAATTCTTGAATTGTTCTTTTCGTTCAGTTGGTATAGATTTTCATAAATTAAACTCTATTCACTGTTTTGGTTTTCTGCCGCATATATCAAATAATTGATACATCATGGTTTTATCTGAATTATGTGGTTGTTTAATCAAGAAAATGGTATGGTAGTGATATAGGATTGAAAAAAAAATACCCACACGGCACAACCTACCGGCTATACCAGCTTTAAATTTGTTGTATTAAGATAAAATAATAACCAAGTCAATTTTAATATGAGTCATGATTTTTTTCTTTTTATATATGAGCCACTAGTTGATTGAGCTCATGATTAAAAGGACTCGGTTAAAGTTAGAAGGCGCTAGATTAGTGCGAAGCCCGAGACGGAGGTCGGAAGGCATTGATGAGGGCGGGACAAAGATAAGTGCAAACAAATTTCTGGGTTGGAAAGCTTTTGAAAAAAGATAAATACATATAGCACATGACAAGTTCACGTCGAAAAATGAGAGAAAAGTTAAATAGTATATTTAAATACAAATTCATATGTTACTCGCGTTTATAAGATAGCACAAGTCCGTACTTTGAATATTAAGATGACGTTGTCCAATATTATGTTTACTTACTTGGGGAAGGGGAACATAGTTGCGTTTGAAAATTTCACAATTTGTTGACCTCACAAAAAGATGCCCCCATCTATTGGTAGGAGCCCTAATATTTTTTTACTGATCCAGATGAAACAAAAAAAAAATACAAAAAGATGAAAGAATAGATTAACAAATTAAAGGTTTGACCATGAAGAAAATTAGAGTGGAAGATGTGAAAGGTTTTCTTATCTCCTAGCTAATCACTGTTATTGGCTTGACATGGATGAAAAGAGTAGTGGTTAAGTGGACGAGAATCATTAATTCCATTGGTGCAGAAGTAAAAAGTACTGTATTAGCAACTTAATTTTAATCTAATAAGCTATTGTTCTTACTTGTTTTGACCATCTAAGCAATGGATCGGAATAGATCAAAGTATAAATTTCTAGACTAATTAATGGAATCAATCCAATAAAAACTAGTGATGTCTTTTTCTTTTCACCTCCCAATTGAACGTCAATTTTCACGTTCTAAGTATGGAATTAACTTAAGAAATACATTCTAGCTAGTTTTTCATGACTTTCTACTTCAACGGTGGCTTTAGTTTTGTCAGATATATACTCAAACCAAAGAGAAAAGGAATCTTTCTTTCTTCTCTAATTTATTAGTTTTATTTCGTTTTTCAGTTAACTATTCATTTGTGTGCAGTGTGCACTTGTTCACATTAAAGAATTGCGGTATGCTGAGAGCCTGCAGCGTAAAATTAGTCAAATTAATCCGCACTATATAAGAATTTCCAATTTGGTTGAGATTGTGACGTAGTTACTGTTGTAATAGTATTTTGGTTTTTTAATAATCTGCAAAACCATAACAGAACTTCATATCCATAAGGGTTCTAAAACCATGCAGCAAGCTTATGAATATTTTTTTTTTCCTTTTCTCTGTTAATCTTGTGTTCCACTAGAAGCAGAAGTGATGTGAATTATTCAAGATCGAAGTCGATTTGTTTTATAAAAAGAAGTATCAATCTGGATTGTTTCATGGAATTCAACCAATTATCTTGACTGTGGAATATCATTGACAAATAGGAATTCGGTTTATAAAAGAATTTCCTGTGCGAACTAAAAGGTATAGAAATTAGGTGTGATCTCTTATCGAAATGGAATGACTTTTCTTTTATCTATTTATTTATTATTTGACAGTAAATGTATTATATATTTTGAGCTTGGTAATCCCAACAATACATCTAGAACAATTACTGATTTGGGCAATAAAATGTCCTAATATGTACTTTCATATTCATAGTACTTAGAAAACTAAGATATTCAAACACTTGATGCCTTGAGTAAAAAAAAGAAGGTGCTCAATGTTGGAGGGTGGGGGAAAGGGGGATTTAAGCCGTGAACTTATTAATCCTTGCTTATTCAAAGCTTTCTCCAATTCCTCTATATTTTACTATTTGTGATGTCAATTTGTTACAATTAATAATTTTGAAAACCAAACAGAATTTGTTTTTGAAAACTTCTTTCATGAATGCTATGATACAACACGTCACATTAGGCAAAAGATTCCATTGTTCTTGGCATTGAGTAAACATTTTTAATTATTGTTGTAAAGGGTTTTTTAGGACAAGTTGCATCTACTACTTTGAAACCCCTTTTTTTATTCCTCTTTATTTTAGTTTTGCGTATATATAAATCCTGTTCCCTAACACTTGGAAATAGAGCTAACAAGCAACAAACTGTCTAAGACCTTCAGACAAAATCTCCAATTACATTCCCTCTAAGAAAATATGGAGTGTGAGAATTTTCAGCCAAGTTACATTAATCCATTTCTTGAATATAGCAACTTAGAAACCACATTTCCTTGGCAAATTCCTAGTATTAACCCTCAGTGTTCCATCCAAGATTTTGTGACTGTTGTTAGTGATGTTGACATACTAGACTATTTCCCAAATGGCTTTGATTTCATCGATGGAGATGTCGACTCCCCCCTTCAAAACTCTCAACAATTGTCCTTATTTTCAAGTCCACAACAAGTTGTTCGGGGAGATACTGAATCTTCGACAGAGGATCAAAAATTACGTGTGTGCAATCCCCGTCTCAAATTCCTTCAAGATCAGCTCATGGAGGAAACAAGTGTAACTGATCTTCTTCTCATGGGAGCTGAAGCTATTGAAGCTGGAAATGTTGATCCTGCTTCTATAATTATCTTGAGGCTAAATACAATCCTTTCTGATCAAGAAAACAAAGAAAATTCCCCTGTTGAAAGATTGGCTTTGTATTTCACACAAGGCTTGTTATGCAAGACTTTGAATAATTCACCTGAATTGTTGAATCAGAATCAATATCAACCATCGCCTTCAATGACCGCGTTTCAAATGCTTCAAGAAATCTCCCCTTACGTGAAATTCGCTCATTTCACCGCGAATCAAGCGATTCTTGAAGCCACACAAGGAAGCCAACAAGTTCATATATTGGATTTTGACATCATGGAAGGCATCCAATGGCCTCCATTGATGGTTGATTTGGTTGAAAGAGGGAATTTAAATTCTTCTCTAAGGATCACAGCAGTTGTTGGTGACAAGAATAATTCATTCCATGTACAAAAAACAGGCAAAAGACTTCAAGATTTTGCTGATTCTATCAATCTTCCTTTCATGTTTGATCAAGTTCTCTTGGAGGACTTAAAAAAAATTCAAGTGTTGGAGGGTCATAACAACTTAATAGCTAATGTTATGATCCACCAACTTCACATGCCACAAAGGGGAAATTCACTGGTCAAGACATTTTTCGATGGACTAAGAAGATTGTCCCCTAAAATTGTGGTCTTAGTTGAAGAAGAACTGTTCAACTTAACTAAAATCCCATCCATGTCTTTTGTTGAGTTCTTTTGTGAGGCTCTACACCATTACACAACAATATCTGATTCAATTCTTGAAGGGTTTGGTGGAGGATACAAGTTAGCATTAAGGGTCATTGAAAAAGAATTCTTAGGAGTTAGAATTTTGGACTCTTTAAGACAATTCCCTTGTGAGAGATTAGAAAGAGAAAAATGGAAAGAAGGGCTTTATTCTTTAAAAGGTTTTAGGCAAATTCCAATGAGTACAAGTAATTTGAGACAAGCTAAGCACTTGGTGAGTTTGTTTAGTGGAGGATATTGGGTGCAACATGAGGATTGGAAATTGGCTTTGTGCTGGAAATCAAGGCCTTTGACAAGTGCTTCCATTTGGGTTCCCACATCATCAAGTCCTAGTCCTTCAAGTTCAATATCTTTTTAACCTTTTTAATATAAATTTTGGATTATTAACTAGATTGGGTTTTAGTTAGTTTTGGAGCTTATTGAAATTTTACAATGTAAATATAGTGAAGTAGTTTCGGGAAGATTGAATTAATGAGATAGTATTTCTTGATTATCATTCTAAGTGGGTTGCTGTAGCTAGCAACTTGGGACTAACACAAGAATTACTAATACATTATGGCGTGTTTGGTACGAAGGAAAATGGATTTTTCCGTAAAATAAGTGAGTTTTTATTTATTTTGTAGTGCTTGGTAAATAAGTAGAAAACATTACCCCAAAAGCATATATATGTAATCTCTAGGCAAACACTATTGGGGTTGGCATGAGGGCCGGGGGTAGTGGGGACGTGGGCTATGTGGTTGGGGTGGGGTGGGGTGTGTTGGAGGATGGGTATTAAACGATTAGTGTGGTATACCACTTATGAAACTTGTTTTCTTATTTCTACTAGTGAAGTCATTTTTTCTCATTTTTAAAGAACTTGTTTTTTTAGAAAAAATATTTTCAAAAACTTTGACTAACCAAACATGAGAAATTGAAAGATATTTTCCTCCATACCCTTAATCATGTATGACAGTGAAGGAGGGTGTATTAATTGGGTCATCTGCACTTTTGTCTCTACTTTGTGTTGGTCTTTAATTTGTGTCTTTCAAATGGGTCGGTCTTTAATTTTTGTCCTTCAAAATCGAATGTCTAGAGGGCATTAGTTACGCATTATAATATTCAAAAGTTATGTCATTATGCTTCGCTAGACATAAGTTTGATTTGAAGGACAAAAATTAAAGACCAACCCATTTTGAGGACAAAAAGTAAAGACCAGTCCATTTGAAGAACAAACCGTGCAATTACTTCGTACAATTTTGCAAAGTTTGGAATTTGATAGGCTTAATTTGGGTTAGAATTGATGGGGCCTGGGGGTAGTTTATTCAAAATCATTTTTTTGCGTGGATTGCCCTTCTTTTGGGTGGTCGTTAAATTTTGCCTCTTGTATTCGTGGTATTTAAATTTTGCCCCTCATGTTTGTGGTCTTTGAGTTTTGCCCTTCACTTGGAAAGGTGGGCGAATACCTGAGGTTCTAGGTTGGAACCTCCTGCTCAGGCATAAAATAAAAAAATAATTTCGCAAGGCAAGGCTGGGGCATACACTTCTTGAGGAATAACTAAAGTTATGCCGGCCCCGGCATACTTATGCCTTATGGGGCAAACTTTTAGTTATGCCCCGTAAGGCAGAACTTTTCCTTAAGGCATAGTTTAGTTACGCCTTATGAGGTAGACTTTTGGTTTATGCCTCATAAAGCAAGAACTTTTCTTGAAGGCATAGATTTTGTCTTATAAGGCAAACTTTTAGTTATGCCTTAAGGAAAAGTTCCGCCTTATGGGCATACTTTTAGTTATGTCTTATGGGCACACTTTTAATCAAGGTATAACTAAAAGTTTACCTTGAAAAGTAAAAAAAAAATTAAAATAAAATAAAATATATATATATATATATATATATATATATATATATATATATATATATATATATGCCTCAAGACAAAGTCTGCCCCCTCTGGCAGATTTTAGTTAAAGCCGGAGAGGGCATAGCGAAATTCAAACTGGAACTTTTCCTTAAGGCATAACTAAAAGTTTACCTTGAAAAGTAATATATATATATATATATATATATGCCTCAAGGCAAAGTCTGCTAGAGGGGGCATAGCGAAATTCAAACTCTAGCTTGCGATTTTTTTTAAAATTTTTGACTGAGTGGGAGTTCGAACCTGGAACCTATAGGTTTTAGCCGAAGGGAAAATTTTAAAGACCATAAATATGAGGGGCAAAATTTAAAGACCACCCAAAAAGAAGGGCAATTCTGCGAATTGCCCATTTAAAATTTGGGCTGGACCACATGCCACTAGGATCCTCATCTTAGAGAAAGCTACTTCCAATTAGGGGTGTACAAAGCAAATCGACAAATCGCACCAAACCGATAAATCGAGTCAAATCAAGAAAAAAAAAAACCCGACTAGTGGTTTGGTTTGACTTGGTTTGGTGTTGAAAAAAAAACCGACCATAATTGGTTTGGTTTGATTTTAGCTAAAAAATGTCAAATCGAACCAAACCGACTCGACATTACGTGTATTCGATTTTTAAAATATTTTATACATAAAAATATTTATTTGTAATGTAATTTGTAAATATTTCATAAATATTTTCATAATTTTTTGTCTTTTATCATATTATTTTAAGCTTGAACTTAGAATTTTGAATGCCAATAAGTTTTATATCCCATCGATGTTAGTAACTCAAATAAAGTCCAAATCAAAATCAACTCAATACTAATGCTAACAAAAGAAATTCAATTCTAATACTAGGAATGACAGTAATGTTGAATATCTATTCTTTAGTTTTATATAATTGGTTTAGAGCGTAAAAATACATAGATTAATTTTTTTCTTTGTCATGTAATTAATACTTATTAGCCATACTTATTTTAGCATAACTTAGTATTTAGATTAAAGTCATTTTCTTTATGTCTTATTAATTAGCAATACTTATTTTAACCGATTTTATTATCTTTTTTGTTGAATATTTTAATACGATGTCATCACCCATCTCACATTTTGTGTTATTTTCTTAAGAAACACTTTAGTTATATAGTTGTATCTTACTAAGACTAAAGAAATATTTGAAGTAAAAGTCATATGTTTTGTATGAAGACTTTTTCGGAAAAAAATCGAAAAACCCGAAAAAACTAAATAACCCGAGAAACCCGAAGTTGAAAAACCAGAATTTTATTGGTTTGGTTTATAAATTTAAAAACCCGACACAATTGGTTTGGTTGATATTTGAAAAATCCGAACCAACTCGGTTCATGTACAACCCTACTTCCAATCTAAGGGTTCTGTTTGCCGGAATCCATGTTATGAAGATGAACGCAACTTCACTTTGTGAATCAATGCTCTATTTAAAATAGTTTGTGGACGAATACCTAATGGGCAATTTGCAGGATTGCCTTATGGCAGTGGTCTTTAATATTTAACCCTCAAATTGGTGGTCTTAAATTTTATCATTCACCTAAAACTTATGGGTTCGGGATTCGAATCCCCGCTCAATCAAAAATTTTAAAAAAATTCGCAAGGTAAAGTTTGGTAGCAAAAGTCTACCTTATGGGGGTAGACTTTGCCTAACTAAAAATCTGCCGGAGAGGGAAGACTTTTAGTTATGATTTAAGGCAAAGTCTACCCTCTCCAACAGACTTTTAGTATGCCTAAAGGCAAAGTCTGCCCCATAAGGCATATGATAACGTCCAAATCTACTCCTCAAAGAGAACATGTACACGATCGTCGCAATATAATTTACCTAACTATGAGTCGGGGTCGAATCCACAGGGAACAATATAAAGGCGATTTAAACAAGTAAGAAATTATCACCAACTAAGCTAAGCCAAATACTTTTTCAATATTTGAATTTTTGATTTAAAATCTAACAAAGACAAAACTAACTTAGAAAGCAAGTAAAATGATCAATGGCCTCACAAGAAAAGGAAAACAAGAGAAATTACTCTCAAGTAATGATCCAATGTATTTTATAATTTTACAACTATGAGCGGGTTTATGTTAATAGATAATGATTTCTAAAATCTCATTGAAAGTCTCTCAACCAAATCAATGAATTTCACTCTAAGCTTTCTCAAGCCTAACTTTCTCAAGCCTTAGAGTGTGATGTTAAACACAAGCAATTCAACCTCAAGTTAACTATCCTATCTCTAGCTCAAGTTATTAGATGAATTTAATGACCCAAATCCTTGCTATCTAACTATTTTCCTAACTTTCACTTTCTTTCTCAAGCAAAGTAAAAGTACTTAAGCACAAATAATGTTTGTAATCATTAAGAGACATTAAAGCATGAAGAGTTGATAGAAAAACATTAACCCACTTCATTAGAAATAAATAATGTTCAATACATAAGCAAAACAAGAGATTTAATTTAACACTTGATAATGGATATTCTCATAAACAAGATGCAAGTGAGAAAATAAAATACAACACACTTAAATAGTCAATACATAATAAGGAATTGAAGAAAGGGTTAAGAGTTTGCCCATTAAAGTGCTCCAATCTTCTCTTCCAAAGTGTTGGTTGAAGAACCCTAGCTTCCAAAAATCTTGTGAAAATGGCCAAAGATGATAAATGTTTGCCCCATGTCTTGCTTTTTGTAGTTCTCAACTTTTTCCAAGTCCAAAAATAACAAAATAAGCCCCAAGTTTTCAGATTTGCAAAACTGTCCCGTTTTTGCACTAGGCAGTTTTGCAAAACTGTCCAGTTTTGCCTCTTTTTTATTTTATTTTCACTTAGTTTCTTCCGACGCTCTTCTCAATCATATAAAACTATAAAATGGAAGTAAACGACATTAAATGCACTATTTTCTCAATCAAAATATAGTAATAATCTAAGATTAAAGAAGGGATAAGTTGGTAAAATACCAACTTATCAGCATACTTTTGCATGAAGGCTTGCCGTAAGAATTTTTTTATTTTTTTTTACTGAGCGGGGCTCAAACCTAGAACCTCATGGTATTTTCGGCCACTTTGTTAAGCGAAGGACAAAAATTAAAGACCAACAATTTGAGAGGCAAAAATTAAGACCACCCCAAAAGAAGGGTAATCCGCGCAAAAAAATGATACCTAATGGTTTAGATTTTAATGAGTTTAAGCTTATAATATGTCGGGCTATGATTAATGTGAAAAAATGGGGCGAAGTGCATAAATACCCGATTTTGGAATGGTCATTTAAGTTGTACCCAAGTTTATTTTTTCTTTTTTGCAAATATATCCGCTTTGAAACAGCTTCAGACATACATGACCGAAGTTGCAAGAATTCGTGTATGAAGTTTCGAAAACTTTGCACAATTTTTACCTGAAGTGCGGCCTTGTGAAGGCCACAACTTCAGCCAGGCCAAACTTCAGACATTTTTGAATAAAGTTGTGGCCTTGACAAGGCCATTTCATACATCTTTTACTGAAGTTGGCCTTGACAAGGCTTCAGATATATAATGGCTTGCCAAGGTCAACTTCAGACATTTTTTATTGAAGTTGTGGCCTTGGCAATGCCAAACTTCAAACTTATAATTCTGCACTTCTAACATTTTGACATGAGGTCAAGACATATATGGCTTAACTTCAGACATTTTCACATGAAGTTGAGGTGAACAAGTTTGCCCAAAATCAGCAACTTGTTATTTAAATTTCAACAATCAAACATACGATTCAATATCCAAATCTACCTCAAATAAGCTTAAATTTGAACATAAGTTCCATATATCATAAAGAAAAAACCTTCATCAATTTGCCAAAACAATGATAAATCTAACAAACCCAATTTGCAACAATGGTGATTTCCCATTGTTTCCCAGCTTTTCCAACGACGCCCATTTAATTTTATATTATGCCAACTTTTATATTAAACTTCCAAAAGAGCGACTCGTATCCCAAAATATCCACACCTACATAACCAAGGTTGACTCTTCTAAAAAAGCTTGAAAGATAATATTAGCATCGTAACAATGGTTTTCTTTATGGATGTACCTAGCATGAACTTATTGTTCATGCAAAGCGAAATAAAATCAGTTCAAAGGCGAAACAAAATCAATTCAAATCCGGAATCAATGAAACCATTTTCACCCTTAATTCTAGCCAAGTGAAGCTTTTTCCTTCTAGTATTTGATGACAAAGTGAAGGAAATTAGAGTTATTATCACTATCATTGAACCATTTCATACTAGCTTTTTGCCTCTAATATAATTCGTTGTTCTTGATTTGTCTGATAAACTGGGCATTCACATTATTTAAATCCATCATGTTAGCATTAGAGTTATCTTGAAGACATTTCATCTCCAAGTCATCTAGTTTAGATTGAAGTTCCCTTGTGTTGTCAAAAATGTTGCTAAGAGTGTTCCTGGACCATTAGGTTAGCATTTTTTTTTATGACAAGGGAACCCGCAGCTGCTATTCTTCGGGTGCGCACAGGTAAACCCCGCTCCTGTGCAATAGCCCACAAACCACACAGGAGATATAACCCATACTAGACAAGCCCCGTGCGGCGAGCTCGACCCAGAAGGCAAATCTTTATTGATTTAGGCAGGGAATTTCGAACCTGACACCTCCATTATGGAAGCCCCATGCTCAACCAACTGGGCCACCCCTGCAGGTAAGTATTTTGCAACCCTAACCCCTATTCATCTCACATTTGAGAAGCAAGATTGGCCAAGTTGAGTGTATGCGGAGATGGCCAAGTTGAGTGTATATGTAATGGAAACAAATGTAAGGAGAGTGGTGGAGTGGAACCGACCTTCAACCAGTTGTTCTAATTAATTGACTTATTCAAATTCAAATCAAGTAGTACATCTTTTCATTAACTGTGATATTCAGGCCAATTTAGGTGTATTACAGGTACCTTTAACTAGCAAAGGTACTGTATCGCTCTGTCCACTAACACTCGACATATAAGAAAAACCAACCTAGTATTTTTTGCCTCTTTAAACCTGAAACTTTATGATTCTAAACCAACTCCATCAACCGATCACACCCTTAAATGCGTGTTAGTACAAGTGTACAACATGTACATGTCATCGAACTTAGAATTTGAATCTTCGTTACTGCAAAGGATTTTGCAAAGTTTTTGTCAAATTACTAGAATATTTTTAATATATAGCCTACGCAGATCCCAGATCGATAAAATACAAAAAAGATGTCGGAAGCAAACCTTAAATCCTAGTATGCATTTCAAAGTTGTGCCTAAGTCCAAAACAGCCAATATTACTAAGGAACTGAAATATTATAAAATTATCCTTCATTATTCACTAGATTTTGCGCCTTATGGAGAGAGTACGAATCGATCCTTTCACTCTAATAACAGGTATGGGAAAGGAAAACCTCATCCTATTTAAGTTTACTATATGTAATTTTTTATTTTCGAATTAACTTAACTTTAAGAAAAGCTCTTCAAAAGAATAAAGGGTCTACCTTGTCCTCTTCTTCTTTTTTCAAATCCAAATATAATGGGATACACACCTTTGTGCTGTTACACCTCCTGTTTATTGTTTAGTTACATTAATTTTGGCAAATTTTACTTTGAAGTGTATTTCCTCTTCCCATCAATACCAATTTTGATTATATTTTTTCCCCTCGGTAGAGATGTAATGTGTTTATAGTTGGAACAATATGAAGACCTAAGCTATTCTAGACCAAGTCAACGCTGTGAATTCTTAGGCTTCAAAATTGCACAATTAATTCTACCAATAATACTGTCCACATTTACTCCTAGACGTTAAGGTACCCAACTGTGAACTTCTCGCGAAATGTCTTGCAAGTCCTTAGTCAAGTCTCAAATTAGTCAAGTCTCAAATTAGCTTGTCAAGTTTGGGTTTGGTGAAAAATATTTTACTCATATTAAATCAGATCAAGTAATTTAATTTGAGGAATCATAAATTAAAAGTAAAAATAATATTATTTAATCATCTTAAATGAATTTTTTAGATATAAATAATATAGTTCTTCTATTTATTAATTCGAAAAAAGGTAAAAAAAAAATGCCCCTCGTATTGAAGATGGTTTAAACTATCCAATTCACACTTAAATCTACCTGTGTCTTGAATCACAAACATGAATAAGGAATGAGTTGAGTCGATCTAAATCTTTTCTTTTTTCCTTTTGTGATGAGCGAGTTGATCTAAGTCTTACTTTACTCGAGTATACTTATGTTTCTAATGAATAATGTGGTATTCAAACAAATAATGTGGTATTCAAACACCACTTAGTGGTTCACATAATTTACTTCATACGGTTGTGATTATATCAACTTGTACTAGGGTGTATCAACCAACTTATATTAAATAGAGTTAATACTTTAAAAAAACATAAATTATTCATGTTTTGTATTTAAAATTGTTGTTACCTCTTGGACTGTAATATTTTCGATTTAAAACCTACCAAGTGGTAGGGAGAGTGACCATGAATGCTCTTGTTGATCAATTTTCTAGCTCCACACAATAAAAAGAGAATGAAGCCACTCTTGATACCACTTGACGCTGCAAGAAGACTTTTAGATAGAAAATGATATAATTTAAGTTTACACTAACAAAATGTGGATGGGTCAGAGGGTTTTTTAAGTATTAACTTATACAAAATATGATTAACAACTATCCCAAGGGTTCTAGACCCTCAAATTGTGACAATAATAACTTGTCAAAGCACAAAGTACACAAGGCCCCACAAAACCCAAAATTTTAATGAAGTAATTGCCCGGTTTGAACCTTCAAATGGATTGGTCTTTAATTTTTGCCCTTCAAATGTGCCGGTCTTTACTTTCTCCCATTCAAAATTAAACTTATGCCTAGCAGGACATACTTTTAGGTCGCGGGCATAACTTGTGGATATTATGATACATAATTTATGCCCCTCTAAGTATAAGTTCGACTTTGAAGGACAAAAATTCAAGACCAACCCATTTTAAGGGCAAAAAATAAAGATCGGCCCGTTGGAAGTACAAAAGTGCAAATGACCCAATTTTAAAAGCATTATTGCTTGACTAAAAACTTGTATTAAAATTTCACCTAACAAGGAAAGAACATTGACACTAAAAAAGGACAACATCATTTAAATCTCCTTTGTAATGTTCCTTTACTTAATTGGCATACATTGACTTGCCTTAAAGTAGCTCAAGTCTCTGGATGCTTCCAGCTATAAACTGAATGTAATAGCATCACAATTTTATGATAAATCAGAGGAGAAGAAAGAAAAGAAAAGCTAAAATCTATGGATGCTTTGCTATGGTTATTACTCCTATCTGCATTTCATGCAGTAGCACTAGCACAACAAAGGCACTTCAATATAACTCTTGACTCTTCTCTAACACCTACTACCAACTCAACATGGTTTTCACCCACCAGGCGCTTTGCCTTTGGGTTTTAGGAACAAACCAATGGCTATGCTGTTGGAATCTCCATCATCGGTATGCTTAAGAACACAGCAGTGTGGACAACAAATCGAAATAATCCTGCTGTCCCGAGCAGCGCTGTCTTCTTCTTAACTAGTGATGGGCTCATTGTGCAAGTAGGAGGGAAAGAAATCTTTGTCATAAATCCCTCTCAAGCCATTGCTTCAGCTTCCATGCTGGACACTGGCAACTTTGTGGTCTATAATTCTGATCACAATGTCATATGGCAAAGTTTTGACAATCCAACAAACACCCTTTTACCTGGCCAACATCTGTCAGCTGGACAAGAGCTATTCTCGAGTGCCTCGAAAGCAGACGATTCATTCGGAATTTTCCGTCTCAAAATGCAAAATGATGGGAACCTCGTTCAGTACCCTGTCCATACACCAGATGATGTCCCATATGCTTACTTCGCAATAGAAACCAATACAGCAGGGAATAATGTTACACTTAATCTTGATGATGACGCCCACCTCTACTTGTTCAATTCCACCATTAGTCTAAAAAATCTAACCAACGGAGGCTACCCTAGGGAAAGGACCATCATATATGTGATGAAAATTGATGTTGATGGTATTCTTTGAGTTTATTCACATTCTTTGAACCAACAGAATAGCTCTGCTATTTGGTCATCAACAAATGATAGATGCACTCCAAAAGGCTTTTGTGGGCTTAATAGTTTTTGTATCAATATAGATGATCAAATTAAATGTGTGTGTCTCCTGGGATTTGATTTTGTAGTCCAAGGAAATTGGAGCGCAGGCTATGAAAAGAATTTCACTGTAGAAACCTGTCGGTTAAACGAGAAGACTTCCAAATACTATGCCATGAGAACAGTTGACAACACAATATGGGAAGATATTTCTTATGCTGTTTTGGTCACAACCATCAAAGAAGATTGTGAACAAGCCTGTCTACAGGATTGTAACTGTGAAGTTGCTGTGTTCCAAGATACAAAGTGTAGAAAGCAAAGGCTCCCTCTGAGGTTTGGAAGGAGAGACATGACTAACTCTAATCTAGCACTGATCAAGGTGGGCATTAATGTGGTTGCTGAAGAAGGGATGCCTAACAAGATTGAAGAAACAAAAGGCAAAAAACTAAGGATAAAAATCCTAATTGCCAGTATTACATTGGCTGCTTTTGCTTTATTGGTGGTAGGCATTTCCGGATTCTTCGTTCACAGAAATCATGTCTGGACTTACAAGAAAATCCAGGATAGTAAAACTGTTCAGTTATGTGAGGGTGTTGCTCCGCGAGCATTTTCCTATGCAGAACTAGAGCAGGCAACCGGTGGTTTCAAAGAAGAGTTAGGGAGAGGAGCATTTGGAACGGTATTTAAAGGGATATTGGGAGAAGACCAGAAAGTGGTAGCTGTTAAGAGACAGAGAATTGGTAGACGGGGAAGCAGAGTTCCAAACTGAAATGAAAATGATTGGAAGGACACATCATCGAAATCTAGTCTGCCTACTTGGTTACTCTCAAGATGGATCAAGAAGGCTTCTGGTGTACGAGTACATGAGCAATGGCTCAGTGGCAGACGTACTTTTTACACCAGAAAAACAGCCAACATGGGATGAAAGGTGTGGCATCGCTCGAGACATTGCAAGGGGCCTCCTATATTTGCATGACGAGTGTGACACACAAATCATCCATTGTGATATAAACCCTCAGAACATACTAATGGATGATCATATCTATGCTAAAATATCTGACTTTGGAATGGCCAAGCTCTGAAAGAAAGACCAAACAAAAACCTATACAGGGGTAAGAGGGACCAGAGGCTATGTTGCACCAGAATGGCACTGAAAACTGCCAGTAACAGTGAAAGCAGATGTTTACAGTTTCGGTGTCGTCCTATTGGAATTGATCTGTCGGAGGAAGTGTGTAGATTGGAGCCTTGATGAAAAGGAATCAATTCTTGAACGCTGGGTTTACAGTTACTTTGAGGGAGGAGAGCTAGGAAAACTGGTCAGGGACGAAGAGGTTGACAAAAGACAATTTGAGAGAATGGTGAAATTAAGCATCTGGTGCATTCAAGACGAACCATCCCTTCGCCCTTCAATGAAGAAAGTTTTACTGATGCTGGAAGGGACAGTAGAAATTCCAGTGCCTCAGTCCTACTTCGTTTCTAAGTACCATATAGTTTTAAATTTCCTCTTCACTTTTTAGTTATTGTACTTATTTGAAAAAGAGGACATTAAGTTCCAAGTATCCCAAGTTTCCCTATAGAGTGCAAAGTACTCTCATCCATACTTTTGCTAAATAAAGCATAACTAAGTCTAGTTTCTACATCATTCTCCTCCTCTTGTAGTCACTAGTTAACACAACTACAAGGATTAATCTTCTGCTGTAGTGAATCTCATGGCTTATGTTCCATTTTGAGATTAGTCCATATTAACACTTTTCTTTAAGTATAGTTGTAGTACACAGAAACTATATTTGTGCTAAGTGACTGACCTTTTAATTGACAATCATTTCACCAAGAATAGCATAAACTGGTGCTACCCTTTTAGTAATTGTCCACACTAAAGCATATAATGCTTAAGTGTGAATACTAACCTGACTTTAAACATCAACGGTACCACCCAGCCTACCTTTTCTGGATCATTTTAGGTCAACTTTCCCCTCATCCTCTCCCCCCCCCCCCCCCCCCCCCACCTCCCAAACAGAATGGAAATTTAATTAAAATCTCGCCGCTTATACTTTTCTCTTCTATTGTTTGCATACTTCTAAATTTTAATTACTTCGACAAGCCTTCATTGTTCTGGAGAATATCAAAGGCATTATTTTCTGAACATATTTTGCCACTCATTTCCTTTTCTGTTAAGTATCTCATATTATTAGGACAACATAGGGTAAGATAAAATGCCTTTTTCATTCGTATTAGAGTTCTCTCGTTTTCATGCTATCACTTTAGATCAGTGATCTCATTATTATGGGAAGGTAGAGGTGATTAAGGTAAGATAAAATACTTTCTATGTTCCTCTTTAAAGTTTAGCGTTTTCTCATTTTTCATGCTTCCCCCCACACCTATCAGATATCAAGTTTATGACTTGCAACTCTTGAACCCAACAGAATATCAGTTTATAAAACATTACATATCAGTTTTACACGTACAGTGGTATATGAGATTGTATGTCACAAATTCATACTACTCCAGACATTCAAAAAGTCCGGTCATCAGAAAGCATTTAATCAACACATTGAAATTTGAGACTATCTTACAAGATCATGTCAATGAGATGAGCCAGATCAGAAGATGAAACGTAGATCTGCTTGCACCCTCTCTCCTCTCCTCAATTAACAAGTGACTAATCTTTTATCAACAATCCCAAAGCATCCACCGATTAGTTAGTCACGTTATTCATCATAGCTAGTAAGTACATCAGTACAAAAAAAAAAAAGACAATTCCCGTATAAAGGAAGTCTTTTCGGTTTGACTCCATATAAACCGGCAAAAATTATCAGCCAAGGATATGACTTTGCAGTCAATAAAACTGAAACAGACCATAAATAGTAGTGTTCATATTCCAACAGATACAAAAGAAAAAAAGTAGGTAATTATTTTCATCTACATAGGTTTTGGTGGACTCGGTAATCATGCTAGTAGAAAATAGTAGGATCTTGGTGTATGAGTTGAGGCGGGCATAGAAAAAGGGTGAAATTGCCAATCATTAAAGAGCGACACTGAAAATTTCGACTATTGCCGGGAAAAGACACATGAAACAAATTGGAAAAACAACAGCCACGGTTAAACAAATTGAAACTTACCAGACAGTAAAATGCAGAAGCGTAGACTTGAATAGCAAACAGCAGGTTAGATATGAGTGTATAATCGGGAAAATTAACACAATTTCCTATTATATGCACAATTAGAATCTGGAACCTGATCAGAGTGTTGTTAGTTGTAAAGAGTTTCATCTCTGGTAATTTAGAATTTTGAGAAGAGAAATCCCAACTCTCCACAATATCCCGAAATCTTGCTATAAAGTCTAAACCTAGAATTCCCCTATATCTTTGCTTAACGCTAAACGGAGAATTACCCCGACTGAACATCATATTACTTTACTTTACTTTACTGCTATTAAGAAGAGTGAGTTGTTACTCACTTTCTCGTCGTCCGTCGTCCCAATTTAAAAAAAATAAAAATTTGTGAGCCCCATATAGTCCCATAATTCTAATATATATATTGTGGGTCCCATAATTCTAATATATAAATTGTGGGCCCCATAATTCTAATATATAAATTGTGGGCCTCATAATTCTAATATATATATATATATATATATATATATATATATATATATATATTCGTTCCAATTTTAAAAAAAAATGCGGGCCCCATATATATGAAACAACAACTAATATTAAAAAAATAGTGTAAATTAATAATGTCAAAAAAAAAGTGCACCCCGTATTAAAAAATCAAACAATATTCATGTAATTTCCAAAGTATCCCATTAAGTCAATAATGATGGATTCATTGCCACGTGCGTATTCGTAGCAAACACTAATATAATAAAGTTTTAAATACGGAGCACAAACTACAATATTATATTAATCGTGTTTTGAACATAGTATCCCATATTGACAAAATCAAGCAATATATTAAAAAAAAAAAAGTGAATCCCATATTAAAAAATAAACAATGTCAAAAAAAAAAAAAAGGTGCAGACTTTGTATTCGTAGCAAACACTAATATAATAAAGTTTTAGATACGGAGCACAAATTACAATGTTATATCAATCGTGTTTTGAACATAGTATATACATATATATTATATGCATAAAAATAGTGCAAACTAATAATGTCCAAAAGGGTGGGCCTCATACTAAACAACACCAAGCAATATGAAAAATAAAAAAACTATATAAAGCATGGGTTTAGACCCATGCTTCGTCGTCCGTTGTCCCTTAAAAAAAGGGTGGGCCCCATACTAAATAACACCGAGCAATAAAAAAAAAGGAAGAAAAAAAAGTGGAACTCACCATCTCCAAACTCATGGGAAAAAAAAAAGTGGACCCTATATTATCAAAATGAAGCAATATCAAAAAAAAAAAAAAAAAAGTGAACCCCATATTAAAAAAAATATAATGTTAAATTCGTAGCAAACACTAATATAATAAAATTTTAAATACGGAGCACAAACTACAATGTTATATTAATCGTGTTTTGAACATAGTATATGTATATATATTATATGCATAAAAATAGTACAAACTAATAATGTCCAAAAAAAAAAGTACACCCCATAAAGGGGGACCTCATAGTAAACAACATCAAGCAATAAAAAAAAAAAAAAAAAAAAGTGGAACCCACCATCTCCAAACTCACTGTAAAAAAAAAGTGGATTTCATATTAACAAAATCAAGCAATATAAAAAAAAAGTGAACCCTATATTAAAAAAAAATAATGTCAAAAAAAAGTGCAGACTTTGTATTCGTAGTAAACACTAATATACTAAAGTTTTAGATACGAAGTACAAACTACAATGTTATATTAATCGTGTTTTGAACATAGTATATATATATATATATATATATGTGCATAAAATAGTGCAAATTAATAATGTCTAAAAAAAAAAAGTGCACTCCATATTAAAAAATCAAACAATATTCATGTAATTTCCAAAGTATTTCATTAAGTCAATAATGATGGATTCATTGCCACGTGTGTATCAATCCATTAGTGGGACCAAATGAAATTGCTTTTCTTCAAAAAGTTAAGTAGTCAAACCATACAGTTTTTTTTTATATTAGCCTGAGATCTAATCTAGATATTAAAATATTGTATTTGCTATTCTGCCATGTCATTTATTTGTTATGTTCACTAAAATAAATATCTGCTTTCTCTCTCCTATGCTTTCTCTCCCCTCTGCTTTCTCTCTCATCTGCTCTCCAACTCTCCACCTCACCCACCACCCCGTCAGGCGACCAGACCGCATCACTGTTCAGGTAACTCCGGCGACCAGGTAACGCCGGCCACTTTTCCGGCCAGATCTACTTTTTTCTCTTTTCCCTTTTCTTCTTCTCCTCTTCTTCTTCTCTTCTCCTTTTTTCCTATTTTTTAGCTGCTTCTGGCGCTGCCAGAATACAGCTGCGTCATCGCCGGAGACTTTTTCCGGCACCATTTTCTGGCCAGCCCTCTCTTTCTCTCTCATTTTTTCTTTTTCTTTTCTTGTTCTTTTTTTTCTTTCCACCCCCCCCCCCCCCCCCTTCTCTTCTCCTGTTTCAGGTCTCTGTGAGCAGAATTCCGGCAGTGAACAGTAACTCAATAGTGAATAGTGTGAATAGTAACTCGGACGTTGAACAGTATTTTCCGGCGGCGACCAGGTTCAGTTCAATTGGAGTTGGTACCTCCAGTTTCCATATCCATTATTTGTCCATACACTTATAGTTACATTTTGCTAACGTTAGACTTTTGAATAATTTATTAGTTCATACTCATTTTCGTGGCTTTGCTTAGTGATGATAGACTAGGGTCATGTTCTCGTTCGGGGACGGGGGCGAGGGTTAGGAGGGGTAAGTGGGTTAGAGGAGCGTCTAGGTTGAGAGTAGGATCTTGGAACATTGGGATGTTAACGGGGAAGTCCATAGAGCTAGTTAAGATTCTTAAGAAGAGGAAGATTAATATAGCTTGTATCCAAGAGACCAAATGGGTAGGTCCTAAAGCTAAGGAGGTAGACGGGTATAAGTTGTGGTTCTCTGGTAGGTCGAAGTATAGAAATGGGATGGGAATTTTAGTAGATAGTGAATTAAGGGATCAGGTGGTAGAGGTTAGGAGAGCCACTGATAGAATGATGTCGATTAAGGTGGTCGTTGAAGGATTCACTTTGAACATTATTAGTACATATGCGCCGCAAGCGGGCTTAGGCGACGAGGAGAAGAGGCGCTTTTGGGAGGATTTGGATGAATTAGTAGGAGGCATACCGCCTACTGAGAAGCTATTCGTGGGATGTGATTTCAATGGACACATCGGGCCTATTTCGGGAGGTTATGATGATGTGCATGGATGCTTTGGCTTCGGGGATAGGAATGGAGGAGGAGCCTCACTTTTGGATTTTGCAAGAGCTTCTGGGTTGGTGATAGCCAATTCGAGTTTCCCAAAGAAGGAGGAACACTTAGTAACCTTCCGTAGTTTGGTGTCTAAGACTCAGATAGACTTTTTACTCCTTAGGAAGGATGATAAAGGTCTGTGCAAAGATTGTAAGGTCATTCCGAGCGAATATCTTACAATCCGACATAAGCTCTTGGTGATGGATTTAGCGATCAAGATGACGAGGAAGAAGAGGGTCGTGGAGGACCGACCTAGGATCAGATGGGGGAGTTTGACCACGATTAGTGCCCTGGAGATGGGAGAGAAATTGAAGGATATGGGGGCCTGGGATAATAGTGGGGATGCGACCAGTATGTGGGATAAGACGGCTAGTTGCATTAGGGTGGTAGCAAGGGAAGTGTTGGGGGTCTCGACAGGTAGTCGTGGTCAGCATCGAGGGGACTGGTGGTGGAATGGAGAAGTTCAAGGGAAGGTGGAAGCAAAGAAGGTGGCGTATGCGAAGTTGATAGAAAGCAAGGATGAGGTGAAGAAGTGGACGAATACATAACTTTATAAGATGGCGAGGAAGGAGGCGAAGTTGGCGGTTTCGACGGCAAAAACGGCAGCTTTTGAACGCATGTATGCTGAACTATAAGAGAAAGGAGGGGACCAGAAATTGTTCAGGCTAGCCAAGGCGAGGGAGAGAAAGGCACGTGATGTGGTTCAAGTAAAATGCATCAAGGACGAGCATGGCAAAGTATTGGTAGAGGAGACTTCCATTAGACGGAGATGGCAGTCATACTTCTACAAACTCTTGAATGAAGAAGGGGACAGAGACATTGTGTTGGGAGATTTAGAACATACAGGAAGGCGTCACGATTTTGGGTATTGCAGGAGTATTAAGGTTGACGAGGTTAAGGGTGTTGTTCGTAGGATTCGCAGGGGAAGAGCGACCGGACCTGACGAGATTCCTGGGGAATTCTGGAAGAGCGCGGGCCCGGCAGGTTTGGAGTGGCTGACTAGGTTGTTTATGTCATCTTTAAGACGGCATTGATGCTCGAAGAATGGAGGGTGAGTGTAATGATCCCTCTATACAAGAATAAGGGAGATATCCAGAGTTGCAACAACTATAGAGATATCAAGCTGCTAAGCCATACTATGAAAGTGTGGGAAAGGGTGGTGGAGATGAGGGTGAGGAGAGGTGTGTCTATTTCAGAGAACCAGTTCGGATTCATGCCGGGACGCTCGACTACAGAAGCCATCCATCTTGTGAGAAGGTTGATAGATCAGTATAGGGAGAGGAAGAGGGACTTACACATGGTATTCATCGACCTAAAAAAGACTTATGACAAAGTTCCAAGACAGATCCTATGGAAATGCTTGGAGGCTAAAAGTGTACCTGTGGCGTACATTAGGGTGATCAAGGACATGTATGAGGGAGCCAAAACCAGGGTAAGGACAGTAGGAGGAGACTCAGAGCACTTTCCAGTTGTGATGGGGTTGCATCAAGGATCAGCTCTTAGTCCGTTTTTATTTGCCTTGGTGATGGATGGATTGACACGGCAAATTCAAGGTGAGGTGTCATGGTGTATGCTTTTCGCGGACGACATAGTCCTGATCGACGAGACTCGTAGCGGAGTTAACGCTAAGCTGGAGGGTTGGAGACATACTCTGGAGTCTAAAGGGTTTAAGCTGAGTAGGACCAAGACAGAGTACTTGGAGTGTAAGTTCAGTGAAGCACCTCAGGAGGCTGGCTTGGAAGTGAGGCTTGGTACCCAGGCCATCCAGAAGAAAAGTAGTTTCAAGTACCTTGGGTCTATTGTGCAAGGCAGCGGAGAGATTGACGATGATGTCACATATCGTATTGGGGCAGGATGGATGAAATGGAGGCTTGCTTCCGGAGTGCTATGTGACAAGAAGGTGCCACCAAAACTTAAGGGCAAGTTCTACAAAGTGGTGGTTAGACCGACTATGTTGTATGGGGCGGAGTGTTGGCCAGTTAAGATCGCTCACGTTCAAAAGATGAAAGTTGCCGAGATGAGAATGTTGAGATGGATGTGTGGCCACACCAAGAGTGACAGGATTATGAATGAGCATATTCGGGATAAGGTGGGGGTGGCCTTGGTGGAAGACAAGATGCGAGGAGTGAGATTGAGATGGTTTGGGCATATGAAGAGGAGAGACACAGATGCCCCAGTGCGAAGGTGTGAGAGGTTGGCCATGGATGGTTTCAGACGAGGTAGGGGTAGGCCGAAGAAGTATTGGGGAGAGGTAATTAGACACGACATGGCGCAATTATAGCTTACCGAGGACATGACCTTAGATAGGAGGGTTTGGAGGACCCAAATTAGGGTAGAAGGCTAGTAGATAGTCTCGTTTTTCGTTCTTATTAGTAGTCGCATTATCGCAATATAATTTCTTATGCTCAGATTTCTGCTATTATCTGTTATTTCCTGTGCTTTGCTTATCCTGTGTTATCTGTGTTGCTTGCATTATTTCATTTCATATCGCTTTGAATCTCTTAACCTTATCTGACTTCTTTTTATGCTTTTATTGAGCCGAGGATTTTTCGGAAACAGCCATCCTACCTTGGTAGGAGTAAGGTCTGCGTACACTCTACCCTCCCCAGACCCCACGATGTGGGATTTCACTGGGTTGTTGTTGTTGTTGTTGTTGTTCACTAAAATAAATATACTTAAAATATTTATATTTTAAAATAAGATAGAATTTAATTACTTTTTTATTTTTATTCTTACTCTAATAAATGTGAAAAGAAATTAATGTCGTAAAAAAAATATATCAAATAGAGATCAAATAATGAATAAGGTAAATTAGTCAAATTATAATTCTAATCGACGTTTTCTTAAAAAACCATGCAAAAGACCACATGACAAGTAAAATGAGCTAAATCGAGAATATTTACCAAAAATTAAAAAATAGTATTTCTTCGTTTAAATAGAAAATCATTTTCTACTTTGTTTCGTTTTAAACATGTAAAATTAATTTAATAATTTGAATTAGAATTATCCAAATCAAAATTTGATAAAAAATAATAAGTATTTTACACCTTTAAATTAATCGAATTAAAATTGAAAGTATCAACTGATGCTTAAATATTGCTATTGTTTTATCTCAAAAAGAAGAAAATAGTTTCCTTTTAAAAAATATTAATAAATTTACCGATTTTGTATTCGTAGCAAACATTAATATAATAAAATTTTAGATACGGAGCACAAATTACAATGTTATATTAATCGTGTTTTAAACATAACATAATATATATATATATAATCACTATTTAAAAATAACAACATACACATAGATGCACTATAATCTAGAGTGTTGAGCATGTGCTGCACAGGCCGTCTAGTATCATTTACAAGGCTTAATTGGTCTCATTAATATGCTTGATTCTCCTCCTTTAGCTCTTCTTTGTTTTTTAAAAAATAAAATAAATTGTTAAAAAGTATTTAGTGACCCAATTAAAATAAGGCCTTTGTTTTCCCTATTAATTTCGACCTAACACTTCAAAAAGAAATAATCTAAAGATAGACTGCCCGCATAGAGGGCATAATATTGGGAGAATTTTACCAAACACCACCATAACAACGCTTTTTGCCAAAACAATTACCAATGGATTATCAGACATGTCTGTTTTTTCTCCTGGGTGTCTACATGCACAGTGGTGTGTGTGAAGCTCTCAATATCCCCATGCATCTGAGTGAGGAGCACCAACACATTTATAGGGCCTAGTACAATACTAGTATCGCTAAATAGATTTAAATTGCAGCGAAACAATAACAGAACATAATACACCACGAGGTCTTTAACAGAAAGATAAAACCCAAACAGAAACTCTTTTAAGTCTCAAAACAAAACAACAAAGCAACATTGACACAATTATAAAAGCAGTATTAGCGCGCATGAAATTCAGAAGTCTCCACCACGGAGCCTAAGGACGAGATGAAGGGTAGACTCTTTCTGGATATTGTAGTCTGCAAGGGTGCGGCCATCCTCAAGCTGCTTACCAGCAAAGATGAGCCTCTGTTGATCTGGTGGAATCCCTTCCTTATCCTGTATCTTTGCTTTAACATTGTCAATAGTATCTGAGCTCTCCACCTCCAATGTGATTGTCTTCCCGGTCAGAGTCTTCACGAAGATCTGCATGCCTCCCCTCAAACGCAGCACCAAATGGAGAGTTGACTCCTTTTGGATGTTATAGTCTGCAAGAGTCCTGCCATCTTCAAGTTGTTTACCAGCAAAGATCAAACGCTGCTGGTCTGGGGGGATACCCTCCTTGTCTTGAATCTTTGCTTTGACATTGTCAATGGTATCCGAACTCTCAACCTCCAACGTAATCGTCTTCCCAGTCAAAGTCTTGACAAAAATTTGCATGCCACCTCTAAGACGAAGAACAAGGTGCAGGGTTGATTCTTTTTGAATGTTGTAATCCGCCAAGGTCCTTCCGTCCTCAAGTTGCTTCCCAGCAAAGATCAATCTTTGCTGGTCTGGAGGAATACCTTCCTTATCTTGGATCTTCGCTTTAACATTGTCGATAGTATCTGAACTCTCAACCTCCAAAGTTATTGTCTTCCCTGTCAATGTCTTGACAAATATTTGCATGCCACCCCTCAACCGAAGAACAAGATGCAAGGTTGACTCTTTCTGAATGTTGTAGTCGGCCAGGGTCCTTCCATCCTCAAGTTGCTTTCCGGCAAAGATCAGTCTCTGCTGATCTGGAGGAATTCCTTCCTTATCCTGAATTTTTGCCTTCACGTTGTCAATTGTATCTGAACTTTCAACTTCAAGTGTGATGGTCTTGCCGGTAAGCGTCTTGACAAAGATCTGCATACCACCACGAAGGCGGAGGACAAGGTGAAGGGTGGACTCCTTTTGGATGTTGTAGTCAGCAAGAGTTCTACCGTCTTCAAGTTGCTTGCCAGCAAAAATCAACCTTTGTTGATCCGGAGGAATACCCTCCTTATCTTGAATCTTTGCCTTGACATTATCAATGGTGTCTGAGCTCTCGACCTCAAGAGTTATAGTCTTCCCAGTCAGAGTTTTGACAAAGATTTGCATTCCACCACGGAGACGGAGGACAAGATGGAGGGTAGACTCCTTCTGGATGTTGTAGTCAGCAAGTGTTCGGCCATCTTCAAGCTGTTTTCCGGCAAAGATCAGCCTCTGCTGATCAGGGGGAATGCCTTCCTTGTCTTGAATCTTAGCTTTGACATTATCAATGGTGTCTGAGCTCTCAACTTCAAGAGTGATGGTCTTTCCGGTGAGTGTCTTAACAAAGATCTGCATCTGAAATATATTGAAAAACAAACAAGTTTGTCACAACTTCAATGCAAGATCATGCCAAAAGCCATGACAAATAGCAGTGCTGAACTTCTATAAAAGAAAAGTAAAAAAAAAAGGTTCTGGAAATCTTCCCTACAGCAGTGAACTGCCCACATTATGATTTCTCATAACTTGGACAAGAATACTAGAGATTATTTAATTAGGAACCAAAGGCAACTTCGGAGAGTATAAAAAACGAATCCTAATGATTAGGGAAAAATAGCAAGGGCGAAAAGAACATATCCAAAAACAAGTAATTGTGCTATCAAAGATATACCAGAAGACTAGAGATCAACCAAACATATAACATTTAATACACCTACATAAACCGAACAAAAAAAAAATATGTACTCTCTGGATTCTTTAATAATAATTCAATTCCCATGCACAATCATTTATTCAAGGAAATCAATGAACCCCTAAAAGCATGTGAATCTACATATAACAAACAAATAGAGAAACCCACTATTAGATAAATCGCAAATCAAATAGAAGCTTACAGTCTAACATAATCAGAAAAGAATTACAAATCACGCACACAAGAAAAGTCACTCCAAATATCAAGAAGCGTTAGCAAACAAAAATATAATGTTCATTGCTTTTTAATCTCCGTACTTCTAATTTTTTTAAAAATCTAATCAATTCGATTGCAAAATCCCTAGATATGACATAATTAATCAAACCAGGAAAGTTTGTAACAACTGCTATTAAATAGCGACAAGAAATCAAGCAAATCGACAAAATCAAAGGCTATAACATCATCCACAGAGAAAACATTAAAAAAAAAAGCTAATGAATTTGATTGCAAAATCCCTAGACATGACACAATTAATTAAACCTGAAAACTTTGTAACAATTGCTGTTAAATAGCAACCAGAAATCAAGCAAATCGACAAAATCCATGGTTAATTTACAATACACTAACTCGCATAAATTTGAACCTCTTCAACAAACGACAGAACTAATTTGATTGCAAAACCCTTAGATATGACACAATTAATCAAACCTGGAAAGTTTGCAACAATTTCTATATCAAGCAAATAGAGGAAATTCAAGGCTATATAACATCATCGTCAACAGAGAAAACACGCATCATACATTGAAGATAGTTCTAAAATTGATTAATCAACGAGAAAAAAGGTGAATTGTGTGGATATATTTACAATTAGACTAACTCGCGCAAATTTGAACAAACGATTTGAATTGAGAGAAAAGGAAAGATTATTAACCTTGAGAGAGGAGATTAATATATACTGAGAGAATTGGGAGGAGATGATTTTCTTGTCTTTGAGCAAAAAAGGATGATGAATTTGGGGTTAGGTGGAAGGGGGGCTCTCTGTATTTATAAGGAGGGTTTGCCGTCACACAGCAATTTTGGCTAAGTGCTTACCCAATTTCTTCGGATAGCCTAGAAGATACGGCTACGCAACTAGAGGCTTCTCCTCCTTTTTATCTTTTTCCTTCCTTTCTTTCTTTTAATTTTAGTAGTACTAGAGCCCGTTCGGCTTAGCTTATAAGTTGCTTAGCTTTTTTGAATGTGTGGCTGACCAGCTTATAAGCTATTTTATGATTAAAATAAGTTTAAAAAAATAAATTGGTCGGTTGGCTTAGTTTAAAAAAAGCAGTTTATAAGTCATCCAAATAGACTCCTAATAACGAGTCCGCGACTTTTCTAGCACAAAAAAAAAAGTTGAACCAAACTAGCGCAAAAAAAAAACATTACTAGGTTTCACACACTAAATTCGTGCGTGAAAGGACCAAACTGCACAAATGCAACTTGGGCCTTTCACGCACGAATTTCGTGCGTGAAAGGACCAATTTGCAAAAATGCAGCTTTGGCCTTTCACGCACGAATTTAGTGCGTGAATGAGGGCAACAAAAGCCGCCCCCTCCTTCCCCACCACAGACCCAACAGCGCCCCCACCACCCGCCATTAACGGCGATTTCAGGTGGTCCCCAAGCCCCCAAAACGCTATTTTGTTATTATTTTTCAATCCAAAACTCAATATTCTTGGTATATTGAAGTATAGGAACAAATTTCTAAGATTAGATTTTGGAATAGAGCGGCGCGGAGCTCATTTTGAAAACTCAAAAACACCTTCATTCTAGGTATTTTACTACGAATTTTTTTATTACATTGCTAAATATATTATTACCTTAGGTATGGTGGGAGGGATCTGTGGTGGATTGCGCTTTTTTTTGCGCGTTGTTGGGCAGTCCACAGTGGTGACTACCCCTTTTTTTTAATTTTTTTATCTATTGTTAATTATTTAATTATTTATTGCTTGTTTATTTAGTATTTGTTAATTGTTCGATTAGCGACTTAAGTATTTATTAATTGTTAGACTAGCTATTTCAATTGTTAGACTGGCTAATTATTTATTTAGTTTTTGCTAAGCCAATTTTTTATTTGTTAATAATTTCTTAATTGTTTCATTAGTTAATTAATTGTTTATTTGTTAAATATATGATAATAATTTATTAATTTTTTGATTAGTTACTTAATTGTTTATTTATTAAATATATGATAATAACTTGTTAATTATTTGATTAGTTAGTTAATTGTTTATTTATTAATTATTTATACTAATTGTATGCAAACTAATTGTTAATTATTTGACTTATTAATTTTTAATCTTTATATTTTAGGATTAAAACCCTTAGTTTAGGATTCATAACCCGTAGCTTAGGATTGAAAACCCTTAATATAATTTTCGATAAAGGATTACATAACTAATATTACTTGTTAATGATTTATTTAAAATACGTAAAACAGATGGGTCACCACAATCCTTAATAAAAATTTTGATAAAAGATTATATAACTAATATCACTTGTTAATGATTGATTTAAAATACGTAAAACAGATGGGTCACCACAATCCTTAATAAAAATTTTGATAAAAGATTACATAACTAATACTACTTGTTAATGATTGATTTAAAATGCGTAAAACAGATGGATCACCACCCTCTTGATCCGGCGCCCTTCGACCCGGAGTTACTGTATCTTCAGCCCGAGCATAGGTCGCAACATATATGGACATCCGACTGGCAGCCTGAGTCTCAAGTCCGTACCCGGTTAGGGGACTCAGCATGGGAGATCTTAGCTGCTCGCCCCCCACATCCTCGTGTCCTGGATATACTACGTCGGGGCGGTATCTACCGGTGCGTCGAAGTTGGTCGGGTACAGCACGATAGGTCGCTAGTGACGGCATTGATTGAGAGGTGGCGACCGGAGACGCACACATTTCATCTCCGCACCGGTGAGGCTACCATTACCCTTCAGGATGTGGAGGTCATTTATGGGCTACAGGTTGATGGACGCCTATTGTATATTGAGGAGCCTCCTGTTCTGCCGCCTTACCGGGATGAGTTAATTAGGCTCACCGGTTTCGCGGCTCTGGATGGTCACATTTCCGGCCAGAGTCGGCTTTTGTTGTCGGCCCTTTACGCTCACTTGCGCCTCACAGACATGCAGCATCCGATTGGAGAGGACACGTCTCAGGCTGATGTTGACCGACGCGCGCGTCTATACCTACTCATCATATTCGGGGCCATCCTGTTCCCGAACACTTCGGGTTCGCATTTGAGCTTGAGGTATCTTCGGTATATCGACGATCTCGCCGAGATAGGATGTTATAGTTGGGGCGCTGCTGTGCTGGGCTACATGTATCGAGGATTATGCCGATGTTCTATGGGCACGAGGGTAGAGGTCCCTGCATTTTGCTCGCTCCTTCAGGTAATATATTTAAGTGTGTGTAATTAAACACAAAATATATTTTTTTTAAACAACGACTGATAAAATATTTTTTAAATGACTATATCAGATATGGGTGTGGACTAGGTTGAGACCTTTTCAGCCCATACCAGCTCACCCTCCCGCTGACGATCTTACTGTGCCAATGCCATACGCGCGGAGATGGTCACGAGGCGTACGCCGACGTGCGGAGACGCATCATAGCCTTCTCCTGTTTAGGGATCAGCTAGACCGTATGACGACACAGACGGTATGTTCATATTTTGGATCCACACGCTAGACCACATAGCTACTATTTTAGTCTTTTATTGTTAACTAGTTCAATTCTTTTTACAGGCTTTTATATGGACGCCGTATGACCATATTTTGGATGAGCTGCCGGCGTTTTGTAGGGCTGGTCAGCACATGTGGATGTCGTGGTGTCCATTGATACATATGGATATCGCTGAGTATCACGCGCCCGACCGCGTGTTACGGCAGTTTGGGTATGTACAGAATATACCCGCGGCTACGGTTTGGGAGCATGACCACTATGCAAGGGACGAGCGTGCAGGCGTCGATGATGCATGGCGGCTCTATATGCAGCAGCAGGTCCAGAGTAGAGATGTTAGGATGACGAGCCTAGCGGTGGTCGGACATGACACTACGATCCATGTGTACATGGAGTGGTACATGCGGATCACTCGCATCATTATTGGCAACCCCTCTAGGCGTCGTCCAGATGGCCTGGGATATGTAGCTCTCGCAGGAGCGTACGAGGCGCTGGTACGGACTGTTCAGACGATGCACTATGAGAGCACTGCCCGTACAGAGGCCCCCGAGCCGGCGGAGTATGCAGCACGGATGATTGAGCTTGCCGAGATTGGTATGAGACAGGCATATGACTTTGAGCGTCTCTATGAGCGTGTTCCCGCTGCCCCACCTGGGGCAGCAGGTGGTCGTGGTCGCCGAGGAGTTGGTGGTCGTCGTAGAGGTAGTAGGGCTGGCAGAGGTGATGAGGCTCCGTCGACTTCAGAGATCCCGCCGAGTTCTTACCAGCCGGCAACTACAGATATCCCATCGACTTCTCATTCCAGTCGTTGACTTCACAGACACCTCTGTATACGCCGGACCCTTTTTCAGATTATGTGCCCTGGCCTTCATTTCCACATCCACTTATTCGTGATCCACAGGGTGAGCGGTCGGTTCGTGATCTACAGGGTGGCCTACATCTGCACTTCGACGACTCCATGTTTAAGGACTTCGTGTTTGATACGGCACCATCTGCATCTCCTGCACCGGGGGCCGCTCAGGAGCCCTCTCACCAAGCATCTCAGGAGGCCGTCGACACACAGGTTTGACTTTTACAAAAAGTAAAATAATTCATTAATTATTTGTTTATTTCAGGTTAAATCTAATCTAAATTGTTTATATATTATTTCAGGTTCATTCTTCTACACCTGTGGACCCATCTTCTCCACCGGGCCCCACTCAAGAGACCGTTGAGGAGCCAGCTCAGGAGCCCTCTCACCAGGCATCTCAGGATGCCGTCGACACACAGGTTTGATTTTTACAATAAAATAAAATAATTTATTAATTATTTATTTATTTCAGGTTCATTTTAGAATAAATCTAAATTAAATTGTTTATATGTTATTTCAGGTTCATTCCTCTGCGCCTGTGGACCCGTCTCCAGCTGAGATTGACCCATCTCTTGATGTTGATGAGATTCCGACCATACAAATCCCACATCGGCCCCATAAGAAGCATGTTATGCTCAAGGGCGCAAGGAAGGGAAGGAAGGATGATCATGACATAGAGCATCCTATTATTAAGAGGAATAAGGGGGATGGAAATGATGGTGAGGGTGGTGGGGGTGGTGGGGTTGGCCTTAGGCCTAGCCGTACTCTAAAGGCTCCCACTTGTGGGACCTGAGATTGTGAATGTTGTAAATAAAGTGTACATTTTATGTTATTATTTTCTTAATGATAATTAGTTATCTTAATAATAACTCGTGCGACGTATTGAAAAAAACGTGATTTTAGTAGGTTAAAAAAAAGTAACCTATTAAATTTGAGCGTGAAAGTGAAAAAACTTAAAGTGTCAGGGAAATTAACCTTTCACGCACAGAAACTGTGCGCGAAAGGCTTTTATCCTTTCACACACTAATTTCGTGCGTGAAAAGGCCTCCCTCACCCAGTACCTTCATTATTTGATTGTTTTAATACGACTTGTATTGCGCACCATTTTAATGCGCACTGTAAGTATTGATTTGACAGCACACCACGCATGACAATTTTAGGAATCTATGACACATAAAACCTTGATTTGATAATACATTGCTGCATTTTGACCATTTTAACACGACTTGTATTGCGCACCATTTTAATGCGCAATGTAACACCACGCATGACAATTTCAGGAATCTATGACACATAAAGGCTTGATTTGACAATACGTTGCTGCATTATTTGACCGTTTTAACACGACTTGTATTGCGCACCATTTTAATGCGCAATGTAAATGTTGATTTGACAACACACCACACATTACAATTTTGAGTGGTCTATTTAACTTGAAGGCTTGACGAGTGAAAAACTCATCAACTTCATAAGTCTAAGTTTTACAAGACATTAAAAAAAAATCAAACTTCATAGAAAAAATGTCTCAAAATGCTTCAACTGTTAAGGTTTCACTATTTTGGGATGGAGATATCGTCGAGGACAATTACTCCATTCGTTATAGTATTAAACCAAAAGCCCATGTTAAATTTCCAAACTTTAAATTATGAAACACAAGTCAGTTACATGCACAAAAGAATGAAAACTACACCCACTGAGTTTGGAATCTCACTAACTGGCAGATATCCACAAACAATATCAAACGGTGTAGTGCGTTATGGCATGCACAATATCAACAATGATGAATCTTTGAGTGATTTTTTGGGATCGCCGGAAGAATATCGTGATTTAGTATTCATTAATGTTCTTGAGATGTATGTTGAAAAGATACATTGAGAAGAAGTCCCTCAAGTCCAGCCTATTCACGGTAACACTTATGGGGACTTTAGTTCTTATGGAGACATTTTGAATGGTCAAGTGCCGCTGGAAAATCTAGGCCAGCAATTTAATCAAGCTTACAATGAAAATTGGTAAATATGGATTTTTCATATTATTATTATTATGTGTAGTTGCACGTGTTTGTTGTATGAATTGGTAAATAACCAGTTTTCAAATCTTTATAGGAATTATTCTCAAAACTCGCCAGTGGTACCAAATATGGATGTTGGTCAATCCTCTCAATTCGGTGGAGTTGATCGTTCTCCACACCATGACAGTGCTTATGAACAACAGTAAGTTCATCACCTTGATATTAAATTATCTGTATATATATGTACATATATATGATGTTGGTATTTAAAATATGTTACTTTTCGTGTAGGAGGATGAATGCACTTGATAATGAAGATTTTCCTAATTATTATGAGTCATCATCAAGTGATGACGATGACATAGCTAATAATGCAGAGGTAACCGATGATGAAGATGATGATGATGTTCAAGTTGGTATGACCAACAATATTCCTCAAAGCCAAAACCAACAAGAACCAATGCACCACCACGTACCACCACCGATGGCTGAAAACCCAACTTCTGAAAGCCCAATTCAGTGGAATTCTAACAATATCCCTTATCTTGACAGCCTGCAGGGTCGTGATGATGCATTTGTCTTCACAAGAGAAGATGATGATAGTCGCCTAAAAACCTGGATTGAACCAAGGGATCTCAACAAAGATCGATGCTACCTTGCAAAGGGAATGTTGTTCGCATCCAAAAAGGCGTTGCAACGGGCTGTTAAAATTTATTGTTTTAAGGACATGAGGGAGTTTAAGGTTGATCAGTCAAACACAAAGATATGAAGGGTAGTTGTAGACGACGGTATCAAGGCTGTCAGTGGTTGCTTCGGGGAATTGTTAAGCCTGATGGTATGTGGGCTATCACAAAATTCCGCAAAAGACACACTTGTGATATGGAAGAAAATCGAGTAGATCATTATAATTTAGATACAAACATGATTGCTCAAGTGTTACTTAAAGACGTTGCCGAAACGCCAAGGTAACTTATCCTACCTAGTACATTATATGTCTTATATCAATTAAAAGATCATTCCTAAATGTTGTTTGTTTAAACGTGTGCAGGATCCCCATCAAAGATTATATTCGAAACGTTCAAACCCGTATATAGTAAAACTATAAGCAACAGAAAGGGATTTCTCGGGCGTAGACGCGCTTTTGAGATGGTCTATGGAAATTGACATACTTCTTTTCAATCGTTGCCAAGGTATATGGCAGCTCTACAACATTTTAATCATGGTACTGTTGTAGAGTGGCGGCTTATAGAGGGTAAAATCTTCAACTTCGTATTTTGGACATTCAAACCATGCATTGATAGTTTTGCTCACTGCCGACCAGTGATATCCATAGATGGTACGCATGTATATAGTGCCTACGACATCAAGCTCCTAATTGCAATAGGAATGGATGCCAATGGGTCAATATTTCCTCTTGCTTTCGCAATTGCCGCTAACGAGAGCAACGACACATGGGAGGTCTTTTTGACCCATTTGAAACTCATGTTATTAAGGATCGTACCGGCATATGCGTGCTATCTGATCGTCATAAAGGCATATTGCATAATATGGATAATTTACCGGGGTGGCAGCCTCCCTTTATTTACCATCGCTATTGTTTAAGGCACTTGAAGGCATATTTGCAATCAAAGTTTCACAATGGCACTCTAAACAAATTGATGTGGGGGGCTGCTGATAAGTTGGTATTTTACCAACTTATTTCTTCTTTAATCTTAGATTTTTGCTATGTTTTGATTGAGAAAATAGTGCATTTAATATCGTTTACTTCCATTTTATAGGTTTATGTGATTTAGAAGTGATCGGAAGAAACCAAGTGAAATAAAGTCAAAAAGAGGCCAAATTGGACAAAAACTGCACAGTTTTGCAAAACTGTCAAAAGTGGACAGTTTTGCAAAAACGGGACAGATTTGCAAAACATGGGCAGAACTGCAAATACGAAAATCTGGGGCATATTTTGTCATTGTTTGGACTTGGGAAAATTGGGAAACATAAAAGGAAGACTTGGGGGGAAAACACATCATCTTTTGGCACAACACACAAGTTTAGAGGCTAGGGTTCATCACCAACACCTTGGAAGAGAAGATTTGGAGGCACCCAATGAGAAATTCTTTACTCATTTCTTCAATTCCTTGCTTTTTATTGATTATCTAAGTGTGTAGCTTTCTATTCCATTACTTAAATCTTGTTTATGAAAATATTCTTGATTAAAGTTTGGTTTGAAACTCTTGTTATGCTTATGTGTTGAATTAATTTTATTTCTAATGAAGTGGGTTTATTGTTTCTCTATTAACTCTTCATGCTTAAATGTCTCTTAATGGTTGCAAACATTATTTGTGCCTAAGTACTTTTACTTTGCTTGAGAAAGAAAGTGAAAGTTAGGAAAAGAGTTAGATAGCAAGGATTTGGGTCATTAAACTCATCTAATAACTTGAGCTAGAGATAGAATAGTTAACTTGAGATTGAATTGATTATGTTTAAAATCACACTCTAAGGCTTGAGAAAGCTTAGAGTGATATTCATTGATTTGGTTGAGAAACTTTCAATGAGATTTTAGAAATCATTATCTATTAACATAAAACCGCTCTTAGTTGTAAAATTGTAAAATACATTGGATTGTTACTTGAGAGTAATTTCCCTTGTATCTATGCTTGTGGCCATTGATCATTTTACTCGCTTTCTAGGTTAGCTTATATTTTTGCATTAGTTATAATCTTTTCCAAAAACCCAAAATATCATTTATCGTTTGGCTTTAGCTTAGTTGGTGAAAGTTCCTTACTTTCTTAATCGCCTAGAATATTGTTCCCTGTGGGATCGACCCCGACTCATAGTTGGATAAATATATTGCATACGACCGTGTACACTTTCTCTTTGAGGAGTGTATTTGGACGCTATCTGATCGTCATAAAGGCATATTGCATAATATGGATAATTTACCGGGGTGGCAGCCTCCCTTTGTTTACCATCGCTATTGTTTAAGGCACTTGAAGGCATATTTGCAATCAAAGTTTCACAATGGCACTCTAAACAAATCGATGTGGGGGGCTGCGATGGAGCATCAACAACGAAAATGGGCTGCAAAAATGGATCTGATCAGGGCAGTGAGTGAACCCGCATACGTTTGGTTGATGAAGCTCGAAGTTGAAAAATGGACGCTTCATGTTGATGGAGGCAAAAGATGGGGCATGCTCACAATAAACAGCTCAGAGTCTTTCAATGGCTTGCTGAAATCTGCTCGAGGACTACCTGTCACCGCAATGGTAAGAATGACTTTCAAGCAGGTTGTAGAGCGATTTGTTGTCAGGACAAGGCAGGCCAGAGCGATATTAGCCGACGGCGGGACATGGATGCCAAAGCCCTTCAAAAATATGGAGCATTATAGAAAAAAAAGTGAGCATCACCAAATGACCGAGTATGACCCAATTCAACATGTGTATGAAGTTAAGACGGGTTATTACAACGGTAAGGGTGGAAACGTGCATACCGTTTATGAGGCAACAAGAACATGCACTTGTGGTAAGTGGCAAACGTACTACATGCCATGTTCTCATGCTGTCAAGTGCTTCGAGAGAATGAGAAAAACGGTAACAAGTTATGTGGCGGGGGAAACAAGGTCCACAGTTACTTTAGAGCATATTCCGGCCAATTCCACCCTCTTGGTAATGAAGCTTATTGGCCAAACGAGCCGTTTTCAATGGTTGCTAACAAAGATTACATCAGGAAATTGGGCATTAACTCACGGAGTCGTAGACCCAATCAAATGGATGTAAGTGAAAGAACTTACTTTCGCAAGTGCTCTACATGTAAGCAATATGGTCATGACAAGCGTTCGTGTGGGCAATAAGGCCGTGGTAGTACAAGCACGTCTAGAACTTGAAGATTGTATTGTTATTATAATTTATTATTGTATTGCTTTGAATTAGTATTGTAATTAAATGGAATGAATTATTTTTTAATTAGTATAAACCTCTCGTATTGGATGAATTATTATTAAATCAAATATTTATATTTGTACATTAAAATATAATAAAACACTTAAATCAAAATCCTATAAATATGACAAGTTTCAAAACTTACTTCAGGGCACTTTAGAACCCCTAAAACGACGATCCAAACGTTCAGGTGGACTTGATGTAATGAGCGGACATTATTGTACGCAAAAAAAGATATTAAGTTTTATATAAAATATTGATATTTTGGGGTTTTGAAACATGACTAATCTTTGCCCAAAGTATGAAAAAAACGTGATTTGAAAGGTAACACAAAAAAAAAACGGAAGAGCTTCTTCACGCACGAATTTCGTGCGTGAAAGGCGCAAGTTGCATTTTTGCAGTTCGGTCCTTTCACGCACGAAATTCATGCGTGAAAGGCCCAAGTTGCATTTGTGCAATTTGGTCCTTTCACGCACTAATTTAGTGCGTGAAACCTAGTAATGTTTTTTTTTTTGCGCTAGTTTGGTTCAACTTTTTTGTTTTTGTGCTACAAAAGTCGCAGATTCTAAAAACAAGGGAAAAGGGTATAAAATATTGTCTCTAGTTTGGTTTATTAGCTAAATTTGTCGGTTGTTACAAGTTGGCTATTTATATCCCTATCGTTGTCAAAATTAATAATATTATCCCTCAATTGGATGAAATTCCCAAAATCAAACTCAATTTTTCAATTTCACTTAAAATTATCTTTTTCAAATTACAAACAACACAAGAAACCACAAATGATCCTATAAAAATTTCAGTTTCTCTTTCAAAGCATTGCTCTCGCATTGAGTGTCTCTAATATTATCCTTGAAGTAACTTTTTTTACTTCCAATTCTTTTAATAACAACTCAAGAAGTTCATTTTTTTCTCAGCTTCCCTAAGTTTAAACTGCAAATCAAACTTTACTATATTTCTATTGCTTCGTGAAGTCGGGGTATCTCTATCAATCAAAAGCTTTTTAAACTTCAACACTACCGTTTTATCCACAAAAACTTCATTTTCCCGAAAGTATTTACACCCACCATTTGGCTATAAAAATAACAAATAAAAATTCAGTTATGTAAAGTAGAAAATGTAAACATGATAAAAACTCTATAAAAAGTTGTCAATTTCTTTTTTTTACTTCGGGCACTTTGCAACGCCAAAATGACGGTCCAAATTTTTTGGGGTCCTTAATGTTTTGAGCTAACAATATATACCTCACTTACAAACATTGGGTTCTATAGCATATATTGGCATTTCGAAGTATTGAGACATGACTTACTGGGGCCCAAAAGATGGAAAAAAATTGAAAATGGAGGAGATGAGAGACTGAAGAAGCATGAAAATAGAGGTTTTGCCCAGATTTAATGACTTCTTTAATGTAGAAATGACTTCTTTAACGCATCAATTTCTACGTTAAAGAAGGAGCTTTAGCGCAGGAAATTGTTGCGCTAAAGGACTTAACAACGCCACTACGGTTAAGTTCTTTAACACAACAATTTCCCAAATATTATGCAGTCAAACCTCTCTATAACAACATCATCTGAATTTTTTTAATTATTATAGAGAATTGTTGTTATGCACTTATAACAGTATTTGCCATTAAAATAATAGTTGGCTGTTACAGGCAAAAAGATGCATAAAATCTATTTATTTTTTAGTTTTTATGTTGTAAAAAATAACAAATTATTTAAATTTTAAATCTCAAAGATATGAATACTTCACTAATTAAAATATTAAAGAAAGTTAAAACAATTTCAATAAAACCATAACTGAATGTATAAAATTTTAAGCTCTAAGGCACACATTTTAAATCTACAGTATTTGAAAATTAAATTCTTTCAAGAATAATGCACGCGATTTTTTGCGCTCGGACGTCCGATTTACGCGATTTTAGAACACTCAAACCTAAAGTTTTCAAACAAAACTTACTTCGGGCACCTTTTCAACCCCTAAAATGACGATCCGAACGTTTACGTATCCTTGATGTATTGAGCCTATATTATTGTACGCAAAAAAAAAAAACAAGTTCTATATAAAATATTGACGTTTCGTAGTTTTGACACATGACTAATCGTTGGTCAAAATATGAAAAAAATATTAAGTGTTGCAAAAAATAAAATTAACCATTTTTTTTACTGTTTTTATAACACAGTAAAATACTACGCTATAGATTTTTTTTTTACTAATTCTATAATGCAATATTCTATTATGGTAAACGACTTAACCGCACCATTACGGTTAGGTCATTTACTGCGCTAAAGATAATGACGTCACCTTTGTTTTTTGTTGGGGGTATTTTGATTGAAAAGATTTTTTTTTTGGGGTCATTTTGGTTCCGGAATGCTCACGTAGAGGTCTGGCTGTGTCTACTCCTAATAGCAAAGCCAGCGAAAAAACACAGAGAGAGCGTATACAAAAAAGGAAAAAATGAAAATGGAAGGTGATGAGGTAACGGTGGGAGAGTACACGGTGAGGTGTAAGCTGGGCGGTGGCGCATCGTCAACAGTGTGGAAAGCCGAGCACCGAACAAGCGGAAAAGTGGTGGCGCTTAAGCAAATTGAGCGACACAAGCTCACTCGCCAACTCAAGAATTGCTTGGACTGTGAACTGACCTTCTTGTCTTCTGTTCATCACCCAAACATCATTAGCCTTTTCGACGTCTTTCTGGTTTGTGCTGTCTTAATTTTCTCTTTGCTATCAATTAAATTATCCCCGTTTCTTTGCTTTGAGTGTTAGGGATTTTTTTTCGCTTGCCTATTTTGAACAATGCTCTTTGGAGTCGTTTGGTTTGAAGACAAGTTATGCTGGGATTAGTTATACCGGTATTACCTCTGACCCAATTTATGTGGCACAGTTTGAATTTCGAGAGTAAAATAATTTAATTTTGACCGTGAATTCGGAATGGAATCTTTAAATATTTTTGAAATAAAATTTATATATTTGAAAATTACGTAAAAAGTACTATAAGGACAATTTAAAATATCTAAAAAGATATATAAAAAAGTTACAGTCAAAGAAAGACTAGTTTGGATCTTGAAATTCGAAAGGTGTCACATAAATTGGGATAGAGGGACTATTATTTTTTTATTGTTTATTTGATTTGTTGTATTAAAGTAACATGCATTGCATAATTCCTAAGAAAATATTGTTTGTTTACAAAAATACCCTCCACCTTATTTGGTAGACAAAGCAGTGTTTTAAAAGGCGAGGGCGTAAGGCGGGACGTTTTATGTCTGCCTCAGTGAGGCGTAAGCCCCGAGGCACGGGGCGTAAGCCCCATGGGGTTTTAATTTTTAATATTTTATAAAATGATATAATTATAATAAATACTTTTAAATAGGTGAAATAGCGTAAAAAATGAAGAAAATTATAAATAAGTAATATATATATATATATATATGCTCCAACCCCACTCCCCCCCCCCCCACCCCCCCCCCCCCCCCAAAAAAAAAAAAAAACTAATTAGAACAATCTATTGTACGCTACTTACAAGTACAAGTGACTGCTCGTTACTTTTTTGAGATAGTAGAAGAAAAGATAAATAATTGAAAAAGAATATATATATATATATATATATATATATATATATATATATGTGCTCCACCCCCAGAAAAAAAACTAATTAGAACAATCTATATATATATATATATATATGTGTTTCACCCCCACAAAAAAATTAATTAGAACAATCTATTATACGCTACTTACAAGTACAAGTGACTGCTCGTTACTTTGTTGAGATAGTAGAAGACAAGATAAATAATTGGAAAAAAATATATATTAGGCATTCTAGCAATAAAAAAAGGTCTTGACTTTTAAATTTAATGTTTCAGTTCCTTTTTAAAACATTTGAGTAATTACATGTTAACTTTGGAGAATTTGGACATTATATTAAGGACTTATTTAACAAATTTCGTTTTAGTTCGAAGAAGTTTTCTGGGCTTACGCCCCAACAAAAAAAACTCACCCCAAACGCCTGGGCGTATGCCCCGAATTGCTGGGCGTACGCCTTTGGAGACTTTCGCCTCGACCCATCGCCCCGGGGCATTTTTGGTACGCCCCGCCCCAGGGCTCGCCCCGAAAACGCCTTTTAAAACACTGAGACAAAGGGTTTGAGGACCTTAGGTCTATTTTTGTCATTTCATTATTTTATCCTGGGATAAATAATCCTGGGAGTGTTATTGCACACTCGCCAACTCAAGAATTGCTTGGACTGTGAACTGACCTTCTTGTCTTTTGTTCATCACCCAAACATCATTCGCCTTTTCGACGTCTTTCTGGTTTGTGCTGTCTTAATTTCTCTTTGGTTTAAACTTACCCCATTTCTTTACTTTTGAGTATTTTAGGGATTTTTTTCGCTTACCCATGTTGAACAGTACTCTTTCAGTCCCAAATCGGTTTATGATTTTCTAGAACTATTTTAATGGAATTTGGGAGTAACATTTGGTTCAAAGGCAAATGTAATACATTTATGTGTGTAGGTGTGCATTAGGAGTTCCAATCTTGCCAGTGAACCAGTTTTAGTGTTTAAGTGAAGATAGATAGTAAAGGGAGGCCAAGAGGGAAACAACTGATTTCTCAGTTATCCAAAAAAATAACAGTACAATAATAGAATACTACAGGATATATTCGATTCTAAGTACATTAGTGGTTTATATTCGACTCTAAGGGGTCGTTTGGTACGTAGACAAAATTATCTCAGGATTATAATTCCGGGACTAATTTATCCCATCTAGGAGATGGGATAAAATAATCATAGGATTAATGGGATAAGATGGATATCCCATCTTTAAGTTTGGGATGCACTTTATACTTTGTTTGGTACAAGGTATAAATTTATCCCAGGATAAATTTATACCTTCTACCAAACATGGTACAAAATTAATCCCACAGTTAGTGCTGAGATATCCCAGCTAATACCGTGTACCAAACGACCCCTAAGTACATTAGTGGTTCATATTTGATTTCCAAGTGTGTGTTTGTGTTATGGGCTGGTATGATATGAACTTTATAACCTGATTTCATCTGTCTTTTAGGTTAAATCAGTTCCGTAATTGGAATAAGTGTGGTTCTTTTAATAAATGGAACCAGTGTGTAGTTAGTGGATAAACTATTCGCATTTGTTTAGCAAATCACCAAACGTGATTTAGTAAAGGTGACTTTGATCAATTAGCTAACGGCCTCTTATCAAAATTTGTGCAGCTTATCAAAAATGAAACAAACAAAAATCAGAATGTGTTCAGTTTTTCAAAACTGAACAGATCAGTAAATGCATCTTGTTCAAATTACAGTATCAAGAGTACTGGCTCAGCTATTTCCTTTTAGCTATCCAGCTGTCACTTTTGAGGTGGCCTTGTTTTAAATGTAAATCCAATAACTACCTAAGTTCACATCTGCGAAATTTCACTAATTATGAGATTGCCTAGCGTTATCAAGTAATTGGTGTCTTAAGACAGGAACCAGCTTTTTCTTTAAAACAAATTCTTCCGATCCTTTAATCTTCAGCGGAATTATATTTTTGCATTTCTTTTGTTTTATGAAAATAGTCTTTGATTCTTGCTCTTTCTCTTGCCTAAAAGAACTTGGGAGTTGCATGAACCGGTGGTTCTCAGTTCTCACAATGTTTTTCTTTGATAAGTCAACATTTTCATTTGTAAAAACCAAGCAATGTCGATAGTATGTACAAGCTGTTTATACGATTCAATCCGAGTCATCCATGCTCATCTATGAAGTTTGTCCTGCTATCTACACAGCATGGTCTTCTTTCTTTGCAAAAGAAATACAAGTTCATTTTTCAATGTTAACCCTTTTGCATTCCTTGATTCTGTTGGAGTAACATAATTTTCCTCTTCATTGTAGAGGTTATATTTTTTTCATTACTATATGGTGGATGAAAGTTGTTCCAACTCCCAACCAGTAGTCTGGGTAGGATGAATTAAAGACTAACTTCATTTCAATTGCAAACAGTGTTGAAGTAGCGAAAGGCTGCATTTGGGATGGGGTATGCGCGTAGCTTTTGATATGTAATGCCTCATAGAATATAACAACTACTACTACTATTCCCTCCGGTCCATAATATATGATGTTTTTAGCTTGGGCACACCCCTTAAGAAATCTACTCACTCCTAGAAAGTAAGACGTGTTCTTGATCGTAGCTTTTGGTCGAACGGTAATTTAGTATATCATAGTTTATACACTAGATACAGTAAAAGCTGTGACCCTATAGAATTCTTCCCATTGTTTTTTCTCTCAAGTCTATACAGCAGAAAAAATTGCATCTTGTGAGATCTCTTCTTGTACGACAAGAGAATGGTGGGGATGATTATTCTCTGGGTTTTGGAGGGTGTAGCTTTGAAGTTCTTGTTGACATGCATGAGTGTGTGGCTTGTTTATGTTTAATTTGCAAATGTTGATATTCATTACGCAGAAAATTTAGTGCAAGAATTCCTTATCTAAAAAACAAAAAATTGTATGACTTCTCTGTCTGACCTAAATATCAAATCCTGGCAATCAGAAACTCTAGCATTGTTCTTCTCCCTCAGTTCTTAATTTGAGTAGACTGCTTTATCCCTCAGGCTGAAAACTCTACTTTCCTTGTCTTGGAGTTTTGTGCTGGAGGGGATCTGGCTTCTTATATTCAGAATCATGGCAGAGTTCAAGAATGTGTAGCTAGAAAATTTATGAAACAGATTGGTAAATTTTTGCTTAGAATTCTTTTTCACTGTTTCTTTTTTCTTATCATGACGTCCTTGCTCAATTCGTGTACTGATGCTATTCTGATTACAATATTGTAGGAGCTGGCCTAGAGGTACTAAGCATGCACCAAATCATCCATCGTGACTTGAAGCCAGAGGTATAAGTTTTGTTTCTTATGATCATAAACTGAATACATTTCAATTCGCACAACTAGAGATTTTTTAACTGGGTTTAGCTTCTTCCAGCACGGGATTTTTTAGGTTTGGTCTTATTGCAACAAAACCTAAGCGCCGTTTTTAATGAAGCATGGATAATACTTGTGAACATACATAAAAATAAACAGACTTTAAGCTGCTAAAACTTTAAGGGTTATCAGATTTTTTAGGTAATGTGTGTGATGCACATGTAATTTACAAGTGCTAGGTGTCCTTCAGTTTTTGAATTTAAAAAAAAAAATGTTAAACTTACTAAATGGTATTGAGAAGGAGAAAGGAAGTTCGAGAGATAAAAGTAGGGCCTAATTCTTGAGATACGGTGAAAAAGGGAATAAGGAAGCATGAAAGTGCATAGAGTAGGAGAAATTGTGTCCAAAAGAGAAGAAAAATCGCATTAGATATCTATGATAAGAAATGAATAAAGCGTCTCCTAACACGGAACCTGCAAAAATTTAGTACAGCAGGCATAATAAATTTACAAGTGGGCCACATGACTTACAATTATTTACTTGGTAATCTTTTTATTTTTGTTTTTGCAAGTTTCTATTCGTCATTGCTTTATTAAAAAAAAAAAAAGGTTCTATTCATCATTGTTCTCTTCTTTTTAGTCTTGTTGAATGTTATTCACCTTTGAATACTTATGCTCAAAATACATGATGTTTCTCTGATTGATTTACTTATATGTCCGATATTGTTCTAATTTAGTTCATTCCTGGTTCAGAACATTCTTTTATCTAGCATGGAGGATGACCCGATTCTTAAGATTGCTGATTTTGGTCTCTCAAGGTAAAGAAACGTGAGATACAGGGAATGTCAAATGATTGGCATCATTAACAATCTCTTTATCTTCTTATTCTTGGAGCAGAATGTTAAATCCAAACGACCTTGCAGAAACAGTTTGTGGGTCCCCTTTTTACATGGCTCCAGAAATTCTTCAATTTAAAAAATATGATGACAAGGTAAGAATTAATTAATTACTACAACTATGTTACACAGATTAGACAAACTGACACGTATTCTTTTGAATAGGTTGATATGTGGAGTCTCGGTGCAATTCTTTTTGAACTACTTAATGGTTACCCTCCCTTCCGTGGTAGAACTAGTGTTCAGGTAATAGCCTTTAATGCAAAGGCCTTCCTCTGTTAGTTCACCATCTTCAATTATTTATGTTTTGGAAAAAATAGATACTGCAGAATATAAAGGCATCTCTACGTCTTCCTTTCCATGAGCCAATTCTTCTGCAGTTGCACCCAGATTGTGTTGACTTGTGCTCAAGACTATTGTCTATTGATCCAGGTCTGCAGATTTGTGTAATCAATAACATTTGCATTGCCTTGCTACCTCATTAAAGTTTGATAAATCTCCTTATATCTGCAGAGAAACGAATCTCTTTTAAAGAGTTTTGTCAACATGACTTTTTGAAGATAGACGAAAGGGGGAGATGAAAGGTTCTGTTAGAGGTCAAAAGGATCCAGATATCTCAACGAGCAGAAGTGCTGACGGGTACAATCATCAATGTTTAGACGTGGATTCTGTTGTTCCTTTGTCACCTTAGTGAGATCAGTTCTTTTTCCTGCTGATTACTTTACACTAATCACTGGTCGATCAGTTTTGAATCATGTGAAGGTGTCATTCTCAGAAATCAACCTCATCCCTTATGCTTCATTTGTCTGTAAATTGTCATATACAACCTGATATCAATTGTACATCCTAGTTCTCTTTTCACAGATGATTCACTCAGGTTTTACCCTTCTAATAACTAGCTTGAGTAGCATTGACTCCTATACCATCTAAACTATCCTGCTTCAAGCCTTTCATCTTTGGCCATCAGAATTAAAGGACAATAAATGGCTTTCTCTAAATTCTTCAAATTGATCATATCAAGCTGGGGAAATTTCTTCAGTATAACTAGTGTCAGTATCATTTGTCTCCAAAACCATCTAAAGTCTCCGTCCTCAAAAATCATCATTCCTTGCCATCTGAGTAGAGGACAATTAACTGGTTTTCACAAATTCACATTGATTAAATGGAGTTCATGAAGTTCCTTCACCTCTTGGGCAGCTGTTGTTTGCTGACGCATTTAAAGAGCTCAGTACACTTGTCCCTTATCAAATATGAAACTTGTCCATCCATTCTTATTCTCCAAAATCAGAGAATGGTCGCATGAAGTCTTTAAGAAGGTTGGCTACATTTGACTTGGAATGCAGCAAAAAGGTTCTCTTTCTAGATGTTGAGCATGAAAATTGACCATCTTGCAGCATCATTTTCTTCAATTTGGTTAGGGAAGTATGTAGTGAGCTAGAGCAGTGCTTTTTATATCGGTTTTCTGTGTATCGACTTATATTATGCCTTGAAAGGATGATCAGATGAATCCTAACCCAATCGTCTCCCTACTTGTGGGACTCTGTCGGACACTGCTATGGACTAACAGAGAGAAGTTTATCTACCCAAAGGGTGGAAGTCACTTCTTTTATCATATGGTTCCCATCTCATAGACTGTTTCTCCATGAGTTTAAGGGGTTCATGATGCTAAGGAAATCAATTCACCGATACTGAAGCTTCTTCTCGCCCGCACACTTTCTCTTCCATGGTATAAAACGGGTCCATCCAATTCACAGTGTATCAACATCCCTGAAGTAATTAAGTCTACTAAATGGACCAAATCAATGAGATCATGGAGGTTTGAAAATTTTGTTCAGCCAGATGAAAATTTTGACTCGGACGATAAAGACAATGGAGGTTTGAGATCATATCTGACTTACCTTGATGAATGCTACATCTCTGATATTGAGGATGGTGCTCCCTAGAATAATATCAAAATGAAAGCTATAAATATGAAATGTGATAAATTATTGACTTTTCTCTATTTTGACCTAGTAATGTAGTGTATCAGGAAGTCATTTGGAAAAAAGATCTAGTATACCGGGGTTAACTCAACTTAAAGATTCTTTTTCTTTTAAATTTTCTTGTGCATGCTCTTTTGAGTGAGAGGTTTCTACTCTTGAATGTCAATTGGTAGATACGAGGTATTAAAAGTTCTGTTTTGTGTAAGTTTCTTATAGCTGGAATTTTATTTTTCCATTTTTTTTATTTTTCTTGTGAGAAGGTAATATGTTGTATGTATTAAACACAAAACAGTACATGGGTTGTACTGAAACCATATTTACAAGTGAGCAAAAGAGTGTAAAACCAGTCTATAGTTCTAACAGGAACCTAATGAGTCTAGGATAGATATAGTATCCTCTGGGTAGATCTGGTTACACCAAAAAGAAAAAAGCTTAATACAGTTAAGTTTGATCTCCTGCATTGTGTTGCTGCTGTTCTCAAAGCATCTAGAGTTCTTTTCTTTCCAAATTGCCCACCAAATGCAAACAGGGACCATCCTCCATCTGTTTCTGTCATCAGCTCTAGCTCCAGCTCCAGCTGCCTCCCAACTAAAGAGAACTTCAGCTATTTTTCCCGTAGGAAGCTTTATTTGGGCTTCTGTTAAAAATCCCTCTGTTCTGTATCCTTATTACAAATAACTCAGCAATTTTCTATCAGTGTGTAATTCTATGGCTATTTGTATTTGTAATCAGCAATTTGATACCACTTTCTATTGACTTATTTTTGTAAAGGAGGAAAGCGGGAAAAGTGAAGGCTATGGTGTTGTCTTTTCTCTCAGAAAAACAAAAGAAGCTAGTATTATCTCCTGCTGTCCTCCCCTAATTTTTTGATATACATGTTATATTTATCTCAGGTGGGATTTGAAGCTGAGTGAAGATTCTCAGGAATCTGTAGCATCTAATGGACAGGCAGATGTTAGAACCAAGCTTTTTGTGACTGGTAAATTGCAAGTCTAAATTCACCTCCCAAAAGTGCTGTTTATTTCTTGCATAATAAAATACCCCTTTTACATTTAGTACAAGAGATCACATTGCTGCAGAGTTGTTTATTTTCATGATATAACTATTTGTAATGCACCTTTTTCTGACAGGTCTAAGTAAATGCTGCGGGCAGCATTTGAAGGCTATGGTGAACTTGTTCAGGGTGTTACGCATGTTGTCTGAAGATGTTCTGCTTCGTAATATTTGTTGTAAGAAAGTAATAGCTATTAAATCTTTCTTTGTATCCTAGTAGTTAAAATCATCATGGACAAAATTTCCAAGAGGTCGAAAGGTTATGCTTTTGTTGAGTACACAACACTAAAGGCTCTCAAAGAAATGAATGACAAGGTAATCTTGGAACAAAGTGCTTATTCCACTTTCACAAAATCATTTGTACCAACAAAAATGATAAGTTTGTTGATTTTATGTTATACAGATTATTAATTGTTGGATGATAACAGTTGATTTTGCTTAGAAGAATCCTCCAAAATACAGCAGAGGACAAACCAGGAGCCGCTGCTAGGTAATATTGCAGAGAAGAAGAGAGGAGAGATTGGGAAATAAATGGAGAGGTGTTAATTGTTACTCCCTCCGGATAAAAAAAAGAGTTCACTTAGCCTTTTTTTCTTGGATCAACAAAAGAGTCCACTTAGCAAATCAAGAAAGAATTAATCTTGTTTTTTCATATTTGTCCCTATGAAGTGTTATATGATCAAATTCCAATGCCTATTTAATTAGGGATAGTTTAGTCAAATTACCTATTTTTGTTTAGGAGTTGGTATTTTCTTAAGGGGTGTACAAATGGCTAAGTGAACTCTATCCGGAGGGAGTATATATATAGATCAAATGGATTAGATCATTCGCTGCTCTAGTGATTGAGCCAGTTTTGAAGGCCACGCAGTGAAACTCTATATTGCAGAATCCTGTAAATTTGTCCTAATGATATTGTTGGGTTTTGAATGGAGAAACACACCTGTTGAACTGCAGATGATTTTACTGCTATCTCCCCCAGTTTTTTCTGGTACTAATATATGTATACAGCTCAAAGGTTCAAAAGTTCATTCCTCAAACATCAAGTAAACAGGTGTATTTGGTATGACTGGTAATCATTTTCCAGGATAAAGGAGAGATCATAGGAGAAGCACCATCACATTAAACTATTAACAACGCTCTCTTCAAACGTGTGTAGAGACCAAATGGAAATATTCAAAGGCCTATCACGGGCAAAGGCCTAACAAGAAATATCGATGAATGGCCATCTCCCGAGGGAAGATGAATACTGGATTGAAATCATTGAAAATCTTAATCTGAATGCCCCGCATCTCACCTATTATATGGATAAGTACCATTACACATACCTCTACGACAGGTAAAGGGCTGATAATGAAAAATAAAGTAAAGGGTAACATATAATGCTTATTAGTACAAAAACAAAATCACTTTCATTCCATCAGAAACATTAATGTTCCTTTACCATTATACGATGGTCTTAACGTGTAAAATTTCATAAAATGCTTTTTGACAAACTAAAATTGAGCTGTACAGCAAAGCAAAAGCAGTAATCATCAAACATCAGCTCCATGGTCCTTAAATTAAGAACCAAGATGGATTATTTCTCTTGATCACATGCTGTTAGGTTTTATTGAAGCAATGACTAATATGAAATAATTCACTGCAATAATAGTTACATAATTGTATAGCAAACGAAAGAGCCTTCATCCTTTGGGAACCTCATGCACTTCAAGATTTGCTTTGCTTACGGTTGGCTTCTGTTTCCATAGCGCTCTGTCAAAATCCCTTATGTAGTACCAATCAATAATTGGTATTCAACAAACAACCATACTGCATTAGCAGAAAGTTGGTCCTAAGAAATTCTCTGTAGAGAAAAGTTATTCACAAGAACCACACAACACTTCAGAGATAAATAATCAGGAAGTTGTCAAAATTCTTGGGTCAAGAATCGCAAATACGGGGATGCCCTGCCCATTCAATTACCACAGAGAAGAATGATCTCCCCCATTGAAGAGCTTCGCTAATGAAAAATCTTAATAGTTTAATAAACCGCTTTACAGACAGCATAAGCCTTGGAGCTTTTCAGTATCCACCTCCATGGCAGAATTTAATTCATCCTTCTTGTTGTGAAACCATCGCTCTGCAGTGGCAAGTACGACACAATTTCCATTGCATGTTTTATGCAATTCATTGGGGGGAGATCATAGAAGGCACGACTACAACTATATCAGAATGTAATAGAAGCAGCCCGTGTCGTTACCTTTGAAGCTAGGCCTTTTGCTGCAAGCTCCCGCATATTAGTCCACAAGGCACCCACAACCCATCACTGCTCTAAATGAAAACTCAGCATCTTGAGTTTTACATACAGGATCAAACAAGACTTCTTTTACCTGTCATTTGAAGGAAGACCAGAAACAGAGCACCTTCAGCCACCTTTAAGAAACATCGCTGACTGATTTGCTTGGGATATTAGACCAGTACTCAATAAAAACATACTAGTGGTTCAAGAACGATTTTATCTGAAACTGTGATACATACACATACAGAAATGTCTGAATCTGAAAAACCTTCAGTTTTCCTATCTAGTTGCTCAAGGAATAGAGAACTTTATAACTTTAATGAACATGTTCCTGATGCAAAACAAGTTCGCAGTAGTTATAGGGTTCAAAATACTGAATGTGCACAGCAAACAAGGGTAGGAAATGATAGAATGAAAGGGCTTTATGAGCCCGTTTGGATTGGCTTATAAGTTGCTTATAAGCTGTTTTCAACTTTTTTGAGTGTTTGGCTGGCCAGCTTAAAGTGTCATTTTGTGCTTAAAATAAGCTCAAAAAAATAATTGGGCCCATTTGACTTAGCTTATCTAAAGCAGCTTATAAGCCAAAAAAAATAAGTTAGACTACCCCAACTTATTTTTTTTAACTTATAAGTTGTTTGCAGCTTATAGGCATAAGCCCATCCAAACAGGCTCTATGTTGCATGATGGCTTAGAAAAGGTCAAAGAACAAAAGAGCCTTGATAAAGTGAGAATGATGGCTGTTCTCAGAACCGAAGAGCATTGGCAAGAGGAAAGGAAGCTGAAGGAATTGCCCCCAAGTTCGTAAGGATCATACCATTAGGTTGTAACGGTATTCAAAGCCAAAGGAAACACCAAAAACCTGAGATCTCTCAACTCCTGTACAATTGCTTAAAAACATTCTGTACTCCATCTATCCAAAAATAAAAAATAAAAATGAAGACTCAAAGCCCTATCCTATTGAATAAAAGTTTTTTCTCAAATCCCAAACCAAGCCAGGATATAATGTGTAATATCTAATTACTATTCCTAAGTAACTCCAAGCAAAAAGTCCATGACGAGTTCGCTTAGGAATAATTCTGCCAGTAGCTAAATAGTTGAAAATAAGAACTCAAAGAAACAAGAAAGCAGTTCCAATATATCCTCAGAATATAATTTACCTGCGTCTGTACAAGAAGCTCAGTTTTGATACGTCTTGATGCTTCACTCTCAGTACCCTCACCTCTTTGGCCACATAGGGAGTCAATTCTATGAATACTATTGAAGGAGAATTTTCTCGGGCCATTTGGAATAGACTGTTGCAAGCTTTTCACTTTCTTCCATCCACTTTGAAACAAGGTCTGATGAAGAAACACTTCATAGCCAAAACCGGACAACTTCAAATGCATGATGTTTGTCTGTTAAAGCAGTCGAAGATACTAAGGTAGAATGAAACATTGATTTCTAGTCTCTCTAACTCTCCCTCTCCCAGACAGTGTGTCTTTGCATGCTTGAGAGTGTGAGAGTGAGAAGGGGAAATGGATAACAAGCAGATGTGTTCCACTGTGCATGGTCCTTAACTTTTAATTTCATTCACTGATATTGCACGTTAACAATAATAGACACTAAGATGTACACAAGGCTTTCCCACCAAGTGGAATAGAAAGCATATCATTTCTTGAAGGTAGAGAATTCCATAGTGATGCATGGGGAAACGGATAAAGAAGGACATGTCGTTTATACATATATCCAAAATTCTATTCTATCCAAAATTTGTGAACTCCTCAACCCATGTCATGAACAACAACGAAATAAACAATTTTAAACTAAAATAGGGTGGAGAGAGAGAGAGAGAGAGAAGTTAATACGAAAAGAACAAGATTACATAACGAAAGTCTTTACCAAAAAAACAAGATTACATAACGAAAGTATTTATAAGTTAGAAATACAAATTAGTACAGCTTTCTATACATCAAATTTTCACAACATTGAGAATTTCGATAAAGAAAAATAAATAAATCAGAGATACCTTAAACACAATTAGATATCAACTTTGTCCAATATTAATGAACAAGTGGATGCTGGTTGGGAAAGGAAGACAAGGAAAGGAGAAAGAAGAGAGGAAGGAGAAAAATGACAAGGAGGATTGGAATAGTATGGCACTGAACCTCATATTTAGCATGTTAAAAGGGAAGTTACTCCCCTTTAAAGTTCGAGACAACAATGCAGCACAAAAACAAGGCAACCAACAGAGTTTTGGGGATCATTTATTACTCGATTTAGCAGATAAGTGAGGTATGGGTCAATCAATATCAATCAAACAACTAAGCATTAATCCCAAAGTAGCGAAACTGAAGGATGAGTACAACAGCAGCAACTCAATCCCAATCAAGTTAAGGTCGGCTATATGAATCCCCACTTCTTCATTTAACATCATCATCATACTAAATAAAATCAAATTAGAGTGAGTAACAAATGTACAGGCAGCTACACATACAGTTTATAATTTCCAAACAAATAAATCGTGTAAAACTGATGACAGAGAAACTGACGACAGAGACACCAATTTCCAGAAAGAGGAAACATTAAGTCAATAAAAATAAGAAAATTTTGTATTCTGCCCTTGTACCTGATTGATAAGGTAGAATAACAAATGAAGCAAACTGAACCAACTTTCCTATATTGAACATCACTGTAACATAAAGACATGCTAAGAAAGACATTGAGTGCGATGCATGCTTTACATTCATACCACTCAAGAGACTGCGAGATCTTGCTTTGAGAGCGACTGCTTTCAGGTGCAGATTCGCGGTGGTGTAGAAAATTCGGGGAATGTCTCTTTTGAGTTTACGTTCATCCAGGAAGAGTCATTTTCATCTTAGGAATCAGTGAGGCAATATCTCTTCGTTCAAAAACATGTAGCTAGAGCAGCCTCTATGTTTCATATCTTCCTAGCAACACTCTTGCTTCCTAGAAAAAATTGATATCTTTGTTAAACTGCCACCAGATGGAACTTCTGCTACATGCAAGTTGACCTTAAAGTGGTTAAGGATGATACACGTACATGAAGGGCAATATTTAAATGGCAGTGTGATAGAGCCGAAGAGTGGAAGAAGGGAATACAGAAGTGCTTCAAAAGAAAAGGAAAAGTTTTGACATGAAATAAGAAGGAAAGTTACCGTATATTCAAGTAACCACACTCTTGCAAGGATAATGCAGCTTCTTCAATATTGCCTGTATCCGGCTTTTGTTCAGCTGCTGCAGCTCATGATGAATGGACACTTTCTTTGTGATCGTTAGATGCAAGGCACTTAGGAGATGGAACCATTTCATCTAACTGTAATTGCTCGGCTGAGCAGAGGAAATTCGTTATCTTGCGCGGCTTCAAACTGGTTCGATGTTCCTCCACGCTTGTTGACCCAAATATCATTCTTCATATTCTACAACCTCTTTTACAATCCTTTAATGTCAGCAACATCATCAAGAAGGAATTAAGCTCATGTGTCAAGGAAAATAGTCAGAACTACACGTACTACAAATTTTAGTTAGTAAATTATAATATCATGGATAACCAAAAGAAAGGAGAAGAGGATTTAGATCAAGAACATCAACTGTATGACTGCCTCCCCTCAATAAATTTACTGCTTTGCCAGCCAAAAATTTCTTTCTTTTCTTCCCTTGCTTCTTTATCTTGGTTCAGTTGGGACAATCAATTGGAATTCATTTCTGTTGTTACCAGAAGATTGCAGTAAATTGGACAAAAATTTGGTTTCTTTTTCCTTCTCTATGTTAAAAAGAACGGGAAAACAAAAACACCTTTAGATACCGAGTATACTAAGTTCAATCAGAATGAATTATGTACCCAGATCAGTGTATTTGCAGAACATCATATACCAACTACAAAATGATCAATAAGTGGTAATTAGAGGCCTAAGGGAATGAATGAGGATGCAGTAATTATTCAGTATAAGACCAAACCAAAAATGGGAGTTGGAGTGAGGATGCAGGATTTTTTCAATATAAGACCACACAAAATAACAAACTTTCACAAAGCCAACATGCTAGTAATATCCACTTAATCTTTATTCATACAAGAAAAAACATTAGGATGGACTATTATGAAACATGATACAACAGAACCCAGACAAATGGTTCAGTCTGTCTACCAAAATTTTGTAGCAGAGTGACAACATATTGAAAAGAGAGAACCATAAAAGGTCTAGCGCTTTGAGAAGCCTATCCTGCTAAACCATTTGAAACTTCATAAGTAGCTGCCCAACTCGCAATAGTTATCTAGCCAGTGATCATTGTTCCAGCTCCTTCATCGGTGAGAATCTCAAGAAGTAAGGAGTGCTCCAGCCTTCCATCGATAATACTTGCGGTCCTCACCCCTTGAGCCAAAGATCTGACACAACAATTCACCTTGGGGATCATCCCACCGGCAACCTTGCCATCATCGGTCATCTTCTTCACTCCTTTTATATCAATCTGCTTCACCAAACTCCCAGGATCATTGCGGTCCTCCAGAATTCCAGCCACATCTGTCAACAAGATCAGCTTTTCAGCTCCAAGAGCTGCTGCCAACTCACCTGCTGCTGTGTCTGCATTAATATTGTAGGATTGACCCCTCTTATCAGCTGCAACAGAGGCGATCACTGGAATATGGTAATTGTCAATGAGCGGCCTCAGTACACTAGGGTCCACACTAGCAATGTCCCCGACAAAACCAAGTTGTTCAGAGTTGGGGGAAGGACGTGCAGTTAAAAGGTGGCCGTCAATTCCTGATAACCCCACAGCAGTTGCCCCAGCCTTGTTAATCAAGGAAACCAAATGTTTGTTGACTTTACCCACCAAGACCATTGACACAATCTCCATTGTTGAGGCATCAGTAACACGAAGGCCATTCAAAAAGTTGGGTTTGATTCCCAATTTACCAAGCCATTGGTTGATTTCAGGACCACCACCGTGGACAAAGACAATGCGCATGCCAACACAGGAAAGAAGGACAAGATCAGCAATAACAGAGGCCTGGAGTGCCTCAGATTTCATGGCAGCTCCTCCATATTTCACTACAATGGTCTTGCCTCGAAATTTCTGAATAAATGGTAGAGCTTCAGAAAGGATTTTCACTCGGGTCGCTGCAGGGAAAGATTGAATATCAGGTGCAATGACGGATTCCAAGGAAGTTTTGAGGCATGAGGCATGAAAAGGGTTGCTAAGAACGTTTCGATGTGCTTTGATAGCTGGAACGGATTTTGGGAAAATGAGACTAGAATCAGGAAAGTTGGAGACTTTGGTGACTGGGGAAGAAAGTGGGAGGGTTTTAGCAGCCAACATCCTCTACTCCTTTTACTTCCTCCCCTTTTCTATTGAATTTAAACTGCAGGGGAAGAGCAACACTAAAAGTTCCTATGTATTTCGTTTAACGGGGTCAAAGCATCAATGTATCAAAAAAATCTGCAATCAAAACAAGCCAACAGTTAGCACTTGAACCTCAAAAAGTATCCCACATAAGAAAAATATCCTTTAAAAAACAGCACATTTGATAAAGCCAGCAAACATAATTGGAAAAATATCAATCAAATTAGATACACAAGCTGATTAAATGCAGAAACCAAAAACAAAACCCAATAGACTCATCACTAAGAGCAAAGTTTATAATTTTTTCAAATGTGTTCATTATTATTTTATTTTATTTTTTATCTTCAATTTTCCTGTTCTCCTATGTATAGGAAAATAAATATCCTTGAAAAATCAGCACATTTGAGAAAGCCCCAAAACATAATTGGAAGGAAATCAATCAAATTAGATACATAAGCAAGTAAAATAAAAAATACCCAATAAATTCATCAAGAAGAGCAACATTTCAGACTTGACTTATACTGACTTGAACAACATGAACATTGCAAAATAAAGCAACATTTAATTGGCATTTCATCAAACAGGTAATAGACACACGTAGAATAAGTAACTTACCCAAGGACAGAGAAACGGCGGCTCACTTTTCTCTTCTCCGCGTCGACAGATAATAAGCAATCCCCTTGTTGTTTATATTATTGGGAGCGTAGTAGGTGGCACGTGAATTATTATTACGCTGAATGCCAAAATAGTCTAATGCCCGACCTAATTGTTAAAATTAATTATTAAATAAAGAAAAGGAGAGAAACGAGATTCACGAACAAAATAGCCCTAAAATTTAAAGGGTTAGGTGAACTTACCATGATTAAAGAAAATGGAGGCAGCTAATAGCAAATTTTTAGCCATCGGTTGAGAGAATAAAAGTAGGAAAAATAAACTAAAGGTGAAAAAAAAAATCACTAATTAGAAGTGGCGACAAGTTTGACCAGCCAAGTTCAAATTGGTTTTAAAAATATAAATAAGTTAAAATGAGACTGAATTATAATTTTTAAAATTTATTAATCTTTTACAAAATACATAAAAGTCCATACACATTATACAAAATCTTCCAACCAGCCCCTACAGCTTCATTATTTCAAAAAAAAAAAAACCCCCACTTCCTCTAGGCGGCAAAGGAAACCGATTACCCCCACTATCGCCACTGCCATCATCTCGTTTTTCCTCTACAAAATCAAGCAATTTGTTCTTCCCCGTCGCTACTGCTGCTCGTTTCGCTCTCTCTCTCTCTCTCCATTGTTGCTGCTTCTCTATTCATTCTCAAGTACAGTTTTTCTTTCACTTGGTTCAAAAGTTAGGATTTTGAAATCAAAGTGTGAAAATGATGATTTTGGTTAGAGAAGATGAAGAAGAGTATGGGTTCGTCTTGAATGTCGTTTGTTTTGTTATTTTGTGTTTGAGAAGGTGTAGTTTGGGGTATTTGTTGTACTTGTTGGGGTTTGTGAGTTTGTAAATAGTGGTTGTGCTTGTGAAATTATGGGTTTTAGTGTTGTTTTTGTTCTTGTTTGCCTTAGTGTTTAAAAAAAAAAAAACTTGCAATTTTGTTGATGTTTTCCAACAACTGAGGTTACCTGTTGCAGCAAATTCAGCACTTGTTTGACAGTTGCAAACATCTGCTGAGGTTGCATGGTTAAAAAACCCCTATTTGGTGTATTTTGTTTAAGTTGTGAGTGAGATTTGTGATGGTTGCTTATTTGTAGTGAAATATAGATGTTTTGTAGTTAAAATTTGATGCTTTGTTGTTGTCGTTGCTGTCATGGTATGATTAAAGAAAAGTTTTGATTTTATCCAACAAACAATTGTTGAGATTTTTGCAGCAAATGAAGCAGTTGTTGCAGCATATTAACAAGTTGTTGTAAAAAATCAAACCAGTTGCTAAGCTGTTGCTACTGTTTTCTTTATTTTCAACAGCTTAAGAATCTGCTACAACAAGTAATAAGTTGTTGCAACAACTTCATATTTCGTTGCAACAGATTCCTTTTCCCTTTTTACTTTGAATGTTGCACTAATCAATTAAATTGTTTTTTTATCTCCTGTGTGTAGATAAAATGGCTCCAGTTAAAAGAAAATGAGAGAAACCAACTGAGGGAAAAAGTAAGAGCCAAGGTGCAAACACCATTAGATGAACTTGTGAGGGCTATTTGTCAATCAACAAATCTAGAGGAAAGAGTTTATGAAACTGGGGCATGAAGAAGGAAGAGATAAAAATGAATAAAGTGAAGAACAACAAGAAGATAAAGAAGATGAAGGAGTAGACAAAGATGAAGAAACTAGAGAAGAAATTGAAAAAGATAATGAAAAATTTGCTGAAGGAGATGAAGAAAATGATGAAGGAGATGAAGAAGAAGGAGATGAAGAAGGTGAAGAAGATGAAGAAACTGAGAAGAAGAAGAAGAAGAAGAAGAAGAAGAAGAAGAAGAAGAAGAAGAAGAAGAATCTACAGATCACATGTTGACGGCCTTGGCCGAGTTAAGAAAAAAAACATAATATGGATGCCAATATTCTTGAATCTTTGAGTATTGCCACAGATCCCAATAGACCTTCCATTGACGAGGTCATCAAGAGTTTCAGCATTGAAAAGTACGGCGTGAGGATGCCGTTGAATGGAAATAATGATTTGTCCGGCGATATTGTGTTCAAATCAAGCATGGGCAAGGACTTTGACAAATTTAGTTGCATTTTTCAGCAGTAGGGATTGGAGAATTTCTTTAGGGCTAGCTGTTTTGGGCTCTATTTAGATTTGCCTGAAGAAATCGGTGTGCGGTTTCAAATGACAATGGTGTCTGAGCTTTTGAAGCGTAGGATTATTTGTGATAGAAAGGATGAGGTTTGGATTAATTACTGTAGCATGCCGGTTTTCTTTGGCATAAATGAGTTTGTCGTAGTTACCGGATTGAGATGTTATCCTTGTGAGCTTCCGGACTCCCAAGGCAGCCAAGAAAGCAAAGGGTTTCAAAGCTAAGAATGATGTCTCTTTGGTAGACTTAGTGGGAAAGAGCTACATTCAGAAGAAATTATTGGAAGATTTGGAGTCCAAAACTTTCTCGAAAAAGCACAAGGAGGCACTATGCTTAGTTTGGTTTGTGCACAATCTTCTTTGGGTAAGAGACATAAACAACAACATCCCACTTGGATTGATTAAACTTGCGGAGGACTATGATGCCTTCAACAACTATTCCTGGGGTCTTCAAAGCTTTAAGTTGACTGTTGAATATTTGTTGAAGGAATTGAAGCCAACGGGGAAGACACTCAACCTAAATGGCTTCCCTTGGGCTTTCATGGTAAACTTTCTTCAATGTTTTATCTTTTGTTTATTGTTGTATTTCAATCACTGTTTTGATTTTTGATGGCATCTTTTTTTTCTATGCTTGGGCATTTGAAGCCATTCCTCATCTCCGGTATCAAGTCAATGAATACTCTGAAGAAGTTACCTTTCCAAGAATTCTTAGATGGCTAACTGGGAAGAACAATATAAAATTTAGTGTTTACCTTTTCAACCCCCCTAAGGAAGCTGTAAGCATTAGAACACATTCATATAGAATAAACTTAACAACTTCTATAAGCTTAAATAATTTACAACAGATAACTAGTTGTTGCAACAGCTTTTGCAATCTGCTATAACAAAACATGCATCTGTTGCAACAAGTTATGAATCTGTTAGACAATGTCCAACAGATGAGTAACCTATTGCAACAAGTTACCCAACAGATAAATCTATTACACCATACAACTAGTTTTTTACAACAGATGAGTAACTTGTTGCAACAAGTTACCCATCTGTTGGAAAATGTCCAATAAATGAGAAACCTGCTGCAAAAAGTTACCAATTTGTTGGAAAATGTCCAACAAGTACCATAGCTGTTGCAACATATCACTTTATTTGCTAATCTGATAACTTCTGAATCTGTTACAGTAAGTTTTTACAATAGAAATAATAATTTGTTACAACAAGTTATTAACCTGTTGGACAATATCCAATAGATGAGTAACCTCTGCAACAAGTTACCCATCTATTGGAAAATGTCCAACAGATGAGAGACCTGCTACAACAAGTTACCCATATGTTGGACAATGTCCAACAGATGTGTAACCTGTTGTAACAACCTCTGAGCTGATAACTTCTTTTAAATAGGTTTTGCTTTTCATGATTTAGCACCATTTTGATATATCTACTTTCTTGTTGTAGGTTGTGAACCCATGGCTTGTCCTGGCAATAAGAGAGTTGGAGATGCCATGCCTTGTTACCTTTGTGCCCATAGAATCTGTGCCCGACAGATTGATTGATGGTTTTAAAGGGGAATTGGCTAGAGTGACAGCCATCATTGGGGTTGATGATGTTGTTGTTGGTGGTGGTGGTCTTGTTACTTGTGGTGATTTTGTTGTTGATGCTGGTGGTGGTGTTGGTGATGTTGTTCAACCTGTTGATGCTGTTGGTGGTGGTGGTATTGGTGATGATGTCCCTGCAAGTATTGCCGAGGAAAAATTAAGAGATGATGATGTTGATATTGGTGGATTTACTCCAGTTGTTGGATTTAGTGGTGTTGGAGGATTTGGTGGTAATTTTAGTGGTGGCGAATTGAGTGGTAGAAGATTTGCTGATGTTGGTGCCGGTACCTCTAAGGTGCCCTCATATGCTTATGAATGCATTACTTGCAAGGAGAAAATGGATAATTTGGTTAGAAAGGTTGGGGAGTTGGTGCAGGCCCAAGAAAACATAACACACTTCTATCGAGAGGCTGATATCCAAGAGGGGTATCAATCCATCAAAGAACCTTTCCTCGCCCTATACTCGTATTCATGTTCGGAGGAGGGGCAAAGCAATTTCCAAGGCACTTGCATCAGTTAGATCAAGGAAACCTGCTGTTACTCCCAGTAAGTCAATTGAGACTCCTCTTCCTGATGTTGGGCCAAAAGTGCTAAAGAAGGTGGACATTTTCAAGCTTGTACATGCCCAAAGAAAGAAAAAGGTTGAGATTGTGCTCAAAGCCAAAAAGAGTGGGAAAACAATATACTCAATGGGTGAATTTGGAGCCCCAAACTTCAAGGCTTTGATAAGCATGGATATTTGGTGGGAGAATTGAGTAAGTTTCAACACTTGTATATATCTATCTAATTCAGTATGTTGTTGTAACAAGTCCTTTATTTTGTTAAATCTGTTGCAGCAAGTTAACTAGCTGTTGTAACAAGTTGATAATCTGTTGCAACAAGTTACTTATTTTTTACAACAAGTAACTAACTGTTTTACTACTTTTACTTTAGTATGTAGATGAAGTCCTGCTTCTAATGCGTATGAGGCAAATCAATTTCCTTGAGTAATATGATTCCACTGACATAATCCTAGACCTCAACTTTTACAATAACATTCCCAAGAGGTACACAGATTTGACAAATGAGGGTATAGTTCCGAATGTCGTGCCTTTGAAGGTTAGTGTCACGACCCAATTCGCGAGTCGTGGTGGCACCTACACTATCCCCCCGAGTAGGCGAACCACATTCCCAATAACAAGTTAAATAAGCGAAAAATTAAATAAGAAGAAGTTATCAAGTCTTAAATACTTATCATAACTAGAAATGTCACGACATCCCCAAAATCTGGTCAAAGGATACAAGAGCGCTAAACATAATCTGGAATACAAGTCTGAAAATACTCGAAGCTACATACTGTCTGTCTAATAAAAAAAAATTAAATAAGAGGGTCCTTCAGGGGCCACGGATGACCAAGTAACTCACCCTAAATGACCGAAAGATGTCACCCTCGCGTATTAGCCACAGGGTGTAGAACTAGAGCCTGGATTGTACTCTACACTCAATAAAAAGTGCAGCAAGAGTAGTATCAGTACAACACTAGTACCAGTAAGTATCATAGGTCGACAATGATTAGAGAACACATGAAGAAGTGGAAACTAACAAGTAGAAAATAGAACAAATAGGTATGATCACGTATCATCTACAAGTAAAGTGTAAAGGAATCATGAAATAACCAAGACAGATATAGTTCACCAAATGATCAGTCAAATATATAAGTGGATGAATGCAATGCAATGCAACAATCGCCTCTCTCACTCCACTCTCGTACACACATGCTAAGGGCAGTGCTTCAAAGCCATGACCCATGGGGGACCTGCGAAGTTCATGTACCACTCATGCTCTCCGGCAAGGACCTCGGAGTCTCTCTGGCACTCTCAAGCTCCGGCAAAGACCTCGGAGAGCCTAAACTAAATTTATTGATATTAAATAGAAGTTGACTGATACTTCCTCCGTCTCAAATTATTTGTCGTTTTAAAAATTCAAGGCACAATCAATTATTTTTTGCACATTTTACCCTTAGTAGAATTTGGTCATTAATGAGATGACACACATACACACAAATATATATATATATATATATATATATTTGAGAGAGAGAGAGATGGGGGGGGGGGGGGGGGGGGACGGAGAGCCAGTAAATATTTAATGGAGAGAGATTATACAATAAATAAGGGTAAAGTTAGTCAAATGTCATCCTAATTAATATTTCTTAAGGGTTGTATAAATGTTTACTTTATATATGTGTCATCTCCATTAATGATAAAGTTCTATTAAGGGTAAAATGGAGAAAAAATAATAATTAATTATGCCTTGAACTTCTAAAACAGTAAATAATTTGACAGAAGTACTATTTCTAGTAACCATGACAAATAATTTGAGACGGAGGGAATAAGATAAAGCAATAGACAATCAATAGTTAATGTACAAGGGAAGTCCTCTTACCTAAATTTCAAATATCCAAATTCCATGTTCTTACCAAATATTGGATTGCATACGAATCATTAATTCCTAATACTTAATATATCCCGACTTAACCTAAAATTTTAAGGGCATAGAAGTCGTTCAACATTTAGAGGATATTTTGATCGTTAAACATTTAGCGAAAATTATTCGTGCTTTTAATATATGTAGATAGATAGATAGATAGATAGATAGATAGATAGATGGGACAATTAACTATAGGTGACAAAAAGGTTTTAAAATTGAGTGCGGTTAACTCAAGTTTTTTTATTGAGTAGAGGTGATAAAATTTGGATTAGTGATTAAGGACTTTCGACCATTTTCAAACTTACCCAACATTTTTGTTTCTAATACTTTGGCCCTAAGATTTATTTTTAACACTCAGCCGATAAGTTTTGTTTTTAACACTTTGAGCAAACCAAATAAACCCTAAATTACCCAAAGGGGTAAAAAAAAAGGGCGCCAATTTTAGCGCCATTGCTGCTTCTTCATCAATTCTTCTTCTTGCTTCTTCTTCTTCGTCAGCTGCTGTTGCTCTCTTCTTGTTCTCCTTCTTTGTCTGATGCTGCTTCTTCTTGTACGTCAGCTATTGTTGTTGTTTGTTCTTCATTTTGACGAATTTGCTCAAGAAAGAAAAAAAACAAAACCACCATATTTTGTAATTTTTTGAATAGATTTCATGTAGCACTGGGCATTCCTTCATAAGTGATTTTTGCTCATTTGGTAAGTAAAAAAATGTTGTTTTGTTTCAAATATTCATTTGGGTATAACTGTTGATTGTCCAACAATTTATGGTAGCAGTTGCAGTTGTTGCAACAGAATAATCAATGAAGTAAAAGAATTAAAAAGATAAAACATTGAAGGAAAAAAGTTTATCATGAAAGCCCAAGGGAAGCCATATAAGTTGACTGTCTTCACATTTGGGTTGAAATCTCTCAAAATATATATTCAACAGTCAAATGAAAACTTTGATGAACCCATGGATAGTTATTGAATGCCTCATGATCCTCCGAGAGTTTAATCAAACCGAGTGGTATATTATTCTTTACATCTTTTGCCTAAAGAATTGAATGCACAAACCAAACTAAGCACAGTGACTCCTTGTGCTTTCTTGACATAGTTTTTGACTTCAAGTCTTCCAACAACTTCTCTACCTTGTAGGTCTTTCCTACAACATCCAATAAATCTAAATCATCATTAACCTTAGCTTTGCCTTTCTTAGATGTCTTGAATGGCTTGGGTGTCTAGGCTCTCTTCTTTAATGTAACTATAGGAAGAGGCTGAGAAGGTGCATGACATCTTAGTCCGGTCACTATGGCAACTCCTTGATGCCAAAACAAACTGGCATGCGGCAGAAGTTTATCCATATCTCATCAGTTTTGCTACAAATAATCACGTGTTTGAGAAGACCATACACAATGGTCATTTGAAACCGTGCATTGTTGTCCTCAGGCAAATCTAGATACATTCCAAAACATTTGATCCTGAAGAAAGTCTCCAAGTCCTCCTCTTGAAGTGTCTTCCTAAAGTTATCAAAAGACTTGCCGTGTTCATCCAACAACATCCGCACCGGGAACTTTTCAATACTGAAACTTTTGACGACTTCATCTGTTGAAGGTCTGTTAATATCAATCCTAATAGAAGACTCAACAATACAGGACTTGGAATTCTCATGTACTTTTTTTTTTTCTAATTTCAGCCTCGGTAGTCAACTTTCAAAAGAAGTAGTTTTATCTTCTTTATTTTCTTCAACTTCTTCAGATTCTTCATCTCCTTCACCATCATCATCATCATCATCTTTCTTCACTTTTTTGTTTGTTCATGGCCAGAAACTTCTGCTAGAGAGGTTTCATGTTCAGCAAGTTCTTAAGAAATAATATTTGCCTGTTCACTAAGATCTTTTAATGATGTTCGCCCCCTGGGTCTTTTACTAACTGTAGATGCCTTATCCGATGATTTCTCTCATTTTTTTTCGTGAAGACATTTTATTTGCACACAGGAGATAAACAAAAATAATTTCAATTGAATTGTGCATCATTCAAAGTAAACAAGTAATGAATTTTTATAACAGCTGAAGCATATGTTGCAAAAAGTGTGTAATCTATTGCAACAACTCTCTCATATGTTCTAACATCTTCCATAGTTGTTGCAGCGTATTTTTCAGCTATGGGAAAAACTCAAAACAGTTGTTGTAGCTTCCTCAGCAACTGTATTGATTTTTCCAACAGATTGTTAATCTATTACAACAACTGTGTAAGTTGTTCCAACATCTTAGGGAGTTGTTGCAACAGATTAGCAATCTGTTGGGAAATATCAAAATAATGGTTGCAACTTCCTCAACATTTATTTTGATTTTTTCCAACGGATAGGGAATCTGTTGCAACAACAGATTCATTTGCTGAAACAACCTCAACAACTGTTTTGGTTTTTTTCAACAAATGAGGAATCTGTTGCAACAGATTACTCAACTGTTGGATAAAACAAAACAAAGGCAAGACCCTTTTTCTTAAACCTTACAAGGACATCAACAACAAAAACAAAAACATCTATTTCACTATCAGCATTATTAGTGTACATTTACAGACACACAACCATAAAAAATTGAACAAAATACAGAACATTGAAGAGAAACCCATGTTCTTCCTCTTTTTCTTTAATCAAAATCATCATTTTCATACTTTAATTTCAAAACCCTAACTTTTGAACCAACAAAAAAATCTAGTTCACTACAAACACACAACCATCACAAGTTAAACAAAATACACCAAATAGGGGTTTTCTAAGCATGCAACGTCAGCAAATGTTTGCAACTGTCAAACAATTGCTAAAGTTGCTGCAATAGATTACTCAACTGTTGACAAAAATCAACAAAATTGCAAGCCCTTTTTTCGAAAGGCTAAGGAGAACAAGAACAAAAACAACACCAAAAATCATAACTTTACAACCACATACACTTTTTACAAACACACAAACCCCAACAAATGCAATAAATACCCCAAATAAGGGTTCCTAAAGCATGAAACAACAAAATAAACAACATTGAAGACAAACCCATGTTCTTCTTCTTCTTCTTCTTCTTCTTCTTCTTCTTCTTCTTCTTCTTCTTCTTCTTCTTCTTCTTCTTCTCTAACCAAAATCATCATTTGCAGTCATTGATTTCAAAACCATAATTTTTTCCCTTGAGTCACTAATGGACAAATAGTAGTGAAAGAGAAAGGAGAAATTTGTTACCTGAGAAGCAAAGCCTGGTGACGAGACAGAAGTTAAAGAGCAGCATCAGCAATAACAATGGAGATCTTCACGATGGAGAAGAGAAGTGGTTTCTTTTTTGAAATAATGGGGTAAGATCGTGGATGATGGGGTTAAAAGAGAAGAGAATTAAAAGGGGGGTTGTTTTGTATTTTGTAAAAGTTTAATAAGTTTTCAAAATTATAATTCAGATCCCATTTAACTTATCTCACTTTAAAGATAAGTTTGACTTTGGCTGGTCAAACTTGTCACCTTTTCTAATTAGTAGACTCAAATGGTACCTTTGGTTCATTTTTCCTATATGGTATACATATATAGATTACTACTATATATAAGGGACAATCAAAGGACTTTTGTAGTCCTTACAAAAGTTTCCAAATTAATGTCAAACTTTTTAATTAATTACTTTTAGGTCATTTTTTATTTTATAAGATAATTTTTTCAAGAATGTAATTTTAGCCTAATAAAAAAGTGATGGACAATTTTATATGTCGCCTTTGAAATGTCCATGATTTATTATAAATAAAGAAAGTAAATTTTTTTAAATGATTCCATATAGTGTTGAAAATGGAGACAGTGTCATCCATTGAGATCGAGTTATTTTTAAAATCTCTTGTTTGGCTAACTATTTTTTTTTTAGTATCGAGAATACATGAAGAATTAAATTTTATTGAATCTTGAGGTTCAATTTAATAAATATAGGTTATTTCTTGAATTTCGTTGAAACTAAGGTGAAAAATCACATTTAACTAGCATAAACCCTTGACGCGAGATAATGAATGAAAATTTAATAAATGTCAAAACAAATCGATTTTTATCTATGAATAAAATCACACGCTCATGAATTCACAACAATACAAAAATATTTTTTGATTTATGAGCTTTGCAAGTTGTAATTAACATATTTTATCATAATCAATGTTAGTATAGGATATCGAGTCACTGTGTCCCTTTGAGATTTGCTAATTTTTCTACTTTATTTTCTTCCTCATAAATAAATTTTTCATTAAAAATTATCTAATTGTGTGACGAAGAAACTTTAATAATTATAAAATTTATCAATAAGATATCATTAACATGCAAATACACTAAATTAATTATGCGGTAGAAAATGTACTGCTATATATAAGGGACAATCAAAGGACTTTTTGTATTCCTCATAAAAGTTTCCAAATTAATGTCAAATTTTTCAATTAATTACTTTTAGGTCCCTTTTTATTTTATAAGATAATTTTTTCAAGAATGTAATTTTAGCCTAATAAAAAAAGTTATGGACAATTTTATACGTCACCTTTGAAATGTCTGTGATTTATTATAAAAACAAAAAGTTTTTTTTTTTTTTAAAAAATGATGCCATATAGTGTTGAAAATGAAGACAATGTCATCCATTGAGATCAGATTATCTTTCAAATCTCTTGTTTGGTTAACTAATTTTTTTTTAGTATAGAGAATACATGAAGAATTAAATTTTATTGTATCTTGAGGTTCAATTTAATAAATATAGGTTATTTCTTGAATTTCGTCTGAAACTAAGGTGAAAAATCACATTTAATTAGCATAAACCCTTGACGCAAGATAATGAATGACAATTTAATAAATGTAAAAACAAATCAATTTTTATCTATGAATAAAATCACACGCTTACAAATTCACAAAAATAGGAAAATAATTTTTGATTTATGAGCTTTGCAAGTTGTAATTATCATACTTTATCATAATCAATGTTAGTATAGGATATCGAGTCATTGTGTCCCTTTGATATTTGCTAATTTTTCTACTTAACTTTCTTCCTCATAAATAAAATCATTAAAAATCATCTAATTGTGTGACAAAGAAACTTTAATAATTATAAAACTTATCAATAAGATATCATTAACCTGTAAATACATTAAATTAATTATGCAGTAGAAAACGTGTCACGTTAGATAGTGGCGGAGCCAGGACTTTCACTAGGGGAGTCAAAATATAAAAAAGTAAATTCACGAAAAAGTCAAGGGGTGCCAATATGTAATATGCGTACACAAAAAGAAAAAATTTACCTAACTACATAGTGTAATTTTCCAACGAAAGGGTGTCGGTGACACCCCTCAATTACATGTGGCTCCGTCACTAACGATAGATGTATTTAATAAAAATTTTCATTTTTATATTTTGAGTTTGGGCCCGGACTAACGTAACTAGTATAAAAAAGAAGAAAGGAAAAAAATAAAAATAAAAAAGAGAGAAAAATGGGAGAAGCCTCGTAGTTGCGTAGCCGTGTGTTCTAGGCTATCCGAAGAAATAGGTAAGCGCTTAGCCAAATTCATCATCATTCTTTGCTCTAGACAAGAAAAGCATCTCCTCTCAATATCTCTTTTAGCCGCATCATCATTTTGAGTTTCCGTAACTAGTATAAAAACAGAAGAAAGGAAAAAAATAAAAAAGAGAGAAAAATGGGAGAAGCCTCGTAGTTGCGTAGCCGTGGGTTCTAGGCTATCCGAAGAAATTGCGTAAGCGCTTAGCCAAAATTGCTGTGTGACGGCAAACCCTCCTTATAAATACAGAGCGCCCCACTTCCACCTCATCCCAAATTCATCGTCATTCTTTGCTCAATATATATTAATCTCCTTTCTCAAGGTAAATAATCTTTCCTTTTCTCTCAATTCAAATCGTTTGTTGAGGAGGTTCAAATTTACGTGAGTTACTGTATTCTAAATGTCTGATCAAAATTAATTTGAGAACTATCTTCAATGTATGTTTTCTCTGTTGATGATGTTATACCCGTGAATTTCGTCGATTTCTTGGTTTCTAGTCGCTATTTAATAGCAATTGTTATATACTTTCCAGGTTTGATTAACTGTGATCTATCTAGGGGTTTTTGTAATCAAATTGAACGCGATTGTAAAAAAAATTAGGTTTCTTACTTCTTAATATGAAGATAAATCTTGCCAACGCTTGTTGATCTGCGGGATGATCTTTTTTCTTTTGGATTTATTTATTCTTTTGTGCGTAATTTGTAACTGTTTTCTGATTATGTTAGATTTTAAACCTTATTTGATTTGGCATTTAGCTAATAGTGGATTTTTCTGCACGTGCATAGCTGGGCCCGATGAATAAGATGCATTGTTTATTATATGTTGGTTCACAATGAATTAAAAAAAAATGGCTGTGCATTGGAATTCAATTATTATTATAGAATCCAGAATTAGATGATAATGTTTTTCTTGTTGGCTTATGTTAGCTCTATTGGATTTCTTTATTTGGTTGATCTCTAGTCTTCTGGTAGCTCTTTGATATTGCAATTAGTTGATATATCTTCAGTTTGTTCTTCAATTTGTTTACTGGATGACGTTTATTCCGAATTAAATAAGGTATGGATTCATGTGCAAGTTATGAGCGTTTATATTATGTGGGGAGTTAGACGAGACTCGCAGAACTGCTTTTTTTCTTTTCTTTTTTAGACTTCCAGAGCTTGTAGTTTTGTCATTCCTTTGGCCTGATCTTGAATTGAAGTTGTGACAGAGCTCTGTGTGTCAATGTATTTCAGATGCAGATCTTTGTAAAGACACTCACCGGAAAGACCATCACTCTCGAGGTTGAAAGTTCTGACACCATTGATAATGTAAAAGCTGAGATTCAAGACAAGGAAGGCATTCCTCCTGATCAGCAGAGGCTGATCTTTGCTGGAAAACAGCTTGAAGATGGCCGAACACTTGCTGATTACAACATCCAAAAGGAGTCCACCCTCCATCTTGTCCTCCGCCTTCGTGGTGGTATGCAGATCTTTGTCAAGACGCTTACCGGCAAGACCATCACACTTGAAGTTGAAAGCTCAGATACAATTGACAATGTGAAGGCAAAAATTCAGGATAAGGAAGGAATTCCTCCAGATCAGCAGAGACTGATCTTTGCCGGAAAGCAACTTGAGGATGGAAGGACCCTGGCTGACTACAACATTCAGAAAGAGTCAACCTTACATCTTGTTCTTCGTCTGAGGGGTGGCATGCAAATATTTGTCAAGACATTGACAGGGAAGACAGTTACTTTGGAGGTTGAGAGTTCAGATACTATTGACAATGTTAAAGCAAAGATCCAAGACAAGGAAGGTATTCCTCCAGACCAGCAGAGATTGATCTTTGCTGGGAAGCAACTTGAGGATGGAAGGACCTTGGCAGATTACAACATTCAGAAAGAATCAACCCTGCACCTTGTTCTTCGTCTTAGAGGTGGCATGCAAATTTTTGTCAAGACTCTGACTGGGAAGACGATTACTTTGGAGGTTGAGAGTTCGGATGCCATTGACAATGTCAAAGCAAAGATTCAAGACAAGGAGGGTATTCCCCCAGACCAGCAGCGTTTGATCTTTGCTGGTAAACAACTTGAGGATGGCAGGACTCTTGCGGACTATAACATCCAGAAGGAGTCAACACTCCATTTAGTGTTGCGTTTGAGGGGAGGGATGCAGATCTTCGTGAAGACTCTTACTGGGAAAACAATCACATTGGAGGTGGAAAGCTCAGATACCATTGACAATGTGAAGGCAAAGATACAGGACAAGGAAGGGATTCCACCAGATCAACAGAGGCTTATCTTCGCTGGTAAGCAGCTTGAGGATGGCCGCACCCTTGCAGACTACAATATCCAGAAAGAGTCTACTCTTCATCTCGTTCTCAGGCTCCGTGGTGGAGACTTCTGAATTTCATGTGTGATAATGCTGCTTTTATGATGGCTGTGTCAATTTTTTTTTCGTTTCAAGACTTTAGTTTTTTATGTTTTGGGTTTTCTTCTTTCTGCTGAAGACATCATAATGTGTTACATTGTATATTCGCTGCAGATTAAATAAAGACCAGCCAATTCTAGTATCAGGCCTATAAATGTGTTGGTGCTCCTCACTTCTCAGATACAAAGGGGATGTCGGGAAATTCACACACACCTATGCACGTTGACACCCGATAAAAAGCAGACATGCTTGAGAACCCACTGGTAATTCTTTTTGCAAAATTATTATGGTGGTGGTTTTGTAAAATTCTGCTAATAGTGGAAAGTTCTTCCCATGATCTACGCAGTCTGTTTTCGATATTTATTTTTGAAGTGTTCCCTCCAAGTTAAAAGGGAAAACATAAAAGACCTTATTTTATTTGGTTCACTAAATATTTTCCAACAAAATATTTAACAAAAAGAGCTAAAGGAGAAGAATCAAGCATATCAGTGAAGCTAATTAAGCCTTGTAAATGATGATGTTCAGTCGGGGTAATTGTCGGTTTAGAGTTGAGCAAGATATAGGGTTCTAGGTTAGACTTTATAGCAAGATATCCGGAAATTCTGGCGAGTTGGGATTTCTTCTTACAATTGTAAATTACTACTTAATGATGAGGATTATTCGTGTCCAAGTGTTCTGTCTTTACTCCGTCGCCCTCACCATCGACGGTCACCTCATCTTCTCCATTTCTTCAGTGGGACGTAATTAATGTTGAGCTGAAGGACTACTGTGTGATACCAGAGATGAAACTCCTTATTACAACTACAAGCACTATCGATCAAAGAATTCAAATTAGTTCTGACAAGCACGGCTGGAAAGTCGTAGCAGCCTAAGTTGGTCGGACTCGGGTGCTTGTGTTCGATACGGGTGCGGATGATCCTTCATGATCTAAATATGGGGATACCGATACAAGAATGGATACGGGTGTGGGGGTTCAGCTAAAACTAATTCAAATATCTATTATAGAGTTATAAAACCTATATTATGAGATATTATGTGGAAAACTTGAGGAGAAAATATTGATCAAAGAGGAGAATTCCGGAAGGAGATAAAAGGAAAAGGAGTGTTAGGTTGGGCCGGGTATTGGTGGTGTTGGGCTGGACATTTTGGAACATAAAAATGGAAAGATTTGCATTTAAGAAATGGCCTATTTGTATTTCAATTGTAACCAAAATATTACATCAAATAACCAAATTGCTGAATTCTTTACAAAAACCACTAATCTTTTACACGTAGCCAAATTGAAGTAAAATTGAGATGGATCAATTGTTCAATTAATTAATTAAGCTTCTTGAATTTAACAGAGTAAAATATGACTTTAAATTGACAATTGAAATGCGTATTAAATTAAAACCCTTGTTTTTTCTGAAAATTGATTTTCGAATTGATAAAATCGACATAAGTTATACTTAAGGTTATATGTAATATATATTAGGATATTTTGCCAGTGAAATGACAAAAATATCACCCAAAGCTGTTTTAGGAAGTATTTTTTATTTTTTGGATAATTGTTTTACTCTGTTTGAAATTCAAGAAGCTTGACTAGTTAATTTTGAATTTTTGGAGGGCAAAAATTGGGCGTGAACAATCCCATAAGATTGAAATAAAGCAGTATACTCAGAACTAAAGAATTCTGAACCATTATCACTTCTAAAAATTTTGACAGTTGCACCAAACTGTGTTTTTATTAATGCAAAGAACTGCTTGAGAATGACAATTACATCACTTTTCAGTTTTAGTAGAAATGTCCAGATCATCCTACTACAATCATCAACTAGTGTTAAGAAGAATGTACTCCCATCATGATTACAAACTCTATAAGGACCCTATATATATGCATGTATCACTTTTTATTTTATTTTATTTTTTTAGAGGAAAAGTAATGTGGTTGGCTGGGTTCGAACCTGGGCAAGCAAGTGAAGGATCCGGTTGGATATCTGCATGTATCACTTCTAGGGGTACAATTGATCTATTGGTGCTAACAAGAAACATAAATCTGCCTTGTCTAGCTAAAGGACAAATGGTGCAATCCTTTATTCCACTAGTATTTACATTGAACTTTATGTTTGGAATTTTTCCTAGAACTCTGCCAGGAGCATGCCCTAGTCTTTTGCAAATTGCCATATCTTCATCCACCTCAAGTTGTTTGGAATTCACAAATGCTGCAATCACATTCTGATAATCCTTCATTTTCAGCTGCAATCTGTATAGCCCATCACACACCTTACCAATCCCCTTCGCTTTCCTAGTGTGAAGGTCCTGCATGACACATATATCAGGATAAAAACTGATAGAGCGTTGCAAATCCTTAGTCAATTTTGACACTTACAGCAAGTTATATTCAAATTTTAGTATGCATAACACATTTTTAAGACTTCCTCCTCCTTCAAGATTACATGATCCAGTGCATAATATTTCAATTGCATTTTCATCTGGCAAATGAACCTTCCTTGCATTTCTATCATCTGATTTCTTAACTTCACTTAGTAAATTTTTATCATGTATCATGTGATTAGTGGCCCCTGAATCCACTATCCATTTGACAAAATCGATCTTATGTTCTGCAAGAAAACAATGAAGTATACCTGCTACACCTTTTCCATCTTCTATGTTGTCTTTGTTGATTAATTTCAGCAACTGCACATATTGTTCTTGGGTGAACAGCACACCTGCTCTTTGTCCTGCTTCTGAATTTACTCCATTACCATTCCCATTTAAAGGATGTGAGCTGTATTGGTCTCCATTGTGAGTGTACATTGCCTTTTGTGTGTGCTGTTCTTCATGTGCTATAACATTTGTTGCAGTATGTGAATTGTAACCAACTGCTTTCCTTCTTCCTTTAGCATCTGCAGGGTATCCATGTATCTTCCAACAATTGTCTCCTGTGTGACCGCTCATTCTGCAGTGATCACAGTACATATCACTATTCCTCCTAGGCTTGTATCCATTTCCTGAGTCTCTAAAGTTGTTGCCAGGATTCCCAGAGTTGCTGGTGCTTGCCTGTTCTCTGAAGTTGTTCCCATGATACCATAGTTAAACTTCCCCAGAATTGTAATTGTTGCTAGGGTATCTTTGATTTCCATTTGATCTAGCACTAAACAATCATGTTCCTTCTATTATTTCTCCAACATGCATTGGTGTTTTCCCCTAGATCTTCTGCTTTCCTCTGAAGTGATAATTGAGTAAGCTTTGTTAATATTTGGTGTTGGTGTCATCATCATGATTTGACTTCTACATTGCCCATATGATTCATTCAATCCCATTAGGAATTGTAATAGCCTTTGATATTCGAAATGCTCAACATACTTCCTAGATTCTGGATACTCACATCCAGGACATGGCATAAATGCATCAAACTCTTCCCATAGTTCCTTCATTCTAGAGAAGTAACTTGACACAGAAGATGTGCCTTGTGTCAATCGATTAATCTCGGTGTGTAGGTGAAAAACCCTTGATCCATCAACCTTATCTAGTCTTTCTTTCAGATCTGTCCAAACTTTGTATGCAGTAGTTGCATATATGATTCCACTAAGCAGTTCAATGCTTACAGCACTCATTATCCATGATAGAACTATCGCATTGCATTTCTCCCAAAGTTCACGCAAAGATTCATCAAATTTATCCTTAGTATGTCTATCATCTACAAATTCCAATTTGCTCTTTCCTACTAGCCCTAATCTCATTGACCTACTCCAAACTGCATAATTTTCAGGGCCAGTCAGTTGAAAAGTGATCAAATTAATACCTGGAGTGTCACAAGCTTGTAAGTATAATGGGTGATGATGATCCACATTTTGTGATGTGTTTGAATTGCTTGATGTAGAGTTAGAATTGTTCGTTGTTGAGTTGATTTGGTCAATCGCCGTTGTTGTCTCTTCAACAGCTCAAAAAAAAAAAAAAACTACAATTATCGATGCTTTAAGTATTTGTGTATCTGTATGTATCGATCCTTCAATTTTGGAGAATAATCGATTGCAACCCCTCTGATACCATGATAAAATTCACGTTTAAGCAAAGATCAGTGTTGTACTTTAGTTTACAGGAGAATGAGAGAAAGTCGGTTCAGAGGATTTGGGAATTTTTCATGTATTGATTGAAATGAATTGTGTAGTACAAAATACTTAACCAACTCCTACTTATAGACAGATGTACTCCTAAGCTAGTATCTAACTAACTAACCGACTACATTGATAATTAATAAGCTAACTAACATGCCATGTCATCAATCCTAGTACTAACCACCACAATCTTCAACATAAATATCAACCAAGGTATACCAAGTATAAACATCAATAAACAATTATGCAACTGAAAATAGAGATCACGACATAATCACAATTATCTTCTTCTTTTTTTTTTTTTTTTTTTTCTCTTTTTAAATCCAAATATAATAGGGTAGCCACCTTTCTATGTTTCTGCTATTATACCTCATGTTTATTGTTTGGTTTAGTTACATCTTCTTCTTTTTTTTAATTGTAAATTTTACTTTTAAGCGTATTTCCTCTTCCCATCAATACCAATTTTGATTATTCCTCTTTCCCTCGTTTTTAACACAAAGATGTAGATATTCAGTTTATAGGTGGAACAATATGAAGACCTAAGCTACTCTAGATCAAGTCAACGCTGTATTGCACAATTTATTCTACCAATAATTCTTCCACATTTACTCCTGTCTATTTAAGGATACCCAACTGTGAGCTCCTCGAATCAGCGAACGTCTAGGTAAAGTGTCTTGCAAGTCTTTAGTCAAGTCTCGAATTAGCTTGTCAAGTTTGGGTTTGGTGAAAAATATTTTACTCGCATTAAATCAGATCAAGTAATTTAATTTGAGAAATTATAAATTAAAAGTAAAAATTTGTATATTATTTTATCATGTTAAATGATAAGTTTCTATATAAATAATGTAGTTCTTATATTATTAATTCGGAAAAGGGTAAAAGATGCCCCTAACGTATTGAAAATGGTTTAAACTATCCAATTCACACTTAAATCTACCTTTGTCTTGAATCACGAGCATGAATAAGGAATGAGTTGAGTGAGTGAATAACTTAAAGAGTCATTCAACTATAGCAAATTCATTACCAAAGTCACTTATGTTTGTTCCAATTCCATGATGTATGACTCATTCAACATAAGTGACTTTGGTAGTGAATTTGTTACAGTTGAATGACCTTTTAAGTTATTATTGATCTATTTTTTTTTTGTCTTATGTAATAAGCGAGTTGATGTAAATCTTATTTTACTCGAGTATTATGTTTCTAAATAAATAAATAAAATGTCGTATTCAAACACCACTTAATGGTTCACATAATTTACTTCCTTCGGTTGGGATTATATCAACTTGTACTGTATTGTAAAAACCAACTGATAGAGTTAATACCTTAAAACAACATGAATTATCCATGTTTTGTTAGATTAATATTTAAACTGTTGTTATCTCCTGAACTATAACATTTGCCATCTAAAACATACTTGCAGAGTGCCAAGTGGCATGAAGAGTGACCATGAATGCTCTTTTTGATCAATTTTCTAGGTCCCACACACTAAAAAGATAAAGCCACTCTTAATACCACTTGCACAATTAATTCTACCAATAATGCTGTCCACAGACTCCTTGTCAATTTATATCCAACTGTGACTTTCTCGAATGAGCGGACGTGTAGGTAAATTTTTAAAGCAATATTGCTTGACTAAAGACTTGTACAAAATTCCAGCTAATGATAACATTGACAGGACTCAATAAGGACAAAGTCATTTGCAATATTTTCTCCGAATTGACAGGAGTGGACTTAATTGGCATACATTGACTTGTCCAAGTCTCCTACGTAACGCTTCTTTTATTTAATTGGCATACATTGACTTGTCCTAAAGTATCTCAGATCTTTGGATGCTTATAAGTTCCAGTTATAAACTGGAATGTATAACATATTAACATCACAAATTTTGTGATAAATCAGAGGGGAAAAAAAAAAAGAGAAGAAAAGCGAAAATCTATGGGTGCTATCCTATGGTTATTTCTCCTCTCTGCATTTCATGCAGTAGCACTAGCACAACAAAGGCACTTGAATATAACTCTTGGCTCTTCGCTAACACCTACTGCCAATTCATCATGGTTTTCGCCTTCCAGGCTCTTTGCCTTTGGTTTTTATGAACAAACCATTGGCTATGCTGTTGGAATCTCCATCGTCGGTATGCCTAAGAAGACAGCAGTGTGGACAGCAAACAGAAACAATCCTGCTGTCCTGAGTAGCGCTGTCTTGCTCTTAACTAGTGATGGGCTCATTTTGCAAGTAGGAGGGAAAGAAATCTTTGTCATAAATCCCTCTCAAGCCATTGCTTCAGCTTCCATGCTGGACACTGGCAACTTTGTGCTCTATAATTCAGATCACGATATCATATGGCAAAGTTTTGACAGTCCAACAAACACCCTTTTACCTGGTCAGCATCTGTCAGCTGGACAAGAGCTGTTCTCGAGTGCCTCGGAAGCAGACGACTCATTCGGGATTTTCCGTCTCAAAATGCAAAATGATGGGAACCTTGTTCAGTACCCTGTCCAGACACCAGACGATGCCCCATATGCTTACTTCGCTACAGAAACCAATACACCAGGGAATAATGTCACACTGAATCTTGATGATGACGGCCACCTCTACTTGTTGAATTCCACTATCAGTATACTAAATCTAACCAAGGGAGGCTACCCTAGAGAAAGGACCATCATCTATCTGATGAAAATTGATGTTGATGGTATTTTTCGAGTTCATTCACATTCTCTGAACCAACAGAACAGCTCTGCAATATGGTCATCAACAGATGATAGGTGCACTCCAAAAGGCGTTTGTGGGCTTAATGGTTTTTGTACCAATATAGATGATCAAATTAAATGTGTATGTCTTCCGGGATTCGATTTTGTAATGCCAGGAAAATGGAGCTCAGGCTGTCAAAGGAATTTCACTGCAGAAACCTGTCGGTTAAAGGAGAATACTTCCAAATACTATGCCATGAGAACAGTTCACAACACAAAATGGGTAGATATTTCTTATGCTGTTTTTTCCACAACCACCAAAGAAGATTGTGAACAAGCCTGTCTACAGGATTGTAACTGTGGGGCTGCTTTGTTCAAAGATACAGAGTGCAGAAAGCAAATGCTGCCTCTGAGATATGGAAGAAGAGACATGAGTAACTCCAATCAAGTATTGGTCAAGGTGGGCATTATTGTAGTTGCCGAAAAAGGACTGCCTAAACAGATTGAAGAAACAAACAACAACAATAACAACATACCCAGCATTACAAAAGGCAAAAAGCTAAGGATAGACATCCTAATTGCAAGCATTACACTGGCTGTTTTGCTTTGTTGGTGTTAGGCGTCTCCGGATTCCTTATTCACAAAAATCACTGGACTTACAGGAAAATCCAGGAGAGAAGAAGTGTTCAGTTATATGAGAAAGTTGCTCCGCGAGCATTCTCCTATGCAGAACTAGAGCAGGCTCTGTTGTTTATATTCCCTTCTTCTCCCTCATTTTTGACTAGAATGATTCAAACAATCAGTTCCTATTTACTAAAGATGTTTTAAGTCCAAATGGTTTCCCTTAGCTGTCATATCGAGGAATTAACTCCAAACATGTGCTAGTTTGAATATTGATGTGTTTAGCTACTGTTTGTGTAGGGTTCTGTGTAATGACATGATTAAATCCTTGGGATATGCTAATTTGTTTAAACATGATTAAGTACCTTTGTTCAAGTTTTGCCTAACAATGAGAATATGCAAGGATCATTTATATAAGGAAAATCCATTTCTGTTTCACTTCACTTATCAATATAGAGACTTAGAAAGTATCTCACGAATTCTTTAGTTTACTTGGTTTAAGTTGATCCAGATCCTTCAAAACTTCTTAAAGCTTTCAAATTGCATGTCACTTGTGTAGGCTTGTTCCTAGTTTTCTGTCCAGATCCAATCTGTTAATGATATAGCTTTGGGATGTATTGACCTTTTCTACAATAAAGCATGTTGCATAAGCTAATTCAATGAAATACTGGACTATAGAATAGAAATCAAAACTGCTCCTTTTATTAGTCAAAGTCTTCTGTTCTCAAAGATAATTTCAGGATTTTGCTAATAATAACAATGAGTTTAGCATTGTTTTCGCTCTCTGGAAGACATGACTGGTCTGCCTAACAGTGAGGCATTTTTCACTTTCTCCTCAAAATGCTGAATAGAAATTTAGAGTTATGCTGCAATTGATCTTTTGATTGATTGTATGGTTTTCACATTAATTCTAAGCTTTAAATTATCATCTTTTGGGTGTAAGTTGTTTGGTTGATAGTTTTAGTAGGAATTGGAGTCTTTCTCTCTATAATATGGTTTAAAGTTTAAAATTACAATCTCAGTTGATTTGTGCTTGTATGAGTGACTCTTTATGCAAGTATGCTGATTTTCATTCTTGTCTTAAGACCATTTCCTGTAGAAGCTGAATTTTGAATATCTTATAGATCTTTTTTCAACCAGGTAAAGTATTACAAAACATCGTTACTGTCCTTGGTTGATGAGTTGGTTTTCAGTTTTTGTTTGAACATTATCAAGGTAGCAATTCTGTGTGGAAACCAAAAAAAAAGAAAAAAAAAAGAAAGGGATAGGCATAGGCTCAAGTCTAAATCCTTCATTTTTGAGACTCAGCCCGCATGTTTATTTAGTTTGGAACTGTTAGTAGTTTATGTAGCCTGAGCATGAGATGAGTTGGTCCCCTTTCCAGCCCCTCTCTAACCAACTGTCTTTGATAAATGTTTTTTGAGGTATTTTCAAACTAAAGCAGTGATCCTCTTCTGAACTTAGGGACTGATTAATTTTCCAAAGCCAAAACACCCTTCTTATAAACTTTGCTAGTTTATTGGGTCTCTGATTATCAAATAATGGCTTATTGAAAAATTAGAATAGAAATCTGAGCTTCCTTTTCCTGTCAAAGTAAGTTTTGGATAAATGGCATGCTAACTAGATGTCAATTGTAGTGTTATCGTGTGCAAATGTCAGTGGTTACATAATCATCTCTATCTCCTTCTCTCCCTGTTCTTTTGGTATGATATGGATTTCAAACTCAGTTTTTCACTCTCTATGAACATAAGTAGTTGATTAGTTCAATTTTATTTCCTTTTGATATCAGAACTCTTTTCAGTAATCAGTAGGGCATTTCTTTTCTTTATTTATAAGATAGAGCCTTTAAGTTTTCAATCTCTGTGTTATGCTAAATGAGCAGCCAAGTATAATTCTGTCCACGCATTTCTATCCGCAGAGTGTTAACATACTTTTATGTTCAATGATGTTTTCAATCTCCTGATTCAATTCTCTATAGTGTTTCTAAGATGTGATTAGATGAGCAGTGTTTCCTTTTTCCCCCTTTCTTTGTTGTAAGCTTGTTTGTGACCAGTGTTGTGAAAGGCGAGCGCCATCTCGCCAAAGGTGAGAGGCGTGGCGTGGCTCTGCCGCCTTTTAGGGCTGTGGCGAGCTCACCTTCAAAAGGCGAGCCAAAGGCGCTAATGGCGCCGAGGCGAGGCGCCACTTGTGGCGAGGCGACAGTGGGTATTTTAAAAAAAAAAAAAGCCAATTAAAAGTCGAAGACTTAAATGAAAACAACGGCTAGGGTTTTTTTGCCTCTCTTCTCCTTCAAGCTTTTCAGGTGCGCTCTCTTTCTCCTTCTTCTTCTTCTTCAGTTCTTCTTTCTTCCTCCTCTGTTTTCTTCTTCTGCTTCTTCTCCTGTTCTTCTTTTTTTTTTCTGGCGACTCCTCCTCTCTTTCCGGCGACTTCTGCAATTTTTTTTTCCTCCTTTTATTCTCTTCTTCTTTTTCTATTCTGTTTTTTTTCTCCTCTGTTTTTTTCTTTTTCTATTTTCTCCTCTTTTTTTTTTTTTTCCTCAACTGCCAGTGAGGCAGTGACTGTATTTTCTCCTCTGTTTTTTCTGTTCAATAATTATTGAGTCATTGACTCATTCAAGTTCTAAACTTTTAGAATCTACTATCAACTTTTAATTTTTGAATTGAAATATTTGCTAATATGTTATTGCTAGTGAGATTTTGATTATTTATATATGCAATTAAATATTTTAATTTTTTGGTATTTATTGGCGTCGCACTTCAAAAAGGCGAGCGCCTCGCCGCTCGTCTCGCCTTAAGGCGAGGCAGGCCCTTGTCGCCTTTTGTGGCCGCGCGCCGTCCAAAACACTGTTTGTGACTACCAATCAGAGATCTGAGAAAGGCTATTTGTTGTGATAACTTGTGGATTCTCAAAACTTTTGTTTATGTCATGAAACTGTTGTGTGTGATCATCTACTCTGAGAATCTGGATTTGTAAACCTTGCTTGGTATATTAAAACTTGATTAAGTTAGGATAAGTCATCCAACAAATGAAATACTTTTTGTGTTGATACTTTGTTAAACTGCTTACTTTGGAATACTCATTCTTCACCCTTCCTTTTCTTTGCATGACATGGGGAATTTTCAAATCCCCAACTGCTCTTGAGTTGCTGAATCTTGGGAAAAATTTGCTGCACTTGGATGCAATATAAGGGCTTGCCATGTGTTACTTGATTGAGCTGAAGATAACTGTTTCATTTCCTTTGAGAGTACTGCATTTTGATTGCTCTTTTGTTGTTATTTAGCTGTGTTGCTGCTATACCTTAAGAGCAGTTGTTACCTTGATGAAACTGCCACTATACTAGAGGACAGCTACTGCTGAATGCAGTAGCTTCAGCAGTAGCTGCTACGGTTATAGTTGCAGTATTTTGATATCTCCCCTTTGAGATGCCACACTTGAGATCATATGTTCGCATTTTGATGTCATACTTGGCTGTGGGTTTGATAAGAACAGATATTGCACTTGGGAGTTCAACCTTGCTGTTGCCTTGAGTTACTGTTCTGTTGCTATGTCCTTGGCTGAAGTTTGGAGTGCCATCGCTGCACTTTATGTGATATCATCTGCACTTTCACTTCTACGCTTTGGGTGTGAAACTGTTGCTTTTGGACAGATTCATTGTTGTGTTCGAAGTCCCATCTCTTGTTGAGAGCAGTTACTGCTATTTGCCTTATGAACTGCTGTTTCTCTGTTGAAAGAACAAATTCTGCACTTGATCAGGCTAAAATAGTGGTTCCTGAACTCTACTTGGTTGTTGCCTTTGGGCTGCTATTTTGAACAGATGTTGCACTCTAGATACCTAACTGATTTGAACAGATACTATGCTAAGATACTATGCTAAGGGCCGATGAGAAAATTTAATTTGAGCCCATGCCTTTCCGAAAGGGTTGTCCCTCGGTTTTGGCATTTCGGTTAAGGCAATGATGATGCTTATAATAAAATCACAAGGTAGAAATCGACGAGCGTATGGATGTGAACTAGTATGTCTAACAAGCAAACTAGTATTCGTCATCACGAACTAGTATGGCTAACAAGCAAACTAGTATTCGCAATCGCGACTTGACTTGGTTTCTACGGAAGCATAAATTTGAGCCCTCGTAATCAAACTCTCAAAGTTTTGATACGAGCCCGAAGAATATTATTGTTATGTTTATAAACGCCACACCAAAGGGTGGCATATCGTTTGACTAATTATTTTGCTTTTCATCTTGCGAGGTACAAAATAAAGCGAGTTCGTAGAATATGACAAAGACGAAGTAAGGACTTGGATACTTGGAGCTTTGGACGAGGTTGGATACTTGGAGCTTTGGACGAGGAATCGACAAATGTGGAATAAATAAGACTAAAGGTCCAAGGAGGCGAGGAGATAAGATTAGTTTACTAACCTTTCTCCACCTCCCCCTCTCTTCTTCTCTTTATTTATCTTTTGCAATTTGTATACATGTTATGCTTGTAAATGCTTGTATTATTGAAAATCCTTTGGTTAGAACATAGTTGAAACCTTATATAATAAAAAATGGTTTAAGTTGGACTCAAAAATAGTTTTTGGGACTTGGCCCACATACAGCTAAATGAACAAGAGGAATTCTATTTAAATACAAGTTTGAGAAAGGGATCTAAAGTAGAATATGGTTGGCTCGAATGAGCTAAAAATAAATAGAATCTCTTCCTTTATTATACTTGTTACGGTTCGCTTTTGCGCGGGTTAAGGTATAAAAGTTACTACGAGGTTGTTGGTACTCTAATTGGATTTTAGTAATTTTAGAGTCGCCACCTAATTTATTAAAGGAAAATTAGAATAATCAGGTAAAAGATTTTTCAAGCAAGAGAGAAATCTTTTGGTACCAAAATTCGAGGTAAAAGTTCTGGTGATCCCTTAGAAAAGGTTTTACGCACCATAGTATTAAAGATCCGTAAAATACGGTTGACCTATGAGTTTCAATGTGTGATTAATGTACTTATTTGTTTAAAAATGTTTAACTTTCCGCAAAATGTCATTTTTGTTTTCGAGAAAAGAAATTCGGCAAAAATCCCCTTATAAAAGGGGTTTTCAGGTTTGAAAATTCACGTAAGTGTTCAACTCACTTTATTGCCGGACTAGGGCACATCCGAATTTCTCCCGAGTAGAGTCGCTAATATTCTAGTCCTAATAAGATGAGTTTAGTTCTTATGGATTTTTATTTTGTATAAGAAAATATGAAGTATTCTCCTAATATTTATATATAATAAGAAAAAAAAAATTATTAAGTCCAAATTTTATCATTTTTTGAAGCCCATAAGGTCAAACCATATTTCAAGTCTAAAGTCCATCATATCTCAATTTTGGGCCAAAATATTCTTCTCATTTTTAGTCCGTGTAATGTTGGGCTTCCAAGTCCAAAGTCCTTTCTCAAAAATATATCTAAGTGAAAAGTTCAAGTGATCCAAATTTAGTGTTGGACTTTCAGGCTCAAATGTCTCTTCTCGTTCTCGGTCCTCAAACCTTTAGCCCAAATAGTCTCCAAATCCTTTTAAGTCAAAATAAAAAGCAGTTCGTTTTTATCCCAAATAAGATCAAGACCTTAACTTTACCAAAACCCAAAATTTTCTCAAAGTACTCAGAATGTTTTTTATAAAAATAAAACAATTCCACCATTTTAAACAATATTAGGCTATTTCTTGAATTTTCATTTTTCTGTAAGCAGTCCAGTTCCTCCAGTGGGCTTAAGGCCCAAAACAGTCCAATTATTTCAAGATATTACTTTTCACAAAAAATGATGGAAGGACCAAATCCCTTTACCGCTTAATCAAATTAGGAGCATTAAGAACACCCGAATATGGCTACAAGTGGTGTCGCCTATCCTAGGTCGATTTCCATTAGATGAGGGTTAACGCCCCAAATTCTTGTTAATTATTCTTTCCCAATTTCGAGTTTGCCTCTTTCAAGTTTAAACCGAAATAAATGAGTGCGTCCTAGGGTTAGCAATTCCCTTAAGAAACATTAAAGAACAAGAATAATTAAATAACATTAACTCACTTCTATTAATTATAAAATCATTCAACACATAAGCAAAACAAAAGATTCAATCCAAACTTAAACAATGTATACTTCCATAAACAAGGTTCAAGTATTGAAATGAAATACTACACATAAATATTCAATAAATAGCAAGAGATGAAGAAATGGGTGAAGAATTTCTCATTAGGTGCCTCCAAATTTTCTCTTCCAAAGTGTGAGGATGAAACCCTAGCTCTCCAAAGCTCTCCAAGACGTGTTGAAATGCCAAAGATGCCAATATTTTCTCTCTTATTTTCCTTTTATAGTCCCACAATTTTGCAATAAAAAATATGTCCAAAGCAGCCACTGATTTTCGGAATTTGCAAATCTGTCCCGTTTTTGCAAAACTGTCCTTTTTTGACAGTTTTGCAAAACTGTGCAGTTTTTGTCCAATTTGGCCTCTTTTTGACTTTATTTTCACTTGGTTTCTTCCGATTACTTCTAAATCACACAAAACCTGTAAAATAGATGTAAACGATATTAAATGCACTATTTTCTCAATCAAACATAGCAAAAATATAAGATTAAAGAAGAGATAAGTTGGTAAAATACCAACTTATCAAACCTCCAAACTTAAACTATTGCTTGTCCTCAAACAATTCAAATCATACAATTTCCTAACATCATACCAAGTCAAAAAGATCCACTTTAAGCACCAAAACATGACTTTGATTGGTACAAATAATTAGGCTACAAGCATGTAAAACTTCAATCAAATAATCCCCTCCTTTCAAAATACAACTGCAAGAATGCAATGGAGTTTCAAAACAATCCAGCGATAACACTCGAGCCTCAATAAGTGACTCAAAACCACTAGCTTACTAGACATGCTCATTTGACTTAATTTGAAATTTTTCAACATCACTAATCTATCGTAATCCATATGCCCTCACAAGAAATAAAGTTCCAAAATCACTATATTCACAACAACAACACAAGGGACATAAACACAAAGTCACTCATACTCAACAAAGAAATTCTAGTGCTAACAAATATCACACCATAAGTTTGCCCTTATTTTCAATCATCACTAACTCAAGAACACTCGGTTGGAGATCACATAGGGACTTTCTAAGCTTGTAATGTGAGCTTAGGAAAGGGTAGGATAAGTATTTGGGATACAAGTGACTTCGCCCTCCGTGAACACTACACAATACCTTTTGTCCACTTTCCTCTTCATTTCAAAACATCACTCCTTCCTTTGCATGCTAGTTTCCGCAATTATTCCAACTTCTTTTTGTGCAACCATTTTCTTGATTTCTAATATTTTTGTTTTTTTCTAATTCTTTTTTTTTCCACAAAGATACATTTTTTTGGCATAAAAGGTTTGCAACCTTATTGTATTTTTCAAATTTTCTTCATTTCTTTTTACTTCTCCACAACATCACCCTTCACTGCTTCTCAAGCGATACTAACACCCCCCAACTTAGGCTTTTGGCCTCAGATTCACAATTTCATGTTCAAGGAGGGAAAGGTTCAAAAGAGAGACTTTTCATAAAAAAGGGTAAAGGCTTGTAATGTGACAATCAAAGAAAAGGTCATAGGCTCAAATGAGATTACTAGTGATATTATTTATGCAATGGTAGGCTAGAAAGGCTAAAGAGGTTTTTTCAAAAATCACAAAGATAGCCCAAGGTCATCTATCCAACCAACATAATCAAAATTAGCATTGAAAGACTACTCGGGCAAGTTCTAGATTATAAAAATAAATACAAGAATTATTTAACAAACACTCACCACACATGACATATGAACTAGTCAAGATGGTCAATTTTACTTCTTAAGCAAGAATAAATAGAGCAATATCTCAAGTAAAACTCATCTAGTAGGTAAAGAGTCACAAAATGAGCTAAAAGGTTGTCACAAAGATCATTCCTTCTATGCATCTTGCTTCTCTTTTCACTTAAAATTCCACTTGGAGGGATATGCTCAATTAAACGCTTCACGTGCAAGAGACTAACTCTATTAGTACCAAACAAGCCAAGAGTTTCCACAATTTTCCTCAAAAGATCACCTACACCTAAATTACAAGACTAATTAAAGAAGCTACGAAAGAAAATAAAATAATAAAAGTGACTAATCCGCAACATGCCAACAGAACAAAATTTTGAAAAATTTGGCCATGTTCCATTTGCAACAACATCTATCCACAGCCACACTAAACAGTCATAAAACAAGCCCGACAAGGGCACACAATATCCATGCATAAGATAAAAGCCCGGCAGGGGCACAAAACAAGTATAAACAAAATCTAATGTGCTTTTTGTCACCCTCAACTAAAAACATTGCAGTGTCCTCACTGCACAATGACGGACGCAAAAACTGGACAGTTTTGCAAAAACTGTGCAAAACTGTCCAGTTAACAGTTCTGCAATTTTCAACAGCTACTGGTTTGGGGCTGTCCGGAAATCTGAACCTGCTCAAATCAACTCCAAAAATTCTGAAACTTTGCAGATTAGTCAAAAACCATAAACTAAACTATTCTAAAAAATAAATTTTTGAAAATAACTTAAAATTTTGAAAACGATGGGTTGCCTCCCACCAAGCGCTTAAGTTAACGTCGCGGCATGATGGTTGTCAAGTTTACCACTTTTCCTTCCATTTGAAAGATATGAATTGGGCACCCAACTTGGACTCAAGCTTGTGACCACGAGCGGCGGGGGGTGGTAAGTAGATGAACAAGCCAAACGTCAATTTCCTCATTTTACACTTCTTGGTTTTCAAATGAGGAATGTCATTTTGCCTTCTTGATCTTTCAAATTGCAAAATGTAAGGCACTTGTCTTTCTTCTTCACCATCCAACAAGGATGTCTGTGGCTCAATTCCCATATCACCATACAAATCCAATGTTGAAAAATACTTGGAGTGGGACTTCAACCTCCCAATTAGCAAATTTTTCTGGATTTTGACATTCTTATTTTTCCCCGAACTAGAGTCAATTTCAACCATATTTCCCATGACAATGGTTGACTCTAATTCCTTTTCTTTTTCTTTGGCATCTCCAATTAGCATAAAGCCGGTTGGAGGACGTTCAATTCTTGATTCCTTCTTTTCAAAGTTGGCCTCCAACATGGGCATTATCCTCTCATATTGAGCATTTGAGAATTCTTCTTGCTTTTGTTCTAATGCCCATGGATGATTTTTGTCTTCAATCATCAAGCCATTTTGGATACTAGTTTCCAAGTACTCCTCCAAGGCTTTTTTATTTTCGTTTCCTTCATCAAGTAGGCACTCCATCATGAGCTTGAACTCTCCATTTTGATCATTCTCAACTTCTTCCACTTCCATTCCCCTATCATTGTCACAACAAAAAGTAGAATCGCCATAGTGGGTGTTCAAGGAAGGGAAGGACATATAAGCACAATTAGCCCAATAACCATTTTGACCACCACATCTATCACATATGCTCCACTTATGAGTTTGAGATTGTGCGCAGAATCCTCCCCCGAGAGACTTTGAACAAGTTTTCCAAGAGTGAGGTTCTCCACAATAAGGACAAGGGTCATCAAAGTATGAACAACTACCATCCGATCCATTTTCATGGAATGATGCCATTTTTTTTTAAATAAAAATAAAATAAAGCAAAGAAAATAATTACACAAATATTCACAAGTTTGGACCAAAGAAAGCAAGCTTAAATCCCAAACTAGCTCAAATACACCAAATTGTTCCCCGGCAACGATGCCATTTTTTATAAAGTCCAAATCCAGGATTTTCAGAATTTCACTTCCCCATTTGGCTTGTACTTTATTCTGAATAACCATTTGCAACCAATTGGCACTTTCCCTGGTGGTAATTCCATCAGAGACCATGTGTTGTTGTCCTTTAAAGCTTGAAGTTCAAGATTCATGGCTTGAACCCATCTAAAACTGCTTCTTCATAACTCTGTGGTTCTTAGATTAGGATTATTTTACTTAAGAATGATTGATGGGGAGCAGAAAACCTGGAATTAGATATATATTGGGACATAGGATATAGGCAAGCATTGGAGTGAGTAGCACACTTGGTTTGACAAATGTATTCGTCCATCAACTGTGGTTCTGATCTAATTCTCATTGATCTTCTCACCTCTAAGTTGTTGCCAGGTGAACCGTTAGGTAAGTGTGCAGAGAATGGGTAGCAGATATGAAATTCTTAAGGGTGTGATCAGGAGAAACAGGAACCGAGACTGGTGGCAAATGAGGTGCATTATCAATAATGGGTTGAGGAACAAGTGTTTCAGTTGTAGTGTCATCCTCCATAGAGGAAATAACGCTATTTGGGAACATTGTAGCTTGCTATCTTTCTTCGACTGAAAAGGAATAATAGTTTTCATGAACTGCATATCCCTGCTAACAAAAAAAACTGTTAGTTAATAAATTGTACAATCTGTATCCCTTTTGGGTGGTTAAATAACCCATGAGCACTGCACCAACTGCCCTAGGACTGAATTTATCCCCTTCTGTAGTTTTTGTGGCAAAACACAAACAGCCAAATGTCCTTATATGCTTCAAAGTAGGTGGCCTTCCATGTAATACTTCAAAAGAGGATTTTCTAGCCAAAACTGATAATGGCAATCTATTAATGATGTAAATTGCATTTTGAACACATTCACCCGAAAACCTGAGGGGTAAGTGACCTTGAAGCCTTATTGCTCTAGTCACCTCTAGTATGTGTCTATGTTTTCTTTCAACTAATCCATTTTTTTGAGGAGTATGGACACAGGAACTTTGATGAATCATCCCTGTTACGGTTCACTCTTACGTGGGTGCATAAAAGCTACTAAGAAATTGCGGACCCTATTCGGATGTGGATTGCCTATGTATCCCACCAAAGGAATCAGGTCGAGCATAGTTCTGCTACATAAATGGTAAATGGTTAGTTGGACTTCCACCTAAATATGATTGAACCATATGTCGATAGCCTACGTATCCCGCCGAGGGAATCAGGTCAGGCGTAGTTCTCCTTACATACAAATAATAAGGATTTATTTTGGATTTTCTGCTATAATGTAATCGAACCCTATGTGGGCTACCTACGTATGCCACCAAGGGAATCAGGTCAGCGTAGTTCGTAATTACATTAAAAATGGAAGTCACAAACTAAATCACTCTAATCTAAAGTCGTCCTAAGATTTCTTGAATTGATAGCCTTCATCATTGTGTCATTATCCATTGGCTATCAGTTTCCTCCACGTGGAATCTTATCTTGTCCTCGAGTTTCTATTATTCTCTCAAGATGTATGTTGTCTTCCCGTTCTTCATAATCGTGTTCGGCACATAAACTTTATTCATTCGTTTCCTTATATGTCACGATCATAAAATTAGGCTATTTGATAATTTATATACTAAATAAAATAGAAAATAACAAATAATAGATAGTTAAGGAAAATAAGAAATGCATTCATAGATTTTGCAATTAAGCTTCCAAAAGATGAGGCAAAGCAACAAAAGTTTTGGGCACGATTCAGGCCTCAATTTTTAAAATCGTGCTATTTCAAAAGTTCACTACATGTTCAATCTACCAAGACTCCCAGCGAACCAAGGACGGAGTACAAGTCCAATTCTTTAAAGTCTCTCCTAGTTCAGCACCCCAGATGGTCGGTGTTTCGGTGTTGCGAGTAGTTGTAGAGGTAACCTTCATTGGTGCTTGTCTTTGGACTGTTCCACATTGGGTTGAGCCCTAGTAAGTTGAATTGCCCCTTCCTTGATTAAGGCTTCGATCTTATTTTTGAGACCATACCAATCTTCGGTATCGTGCCCAGCAACTCCAAAATGATATGCACAACGCTTGGAACCATCAAACCATCTCGGAATAGGATCCGGAATTTTCCCTTCAATTGGTTGTATCATGCCTGCTGCTTTCAGTCTTTTAAATAATTGAGCCAAGGGTTCAGCGAATCGAGTGTAGTTACAGGTAATTTTGATTTTAGGGTTTGAACGGGCTTTAGGCGTTGCATGTAGTCGATTTTGGTAAGTTAGAGTTTGAACGGATTGATATGGAGGGTTTTGATAGGAAAGTGCTCGGGGTTGGTAGTAGTTTGCTTGGGCGTTATAGACAGGGTAAGGAGTTAGTGGAGCTTGGTAGGGTTTAGCATATTGGTATGGGTAGAATGGTTGATATGGATGATTAAGGTATGGAAGAGCTTGGCTTGTCTTGTGTCCTTGGATATTCATAACTGCGGCTACATCATCTTTCTTCTTTTTGTTCCAATTGATATAACCAAATTGAATAGCTTTCCTTGCAGTTTGCAAGGCTGTGAGATCCTAAATTTTTCCCGATTTGATTCCTTCTTCTAAGGCTTCTCCCATTCTGACAACTTCTGTGAACTTTGGTCCCATCATGCTTAGCATCTTCTCATAGTATATGGTGCCAGCCTGGCATTCAACGAAGATAGCAGTCATTTCTCTATCACTCATCGGGGGTTGAACCCTGGCTGCTTCTGACCTCCAACGTAACGCGAACTCACGAAACGTCTCAGTTGACTTCTTGGTTACCTTAGTCATGTAGCCTCTATCTGGTGTGATGTCAGTACTGAAACTGAAGCGGTCCATGAAGTCTTGTGCCATATCACTCCAATCACGCCATTTACGGACATCTTGTTGCGTGTACCAAGTAAGAGCCTCACGAGATAAGCTTCTTAGGAATAGCTTCATTCTTATATTCTGATCTCTACCTACTTCAACCAGTTTGTCACAATAAGCCTATAGATGCATATGATGGTCGCCCGTTCCATTAAATGTATCAAATTTTGGCGGTTTGTAGCCTACAGGCAAATCAACGTCGGGGTGAACACACAGATCTTCATATTCTACACTCTTGCTTCCCCTAGCAACCTGAAGGTTTCTCATTGCTTCTTTGAGACTGTGGATCTCTTCTAATAACACATCATCCGCCCTAGCTTTTGCATTCTTTTCCATTTCCTCATATTAATCCAGCTCGGGTTGGAACCTGACCGTCACTGGGTTGGTAAAGGCTTGTGTTTCCGCTGCATATACTGGAGAAACATATTGCGCGTTAGGAGTGACAAAATGTGGTTCATGAGAAGATTGAACTGAGATGAGGTAAGCTCGATCTTTTGGGGTTTGGAAGGTATGAGTGTTTTGGATCGGAGGTGGTGTGTTATAAGTGGTATTGATAGGTGGTTGGTTCGGTGGGTTTAGAGGAGTAGTTGTAGGTAATGGATTAGGTTTAGTGGATAAAGGAACGTAAAGAACATGAACTAGCGATTGACTTGGTGGGTTGACGGGTGGAGGGAAATGTTCAGGAACTGGTGATTCAAGTAATGGAAAACGAGGTGGGTTTGGTACGACATTTCTAGGTTCAGGAGGTGGACTTTGGAGTGTGATGGACAAATTGGTCAAGTCTCTAACCCGGTTCAGTTCTCCACGTAGATCCTCAATCTCTTGAGTCAAGCGGGCAATGTGCGCATCATGTGGAATAGTAGTTCTATGTTCGGAAGTCTCGGGAGGATCACTAGGGATCACGATGTTTTCCAAACCAGTTGAAATAGATGCGGCTGGATCACACATAGTAGCTTTCCTTCCTTGAACAACCCAACTACGTCGAGGTAATGCTGACGTCTTTGACCTTGTGAAGTAAGGATGGTCGGCCTGTTCGAATGTCAACACGAATCAACTCTCTTGGGAGTAATAAAAAACAAAAAGAAAGAAACCTAAAATGAAAATGATGTTAGTCTCATATTAAAATATCTAAGTAAATTCATGATCACATAGAGTTAAATAAGTCATGTAGCAAATAATTCATTAAATAAAGGCAAACAAGTTGTCAAGCAACATGTAAACAAGTATATCAAACAACAATAACGCGTCCTAATATGCATGTGACCTCGTTGTGCCAGAGGTAGGCCTAACGTTTTTTGAAGGTTAAAATGAGTCATAATACGTCATCCCATTGCTCTTGGCTACATAAACAAATTCTATTTTCCAAAAAAATAAAGTACAAATGTGGTGTCATATTTATTACATACCGAACTAATACAAGATAAAGTACTACCTAATCTAAATAAAGTAAAAATATTTTTGTCATGTCTACATTCTTGGCTCCATTTTGCGATGTCCTCAGTTCTTGTTCATGTTGATCAATGCGTACTCCAATGTAAAATCTTCATACCTGTCATCGAAAGGTTAGTCATTCTCTCCCCCCTAAAGTTTAATTAGTTAGATCAAATGGTCAATATTTAGGCACAATTATCCTTCAAACATGCACATAAAGTATGATAAAATGTCACTTGGGGTCGTGGACCCACTTGAGCGTTTGGGTAAAGTCATCTTATGGGATTAATACACCAAGGGTATTAAGCCTCCTAGGTCATGAAATGTATGCTCCTAATAAAAGGTGTTGGTTTAGCTCTAATCTAGGTCGACTAAGAGTGGGTTCACTAGATGCAAGGTTCCCTAGCGGAAAACTCGAGTGAGAAGGCTACGCGATCACACAGAAAATCCGGACACCTCACACATACGCCAACTCTCCTAAAATTTGGGATTTTGAAAGAAATTTACGGGTGCGCAAAACACACCTCGCGTGTACGTGTGATAGTGTGAATTTCCAGAAGTATAGAAAAGTAAAATGGAATGACAATTTATAAGAAAGCAAGTAACACATAAACAATTTATATCAAACAAAATAATATATCATGCAAACAATTTATATCAAACATAACAATGTACCACGCAAACAATTTATAGCATGTAAAACAATTTAAAGCAAGTAAAGTAATTAAGTTAGCACATAAAGCCTAATTAAACTAAGTCTGTTATGGTTAGAACCTAAATATCCCCAGTAGAGTCGTCAAGCTGCTACACCCATTTCAACTAGGGTCAAAATGGTTTACAACATTCTGGTAATTCCGGGGTTAATTAAAGTTAAGGAGTCGACACCTAATTATTTATGGTGAATTAGGACACCTAAAATTTACTAAAGTTATTGTTTATAGTTAACTCCGTTTATGGTCTACTAAACTTAAAGATTCTAGGTAAGGGTTCAATTAATCTAAAAGGAAGGTATTAAGCATCCTCTAAGATTCTTTAATAATGGTTAACTGACCGGACTTAGAGTCGATTAAAAAGGCTAAGTGGGTAACTAAGTTGATTTTTTTTTTAAAGAATTAATTTGTATTCCTTGGATTGATTGAAGTAACAAACACTTAAACAAAATGACTCAAGATTAAGAGTTGAGAAATGGAAAAAAACTTCAAATTTCCGAATGCATTTTTTGTATAAGAAAGTAGTTAAGGTTAAAAGTGGACTAAGGCCAAAATGTTGTTTTATATTAAAGAATGGTCTACTATCATCTTTGTTATTTTGAAAGAAATGTTACTCTGAGTTTGAAGCCAAAGTTGGTGGAAAAAGAATTATCCCATCTTTAAAATTTAAGAACTAGTTTTCAAGTCTTGAAATAACAAAACGAATTCACGTACTGTAAAGCTATTTCTATGACTATTTCAGCATTGCTAATCAATGAAAACTCAATAGATGTTATTATTAAAGCAAAGGTACTAACCAAAATTAAGTAAGAGCTAGTTAAAACACTTATTTTCAAGGTCTTCTAGTTAGAACTTGATTAATAACATAGGCTACTGTTTTGGTCCTAAATGATGAATCGAAAGCGGTAAAATGTTAAAGCAAATAAGGGTAAATAACAATTAAGTGATCATGAAAATAACTAAGGCGGATCGCCTCATTCGATAGCCACAATGAAGACTCTTTTATCCCCTTCACTGTTTATATAGTGCAGGAGAAAATATGCAGAGCAGTAAAGGAGTTGTAAACGGGAATGTGCGGCGGACTCCGTAGATGCGGAGTCTCTAATCGAAACTCAAAGTACTCCACCCGTTTACATGCAATGAAGAGGTAACAAAAACTTGGAATTAGAAAGGATGCTATTCAAAAGAAATACATGAACTCGAATAAGAATCACATGATTAAATATTTAAGAACATTTAGCTGAGTTAAAGCATAGTCATGTTTCTTTTAAGTAATAATAAATCTACACTTCATAGCATAGTACTCAAGTTCAGTTTTTACTTAATGCAAAATTCCCAAAGTAAAAAGCATAACGCATGATTTCTACATTATCAGCATATTTAGTTTATTTCACATATCAAAACTTTCCGGTAAAAATATATCCCACCTTTACCCTCTTAGCATCAACTAGAAGAAGACATAGGCCTAAGATATACTACTACTAGTTTTTAAGAAATGATACTACGAGCAAATATTCCAATACACCATGAGGGGAACTAAACGGATCCTAAAGATATGGCATTCGATATTTACGAGCTAAAGCATATTTTACGTAACCAACTGTCGAAGAAAACAAATTCTGCATATTCCGAGGATTAAATCATGATATCTAATAATGGGAATATCTAATAATGGGAACTAAATCCTGCAATCACATAGAGCAAGCAGAACATGAGCAGCGCTTACGGATATTTTAAAGGATCATTATTCCTAAACATAATCTCTATTTGCATGACTAATAGCCAGATGATTTCTTACATACTAATACTTAATATTGTTCCTACTAACCGATTTAGTCTGCTTAAAGCAAAAGTAAGACATGATTATTTTTTACACTTAAAGCATACAAATAACTGAAAGTCAATTGAGTAAGGTCTAGATCTAACCTGTTGTGGGTGCAGTGAACTAGGACGTCGGGGCCTCGAATCTACTCTCTCGTTATGAACAGATCCAAACCTCGACACAAATGAGTTCTGAAAATCTCTGTCACGGCTAAAGTTCAATCGAGACTGACAGAGTAACTTTAGAAAAAAAAGGGTTCTTAGAGTTAAAACTGTGCAGATATTGTATTTGGTGTGGTGGAGTTTGATACACTCAAATTACACCTATTAATGGTATAACGCGGACGTTGTCAAATATAGTAACCCAACAAGGTTGGGGTCGAATCCCACAGGGAATATGGTGTAAAAATGTTACTAAAGTCGTAGATGCTAAGTTCTAGGTCTAATGTCTTAATCCGATGATTTTGGTAAAAATTGGTTGTTCTATAACTAATTTCTAAACTATTGCTTCGGTGGAAATTTATGGTAAAAGAAACTAAGGTTGTGTCCCCTTTAGATAGGGTGTATGATCATGGGTAATGATCTTGATATACTTCTAATGGATTATTATATGAATGCACTTAATCTCTATGTGAATCTTTACTATTTCCCAATAAATAAAGATTATGTCTTTCTATGATTTTTCCAAATATAAGAAAGTAACCATGAAGAACGATTAATCATGCCAAGTAAATTCTTCTTATTCCTAAGTGAATTTATTAAACAAAGTTTAAAGCTTTGAGTTCTTGTTAATTATTCTTACCAACCCTAATTATTTTCCCAAATAAATTAGGGTTTATGGCTTTAGTCAATGTTTGCAACCATTAATTATAAATGAAGAATGAAGAATAACTAAACCCTAATAATCCATTAATTGTATATCAATTACAAACCCAATCACAATACACCCATCTTTGGGTTCACAACCCTAGTAAGGGAATTTAGTTACTCATGACAAAGAACAAGAACAAGAAATAAGAAATTGAAAAATTCATAATTGCTTACTTTGGAATGAAAAAGAATTGAGAATACTTGAATTGATGTTTGAATCTTCAAAAACTAGAGAGAATTTAATGCTCTAAGTCAAGAGACAAAAATATATTGAATGCTCCCTAATAAAAACCCTAAAATGACTATTTATAGGTTTTGAAAATACACAAGTTACAGATTTGCACTTTGGTCCCGTCATGGCGAAATACGGTCCGTAAATCACTTTACGGACCGTAAAAGTGGTTTACGCCCACGTCGTTCTCTCAGTTGTGTGCAGCTTAACTTTCCAAAATACAGACCGTAAAGCGGTTTACGGTCCGTAAACTGCTTGATCATCTTTCACTTTGCCAATCTCAAACTTTCTGCCAGATGCTTGAATGACTAAATACGTGATGGAGTACGGACCGTAAACTGAAATACGGTCCGTAAACTCAGCTCATAAATCGCCATCTTCGCAGCTTGACTTTCTGTTTCTAGGATCCTTTAACACGATCACGGAATACGGCCCGTATTGTAGAATACGGACCGTAAACTTCAATTTACGACCTGATTTTGCACTTCAACTGTGATTGTGCCGAATCTGTTCCTTTACCTGAAAAGCACTAAAAACCACGTAAAATCACATAGGCTTGCTTAAAAACAAGTAAAACTTATAGTAAAAAAACATCGATTGTGGCGTAAAATCATGCCACATCAGAGTTCCAGATGGTCAGAAAATGTCCCCTTGGCTGAGTATTTAGAGTAGTATTTCTAGGAGAAAATTGAGGTTAGAATTTAGGCGGGATTTCAAAGTGAATAGCCATTTGAATTTTGAACAAAGTTATTTGTGGATTCCTCAGACCAGAGAAAAAGTAGCTTATCCTTTTGCGCTGACTCAATTGTTGAAGATAAGAGAGAGAGAGAAGTTTGTGAACGTTGAGATAAAGAGAGGAGAAACTTGTATGAAAATGGCATGGCAAAGTCTGCCATGGCTGAGAAAGAGCTTGGAACTTTCCTCAAAGAGGGAAGGAAGAAGTGTGCGGCTGTTTTTTGAGATTAGGTTTAGGAAAATTAAAATGTGTGTGCATTGGTTGGGCTGGAGGAAAAGATGAATGGGCTTTACTTGGTGAGCTCAAAATTAGGCTGATTCGGACAGAATTTTAAGCTAAAGTATGGTCTGTTGATTGGTCCTGTAATGGCTAAGATATTAAGGCCTATTTTAGGACTTAAACTCCTTTTTCCTTGCATTTGTTTGAGCTTCTTATTATCAATAGCTTGGAAAATATATGGAATAATCATGCAATTAGTAGTAATTAGTAATAAACTATAATTTAATGTTATGAATTTACTAATAATAGAGAAACCATAAATATATAGGTAATGTAATAATAAAGTAGAAATATTCTCTAGGTTAATTTTATGATTAATATGTAATAAATAAGTAAAATGTACGAGGTATTAATAAAGTAACAATACTTAACAATAATAATATAGTAGTAGCAAAAGTAAGGGTGAAAATAAGATATTTAGTTGTGAGTAATTAGAAGCTCGAGAAAATGAATTAGAATAAAGAAGGGACAAAAATGGGTGTCAACACACTGTTAGGTAAGTGTGCAGAGAATGGGTAGCAGATATGGAATTCTTAAGGGTGTTGATCAGGAGAAACAGGAACCGGGACTGGTGGCACATGAGGTGCATTATCAATAATGGGTTGAGGAACAAGTGTTTCAGTTGTAGTGTCATCCTCCATAGAGGAAATAACGCTATTTGGGAATATTGTAGCTTGCCATCTTTCTTGAACTGAAAAGGAATAATAGTTTCCATGAACAGCATATCCCTGCTGACAAAAAAACTGTTAGTTAATAAATTGTACAATCTATATCCCTTTTGGGTGGTTAAATAACCCATGAGCACTGCACCAACTGCCCTGGGACTGAATTTATCCCCTTCTGTAGTTTTTGTGGCAAAACACAAACAACCAATTGTCCTTATATGCTTCAAAGTAGGTGGCCTTCCATGTAATACTTCAAAAGAGGATTTTCTAGCCAAAACTAATAGTGGCAATCTATTAATGATGTAAACTGCATTTTGAACACATTCACCCCAAAATCTGAGGGGTAAGTGACCTTGGAGCCTTATTGCTCTAGCCACCTCTAGTATGTGTCTATGTTTCATTTCAACTAATCCATTTTTTTAAGGAGTATGGACACAGGAACTTTGATAAATCATCCCTGTTACGGTTTACTTTTACGCGGGTGCATAAAAGCTACTATGAAATTGCGGACTCTATTCGGATTTTGTTATTGTTAGAGTCGCCACCTAAGTTATTGGTAAACTAGGAAACCAAGTTAAAAGGCTTTATCAAACAAGAGAAAAATCCTTTTTTAAAACTAGAGTTCGAGATAAGGGTTTTGGTGATCCCCTAAGAATGGTTTTAAACACCCTAGTATTAAGGATCCGTAGAATACGGTTGACCTTCGAGCTTCAATGTGTGATTAATGTGATTATTTGCGAAAAATGTTCACTTTTTTGCTAAAACTGTCATGCTAATCATAAACCCCATTTTGGCAAAAGTCTTTAAGGAAAAAGAGGTTTTTTAGGAATTTTTTTATAAGGGTTTAAGTCATGTCATTTCCGGATCAAAACACACTTAAGACTTAAGATTTTCTCTTAAGTAAAGTTTCTACTAACTTGTTCCAATGTCTTGATTTGAATGCTTATAGGTTTATATATATATATATATATATTGGAGTATATCTCCCTTAGCATAAGTTTTTTTATAAGTATTGTTGACACTTAATTTTTGACCTCCCATCATTTACTTTAATTACCCAGAGTCCTTGAATATTAAACAGAGGAAAATATGTATTTTTTTTTAGAAGTCAAAATAATTTTCTAAAAATTATTTAGATAATATTTAGCAATTTGTTTTGGTGAAATAATTTCTATAATATTATTTTAAGTATTTTCACAATTATAATACTTTTGCTAAATTAATCAGAAAAGAGGATAATTTTCCATAATTATCACTTAATTGTCCAAATTGTTAAAATGTCAATTTGCAAAGTATTTTACTCTGTTTAATATGGGAATATTTTTAATTAAGTAAATTAATCATTTTACCCCTCAATTCTTGTTTAATCAATTTATTAGAATTTATCATAATTAATTGAGTGTTTAATTGTGGTTTATTCTATAAATAACTATAATTGAAATAATCAATTAATAGTCCAATTATGGCCCAATTGAAAATCAATTTCCTTAATTGAGGATTATTGCAAAATTATCCTTTTTAATTGTTATTTAATTTAATTTAATTATAACCTTATATGAAAGGGCCAAAATCAGTAGTCTGAGTAATTAAGATCATTTTGCAAATATTAGCTAATTGGACCAAATAAGGCTATAAATAAAATAGCCTGGTTCTTAAATTAAGCCAATTAAGGTTATGCTTGCAAATAAAATCCTTTTATGCAATTAGCCATGTCTCTAAATTAATCAAGTGTCGTTAACTTTTGTCATAATTGCAACGTTTCATTTATAGACATTCTCAATTTTTTGCTATCTCTTAAAAAAGAGTCGTTTTTACCCTCCCTTGTATACGCATGTATACACGAGTATACAAGTATACACGTGTGTATACTTGTATACTCGTGTATACATGTGGGCTGCCTTTATTTTTGTCCAAAAAAATGAGCCGAGCCCAGGCCCAAATGACCATGACCCATCCCAAGAAAACGTTAAAGGGGGCAATACCCCTTTATTTCCTTCAGCAAAACCAAACGGCACTTTAGGCATCGAGAAAGGGCCTAGCCGCCCTTGCGCTCTTCCTCTCTCATACGTCATGTGTTGCCAAATATGGCATCGGAACAGAGTACTATCACTTTTTCAGAGATTGTTCATCCATTTTGGGTAGAACAATTAATGCTTTACCCTTTCTTTTACCAAACGCCACAGTTGAATCACCAAAGAGGTGGGGTTGCCCCTCTTTTTATGCTTTTGCTGCATTTTTCAACGGTCATGGACTGCTTTCTCTTAATTATTTATGTTGTGTTATCATTTGGATCCGCGATTCCTATTGGTTCTTGAAGAACCCCACGGATTAGCCTTGTTGATCAAAATCTGGCCTTTGATATTTTTGTTTGATGTAATCCTAACCCTATAATATCGAATTGTAAGGAGGAAATCCCATTTCTAGGATTTATCCCACATCGTTGAGTCTAGGGTTTGGGGGTTGGGGGTTTTCTATTTAAAGGACCCTATTTTTCGTCATTTGAACAAGTTTTGAGCACACTGAAATTCAGCATATTCATAAACTCGAAATACTTAAGTTCTTTTTGGAATTTTGCTTTTAAAGACTTTAATTGTTTGAGTTAAGTTAAAAAATTTAAAGTTATTTTCTGTTCTTGTGTGGGTTCTGTGTGATTCTGAGAATTTGGGGGAACCACTGAAGTCTCCATGTTCAAATCTCTTCACGGCTGCACATAAGCAAGGTAATTCCCCTTTCTCTCTTTATTTCCTGTATTTTCCTTTTTTTGTCTTAGTTTAGTTTTTTGTTTGTATAATTTAACATGTTTCTGTGTTAGTTCAGTTAATTAAATGATGTTCCCGTCTTATTTTGCTTAATAGTTAAACTTGTTTGGTGTGCTTAGATTAGTTTAGTTTAGTTTAGTTTAGTGGATTATTATTGAGTCTTGTTTACAGTTTATCTTAGATAGGTTCAGAATATGCTTATGTTGTTTTGATAGCCTTATTATATGGGATAAATCTTTGTTTAGGCCTGTTTAGATTAGTTTAGCCATCTGCTAGATCTAGGTTAAGATGATTTTGTGCTTATAATCAGTGTGTTCTTCAGTCAAACCCATGTTAGTTCAACTCATGTGGCTTGACATCTATGTTTATGTGTGTTAACTGCTTTGTGGTTCACCTAACTGTGTTTAGATTACTTAAGTTCTCTGTTAGCAATATGAAGTGAAGTATGAAATAGGATGCACATGTTTTCTAGACTTACCTGATTATGGTTAGTTTTTATCCCTGCCTATTTGAATCTATGTAAGCTAGTTTCCCTGCAAATTTGGATAATATGAGCCTATGCTATCACTCTACATGTTTAACTCTTAATCAAATTCTAAAATGTCAAGAAGTTAGTTTATATGGATGTTGTTTACTTTGAATGGATTTCGTTTTCAGTTGGTACTCTCATTTTCAAATACTAGAATGCTAATAGGTTCGGTATACCTGTTGTGTACTGCTATATGATTAGTTGTGTGTTCAGTATAGATTGAAAGGCTTGTTAATCATGTTTGTATGTCTAACTAATTTATGATATGCCTGCCTAAGCTTAGATCACCTAGAGTCTGTTAACAATATGGAATTTGAGGATCTAACCTATGTTGTTGTTCTATATGTTTGGTTCTGACCTAATCGGTTGGGGTGTGTGGTCTCTTTATGCCCAAATGCTATAACTAAGGCTCCTATGTTGCTATCTAGCTACTGTAGCTATTATCAGACCTAATATATGTTTTCTGCTAACTAATCTTGTTGTTAGACAAATGATTGGTTAAAAAGGGCTATCCTGTGGTTAAGTATGGATCTGTGGTCTATGTCTAAAAAGAATTGTTTTTGCATAGTCACTTATATGTCTTACCCCAATCAGTCTCATCTTAAGCTGAGTATGTTTCTTTCAACATGATCCTTTATGTGTCTCATATTGTTTATTCCTATATCCAAGTTGCTTGTTTATCAAATTGCTTTTCTGTGATTTGCTGGTCTAAGTCAATCATTAAAATGCTGTGTTTTACAATGTGCTACTAAAAGTGAAGTATGCCTAACTAAGGCTCATGTGTCGTCAGACTTGCTTAATATGTCGTTTGCTCCTGTTTCAAAATGTCACTGCATAAGGTCCTTGTCTCATCAGTGTCAAAATATGCCTGTGTGTCCTATGTTACATAGGTCTCTTTTGTTTATCTTTCACTTAAAGCTGGAACCTTTTGCTGCTAAACCTGCAAAACTGCAATGTGGTCTAAAATGAGTCTCATAGTGCATGTTCTTACTTGTCTTTTCCCCTGAATATCATGTTCCTCTTATGAAAAGTAGCCTGCATGTTTTGAGATTTGCTTGTTAGTGTTTTTTTTTTAATATTCTATGTCTAAATATAGGATGATATACCCAGATATACCTGAAGTATACAGCCTTGTGGTGCCCTTGGGTACACTGGGACCTGTATATTTAAGGTATACTGAAGTATACTATTTCTAGGATGCCTTTCAGACTGCCTCTATATTCCTCTTGGATGTCCTGTGTCTCTGTTGAATCTTTTTTGTGAACCTGCATAATGATTTGATTGAGTATAAGTAGTGTGTATGAAGAGGGTACCTAGAATATACTAAGTAAATTCGGAAACTTTACACACCTTAGGTGTATGCGAGTTTGTATACTTAGTACATATGAGGTATATCCCCTATTTTTTGACTGACCTGTCACCCATATTTGTTTAAATGCTAAGTGTGAATATGTATCCCTATTGGACGTAGATGTTTTGGGCCTATTACTTGTATTCCTTGCCTACTTCTCTTTCTTGATGGCATGTGGGCTTTTGTCTCTTTTATTTCTTTTGACTCTACCCATTTGGACCATCTGTGTTTTGGGCCAGACCTTTGTGCCATATTAGTTTATTAAGTATGGATTGTATATTGTGTGTATGGATAATTATAGCTAGTTTCTTATTGTAAATTTAGCATACAAATCTTGAACACTCCCTCTCCTATATACTATGAGCTTAACACATAAATGGAGAGGCAAAATAGCACCTGGGGATTAAGCTTAAGCCTTCTCTGGTGTCTGCCATGCCTGGGATTCCTGGAAACCCCTTGGATCGTGTGCGGCATCAGGAACAAGAGGGTGAAATCTTTCCTTTATGGGTTGTTTTAGTATCTCCATGAGTGTGTATATCAATGGTATATTGGCTGATAGTTGTGTATATTTATTTGTGTGGCATTGCCTATTTTGTTTAAGAAAATGATCATATGGGCTTGTTTTTCTTTATTTGAATTTTGGGCCTGTTTATGTGCTGTTTCAATTTATGTGAGCTTTAAAGTTATAAGCCTACAATTATTTGCATTTTTGGCCTATTTCTTTGCTGTTTTCAGTCCATGTGGGTGTGTATGTTTAGTCGAGTTTCTATTTCATCAAATGTAGTATATTTGTAGAATTACATGACTTATATGTATTTATTACACAAAGTTTTTTCATTCAGTCTCAGTTTTAGATGCTTTCTAATCCATATTTCCCTTTCTTCCTTGTTTCCATGAAACAACCTTGTTTGGGTCGCATCCTTGCATGAAACCTGATGGGCCAGAGGCCCAACTACCTTCTTTTATCGAGTCCGATGGGGGAAAAATGGAAGCTAATTTGTTGAAGGCCCAATCATGGGTGAAAATGACACTGATGGGCTTGGGTAGGCCCATCAATCGAAATTTACCTTACTTCACTCCTACTTTGCATTATACATATCTTGCTTGTATATATTGTTGTAAACAACACTTGTATATTGAAACCCCCGTGGATGTTAGAACTTAGGACCGCATTTAGAGTTTTATGAAAGTCGCCTAAACATTTTTTCAAAGTTCGAATAACTTAAATCTTTGCATGAAATGGAACCTAATCCAATTTTAGCTAAGTTAAAACTGGACTGATGTTTTAAATAAGTGCAAAGATGATTTCAATTAGGTAATCTAGTTAGTCTTAGGAAGAAGCTAATTTAGAGTCATTATCCGAGGCTAAGTAATATAAACTCACCATTATTTGTAAATCATGAAATACATTGGATCGTTACTTAAGCATAGTTTCTTTTGTATCCATTCTTGTGGCCATTGATCATTTTACTTGTTTTCTAGATTAGTTTCAGCTTTGTTAGTTTTTAAATCATAAACCAATATATTATCAAGTGTTTGGCTTAGCTTAGGAAGCGATAATTCCTTACTTGTTTAAATCGCCTAGTATATTGTTCCTTGTGGGATCGACCCCGACTCATAGTTGGGTAAATTATATTGCGACGACCATGTACACTTTCACTTTGAGGGGTGGATTTGGACATTATCAGGAAGTTGAAAGCTAAAAAGCAAGATTGGTAGCCAAGGGTTACAATTACAAGGAGGGGTTGGATTATCAGGAGACTTTTTCCCCTGTGGTTAAGATGGTGACAGTAAGGGTTGTTCTTGCTTTAGTTGCTACTCAAGGTTGGCCCTTTCTTCAAATGGACGTTTACAATGCATTTTTGCAAGGTGATTTGTTAGAAGTTTACATGCATGTCCCTCAGGGATTTCCTAGCCGGGGGAGAAGAAAGTATGTATGCTACACAAATTCCTTTATGGAATAAAGCAAACTTCAAGGCAATGGAATTTGAAGCCCACTGAAGCATTGCTCAAATCTAGTTCCACACAAAGTCACTTTGGTTACTCATTATTTACAAAAAAGGTTGAAACCAAAGTAGTGATCATTCTAGTCTATGCAGATTATCTTTTGATTACTGGAAATGACCAATAGCTGATACTTCAAGCAAAGAAGTCACTGCAACATAACTTCAAAATCAAGGATCTTGGTGATTTGAAATATTTCCTTGGTATTGAAATAGCAAGATCTCAACATGGAATCTTGATGAACCAAAGAAAATTTGCATTAGAGCTGATCACTGAAATGGGGCTTGCAGGATCCAAACCAGTGACAACACCAATGGAGTTTAATCAGAAATTGACTACTGTGGAGTTGGATGAACTTATGGCAGTAAAGGGTGATAACAGACTGGTTGATACAGGATCATATCAAAGATTGGTTGGGAAGCTTTTTTACTTAACCAGGACAAGGCTAGATAATGCTTATGATGTACATGTCCTGAGCTAATTCATGCACTGTCCTTAAAGGCCACATATGGATGCAATATTGAGAGTTGTGAGATACATCAAGAATTCACCAAGTTTAGGAATTCTTATGAGTTCAAAGCAATCAACTAAGTTGACAGCCTTTTGTGATGCTGATTGGGCATCCTGTCTAAACTCTAGAAAGTCAGTAACAGGGTATGTGATGAAGATTGGAGAATCCTTGATATCTTGGAAGTTAAAGGAGCAAACAACTGTATCAAAAGCTCAGCAGAAGTTGAATATAGAAGCATAACATCAGCGGTTTCAGAAGTCTTATGGCTGGTTGGATTGTGCAAGGAGTTTAATGTAAAGATTTAGCTGCCAGTAACTCTATATAGTGATAGCAAATTAGCAATCCAAATTGCAGCAAATCCTATATTTCATGATAGGATCTGACATATCGAATTGATTTGCATTTCATCAGGGAAAGGATTCAAGATGGTACTGTGAAGACTGAGTACATTGCTTCAGAAGAACAAGAGGTAGATTTATTCACCAAGGCTTTAGGAAGAGGACAACATAATTATCTTGTAGGCAAGCTAGGGATGCTAAACTTGTTTGCACCACCTAGCTTGAGGGGAAGTGTTGAAGATTGTGGTAGTTAGCACTAGGATTGATGACATGGCAAGTTAGTTAGATTATTAATTATCAATGTAGCTGGTTAGTTAGTTAGATACTAGCTTAGGAGTACGACTGTCTATAAGTAGGAGTTGGTTAGATATTTTGTACTACACAATTCATTTCAATCCATATATGAAAATTCCCAAATCCTCTGAACCGACTTTCTCTCATTCTCCTGTCAACTAAGGTACAACACTGATCTCCTCAATTAATGGAGTTCTTTGCTTACACATGAATTTTATCAATTTATACATTACCAACAACTTTCTAGAGACTGAAAATATAGAGTTAGTCTATGAACTTGCTTGTTCTTTCGACTCAAACTTGTTATTTGGTGCAGGAATGAAATAGCGAGACCAAGAGCAAAAAGACATGAAGGTTGACGATAAGAGTGTAAGACTTTATGCGAGAGGGTAGAGCCTGGGGTGTGGTCCAGTAGCTAATACATGACATCGAGTTGAATCCAATTTTATTTAGTTGAGGTGAGTCGCCACTAGTCTGTAGAGTTCATGTCATCCGTCTATCTCATTGTTCACAATAAATTTTACTAGCAGAAAATAAATAACTGCAATCATAAAACAAATATAAGAAAAAAAAATCATTTTATTGATTATTTTGTGAGTGCAACTCTGGATGTATCCCTTGATTCTAATCTCCGCCTTGATTCGAGGGCCTATGTAGCGTATTTCTTGAGTGAAGGAATAGACTTCTGTTGATGTGTTGAATCTTGGAACAACTTTGAGCAGCACTTTGGATTGTTCTTGAGGGAAGACGTCTCTCGAACTCTCCTTCTTGTTGAAGACCTTTGGAGAAGACTTATGTAGATGTCGTTGCTCTCTCCTTTGCTCAAGTCAAGATGCTATGCAACTTTCAAGATCTCCCCCCTCTCTTCAAAATGGGATATGTGACCCTTTTATATAGGTGTGAGCTAGAGCTTGTGGGTATTTTGGTCTCCAAGTAATTCTAGCGGGCCTTGGGCTTGAAGAACATGAGTTGGGCTTATCTTGTCAACTTAATGGACCAACCCAAGTGCAATTTGGATTTCATTCAAGTCATGTAATTTTGACTTAAAGAATTAATCCGACTTTATTAACCAAAATTTGACTTGGTCAACATGTCAATAATTTAGAATTTAATCTAAATTTTATATGGATTAATTTAATTAAAATTTTGATTTCGACAGATGCCCCTTACTTCAAGACTTGTCGAGGTGTAGGCTTGCCGAAATTGTAGATGAGACCTGAAGTACCCGTAAAGACCACATTTTTTTTTCTTTCCGTACAAAACTTCCTTGAGACTTGTTTTCGGTGACTTTTCTTGAAATGTAGGACAACATTGAAACACCTCTTAAAAAAAAAAAAGGGATTTAATTTGATTACTTGATCCAAGAGATTTCACTTCCCTTTGATGTCCAAGAATCAAAATCTTCACCAAAGAAAATCTCCCTCAATAAGGTAGCCAGAGACCAAATTTTCAAATCCTGCGCATGATTTGGAAAATAATTGCCTTTCCTTTTTATGCTTAATGTAATTGATCTTTTCCTTTTTTTCCATTTTGAATTCATTTCCCTCTATATGGCCTATTTGGAAAGATAACAAATCAAACGAATGACCACACAGCAATGAGATATGTGTCCTTTCTGGACAAAATTCCACCGCCTTACTATATCCTATATAAGAGGTGCATCAATTCTTTTTTTCACTCCTTACAAATCTATGTAGTCTCACTAAATCATATGTATCTTGGAGTAGGAGCGTCTAAATGATGAGCGCCTTAATTCTATAGAAAGAAGACATAGAAGACTACACCATACTCAAAAATCAAAGTGAAACTCCTTTCGGATTGACGGGACTTAATTTTGCAATTTGAGATACAGATCTGCATTTTTTTTTCCAGCACTCTGTAGTCTCACGGAAAACTCCATATCTTGAGATTGAAGTGTCCAAATGATGAGTGACTTGATTCTGTAGAGAGGAGAAATAGAAGCCTACGGCATACCCAAAAATCAAAGCGAAACTCCTGCCGGATTGACAGGAATTAATTTTGCAAGTTGAGATACGGATCTGTGTTTTTTTTTCCAGCAGTGTGTAGTCTCATGGAAAACATCATATCTTGAGATTGAAGTGTCCAAATGATGAGCGGCTTGAATCCGTAGAAAGGAAACATCAAAGACTACGACGTATCCAAATAATTTTAGTGAAAATCCTTCCAGATCTAATGGAATAAATTTTCAAAGTTGGTGACACAATCTGGCACTTCGACTTCGGACAACATTCATGGACGCTATTTTTTTTTTTTAATTTTTTTTCTTCTTTGTAGATTTGCACGAGGATTCAAATGGTCTCTATTTCAGACCGAGAAGACGCATACGATGTCACAACCTTCTCTTGAAGCCACAAAGATCAAACAAAATCCCCATGACGCTGGAAGGACCTTCATAGTTCATCATCGTTGATTGGCAAGGAACTACTTGGAGTGCCATCCGTCCGAATTCAATTGAACTTATTTCATTACTCTATCTAGCTTTGGTGAGAGCCGACTTAGTGCATCCCTCTTTAGTGATTTTGTTTACTTCAGCTAAGAATAACTTGGTGCTTCCTCCTTCCTTGCGGCGTTGATAGAGAAACTTGGAGTAACATTATCCAATCTTCGGAGAAAGCTCATGGAATCTCATCCCTGCGACTTGGCGGAAGAATCACATGTGATGTCATCTTCTCACAACTTTTTGAAGGCGTAGTGAGAATGACTCGTCCTTTAACCTTTGGCGTTGACAACCTCTTCCTTTGACTTAATGAAGAAGTGCAAGGAGCTAGCGTCCATCTCGCGGCATGGAGTGTTTCATCCTTCAAGATTTGGTGGAGAAGTACAATGACACAATGTTCATCATCCCGCACTGAAGCATTATGATATCGTCGTTGTGGATTCATTTTTTTTTGCAGGTGTAAGAAGAAGCACAAATGGTCTCGATATCAGACCAAGAAGACGTCCACGTGATCGGTGAAGAACCAGTTGGTGTGACCACCTTTCGAGTATCTTTTGTAGAAACAACTTGGAGGCTCCAATTTCCTTGCGACGTTCGTAGAACAATTACATGGTGAATCTCATTCTTGTGGCTTAGTGAGATTCACACTTGGCATAGTCCTTTCCAACCTTGGCGAAAAAGTTGATGATGCATCTCCCTCTTTAGCTTGGCGAGAGAGGCACTTGAAGTACCTCATGTTTTGCAGCTATGAAGAGAAAGTATATGAACTAAGTAGATATGCCCCCCAGAATGAGTGAATAGACTCATTGATGAACCAAGATCCTTCTACTATGAAGAAGTTGATGTAAGAAGATCGTCATGGAAAATTGCTCCATTCTCCAAAGTTTTAGAAGCTTGTCCTTAGATTCTCCAAGCGTGCGAAAAGCAGCAATGGAAACTTCGTGCAAGAAACTTTTATTTGGCTCCGTGTTCAAGGGATGAGTTTTTTTATTATTTTTTTTTTTTACTCATGTGACTGCACTTAGAAGGAAATTCTAAATTGCCTACGTACCTCGGTAAAGTCATTACGCAGTTCAGAAAGAGTGTTTTGTTTGAGTTTTTTTTGTATGCAGTTTATACTCGTGCATCATGGAGTGTTGAAATATGCAGTTTAAGCTCATGCGTCAAGGAATGTAACGACTTGCAGTTTAGGCTCGTGCTTCGAGGAGCATTTCAACTTGCAGTGTAGGCTCGTGTGTCGAGGAGTGTTGTGATGTGAAGTTTAAGATCGTGCATCGATGAGCATTTTGGGTAACTCCAATAGTATAATCGAATTTCGAACCCTTTGTGATGAAGCATTGTTGCACCAACTCTTGACGTCTGACTTTATGCTTCTCCATGTTTACAGATAATTTGTGGTTGCTTTTGCCTTTACGATTTGACGCATCAAAGCTTTTTGATGCTTATGCTTTTTGTGAGCAACCAATGTCCAAGTTTCACCGTTCTTATTATTGGAGTCGCCATCAAACTTGGATGCGTGTGAAGTTTTCTTCAAGGCTGGAACTTCAACTGGTTCAGAGCTCCCAAATTGTAGTACGACTTTTCCTTGTTCAATTGTTGAAGATGCAATAGAAGGCCTACATCTTTGAGTTTCTAGCATCGGGATCTATTTGCTGTGAGGATAAGCACTAGCATGATTTGCCTAGGCAATGTCTTTATCGTCAATGATTTTTTTTCCATCCCTAACCAACGTCATGATCTTCTCTTTCAGGATGAAACATTTTTCTGTTAGATGACTGATGATGCGATGAAATTTGAAATACTTGGAATCTTTGACTTTGTTAACTTTGTCGGGTCGCTTCGATGGAGGAAGTTCAATGACCTTCTTGGTCAGCAACTCGTCAAGAATCAAAGGGACATCATAATCTAGGAAAGGCTAAACTTTTGCTTCTAACTCCTTCAACGTTGGATGACGCTTTTCTTCTGGAGGATGTTGACTTGTAACTTTTCCCTTCATTTTTTGTTTAGCGGAGAGTTTTACTGATGTTGATCCTACCCCCATGATTTCTTTAGTTTGGTGCCTTGATGGTCGCTTGAATTCTTTCTCTTTATTCCTTGGAACGAAAACTGGTGAAGCCTTTCCATGAGTCGTAATGCTCAACTCCATGTCGTGTGCTCGCATTACCAATTCTTCAAAAGTTCGTGGCGTAAGTCCTTGGAGAATGTATGCAAAGGCCCCAATGCATTCCTTGGATGCATATTTCAACAACATACATTTCTGAGAGACGATCTTTGCAGTGTAAACTCAATGCTCACCAGCAGTTGATGTAGTCAATCACTGGTTCATCCTTTCGTTGCTTAGTGGCTGTCAATTCTATCATACTTACCGTTCGACGTGTGTTGTAAAAGCGATTGAGAAACTTCTTTTCAAGTTGTTCCCAACTATCAATTGATTCTTGCTCGAGATCAGTGTACCAATCAAAGGCATTTCCCTTCAGCTAGCGAACAAACTGCTTGACAAGAAGATCATCATGTGTACCAGCATTGCTACAAGTCTCCACAAAATGTGCAACGTGTTGTCTTAGGTTTCCTTTGCCATCGAATTGTTGCAGCTTTGGTGGTTGATATCCAACTGGCATGGGCAGACAATCGATTTGCTTGGTATAAGGTTTGGAGTAGCATAACGAGCTTTATGATGGTCCGCCATATTGAGCCCTAATGGTGTTTGTTATCATGTCTTACAGTTGTTGGATAGACAACGTAGCAACTGAAGCAACTTGATTTTCACTTTGAGCGTTGGGAAACTTGGTAGCAGATTCAACCTTTTTTTCTTATGGTGTTGGGATGTGACTTGACTCATCAGCGCTATAGAGTTCCAACTTGTTCATCAATTGGGCTATTTGAAGATCTTTGTCCTTCACAGATTTCTTCAATGCCTCAATTGTTTGCATCATTGTGGCAAGTTGTTCCTCTGAGTTGGTCGCACTGGTCATCATGACACTCGCCACGTTTGAAGTTAAAGAATTCACCAAGTCCTCGGAGTTGTAGAAGTTAGAGCATGCTTTAGATATTTCTCTAGACAACGAAAATGAGGTATTGCCCCCAAATCTTGCAGTTTTCATTGTAGGTTTATTCTTGTCTAGCGTCTCCAAGGAGATGAAACACTTCGACCCCTCCAAACCACTAGCTTTGAACATGCTACGAGTCATTGGGCAAGCAACAACCACAATACTTGTGGATGGAACACCAAAGCTTTTCTCTGAGGCCATCACAACAGTAGATTTCAGAATTTGCATATTTAATTTTGGAGATAAAGAGATGAAGGGCAGAGTTGGTCCCACTGGGCATGCCAAAAATCTGTTTGCAATAAATTTTGCTAGCAGAAAATAAATAACTGCAATCATAAAACAAATATAAGAAAAAAAAATCATTTTATTGATTATTTTGTGAATATAACTCTGGATGTATCCCTTGATTCTAATCTCCGTGTTGTTCGCCTTGATTCAAGGGCCTATGTAGCGTATTTTTTGAATAAAGGAATATACTTCTGTTGATGTGTTGAATCTTGGAACAACTTTGAGCAGCACTTTGGATTGTTCTTGAGGGAAGACGTCTCTCGAACTCTCCTTCTTGTTGAAGACCTTTGGAGAAGACTTATGTAGCTGTCGTTGCTCTCCTTTGCCTCAAGTCAAGATGCTATGCAACTTTCAGGATCTCCCCCCTCCCCCCCCCCCCCCCCCCCCCTCTCTTCAAAATGGGATATGTGACCCCTTTATATAGGTGTGAGGTAGAACTTGTGGGTATTTTGATCTCCAAATAATTTTAGCGGGCCTTGGGCTTGAAGAACATGGGTTGGGCTTATCTTGTCAATTTAATGGACCAACAAGTGCAAGGATTGGGAAATTAACTTGTCATAACTACTTCTAAGTCGTATTTATGAATAATAACTACCTTTTAGTTTATTTATTATTAGTAACTATAAATCATTTTTACTTACAAATTACAGCTACAGTTACTAAGATATGATCAAGACGTGATTTATGTGTTATGATGTCTTTCATTTTTAAAGATTCCATCTAGAATGTGGCACTATAATTATTCCACTAAAAATACATGTGAATACTTAAATTGATTTGTGTATTATCTTCATATGTGCATATGTATATTTGAGATACACTTGTATTTATTTGTTTCAGTAAATACAAATTTATATTTCTGTATTTGTATATGTAATTATCGGGAAAATACATATGTACGTATATGTATTTAAAGGATTCCAGTACAAATACATGTGAATACTTAAGTTGATATGTGTATTGTCTTCATATCTGCATATGTGGTATATTTGAGATGAACTTTTATTTATTTGTTTCAGTAAATACAAATGTATTTTTCTGTATTTGTATATATAATTATCAGGAAAATACATATGTATGTATATGTATTTAAAGGATTCCAGTACAAACACATGTGAAAACTTAAGTGGATAAGTGGTTTATTTGAGTTACAATTATATTTATTTGTTTCAGTGTCATATAATTTTGATCTAATTATAATTATAAACATTATCATAAATATATATGTATTTTGTATTGTAATTTATTAACATAATAATCGAGATATTCTATATGTTACCTTTGCAAGAAAGATTTATATACGCAAATATTATGGAAGATATGATCAAGACGTGATTTATGGAATGTGTTATGATGTCTTCCATTTTTTAAAGATTGGAAGATATGATCAAGACGTGATTTATGGGATGGGTTATGATGTCTTCCATTTTTAAAAGATTCCATCCAGAATGTGGCACTATAATTACGTCCAAAAAAATAGGAACAACAAAAAATACATGTATTGATAAAAACGAAATACAACTGTAAAAAACTAAAAAGTAGCTACAAATGGTAAATATGAAAAAGTAGCTATAATTTGTTAAAATCTTCCAAAATATGGTGGTTTATGTAAGTTTTCCATTTGGATTTCATTCAAGTCATGTAATTTTGATTTAAATAATTAATCTAACTTTATTAACCAAAATTTGACTTGGTCAACATGTCAATAATTTAGAATTTAATCCAAATTTTTAATTAAAATTTTGATATCTACACTCATTCCTTTCAGTATTATTTTTATGATTATGAGATGTCCTCGTATTTTGTATTTAGAGGAATAGCACGGTAGTGGTTCATCGGATGCCCTATCACCGTTTAAATGTAAGATTTGGGCTGTGACAAATACACTCATATAATTCAGATTTCCATCAAACTTGCTTACTCTGTCGCATGTCTATTTTTCACGTCACTATTAGCAACGACCAATATAATTGGAAGGCAACAACCGACGGATCAAAGTGATAACATAAATATAAATTTAATACTCTTTGCTATTATATTTCAGAACTAAAGGTAGTGCTTATCTATTTATACATTGACAATAGTTTAGCACATGCTGTATTGCATGCCGTCACAATAGAGCAATATATATCTCGTAAAATACATATATAGTCATTAACTCCGCATTCAAGGCCATACCAAAAAGAAAGTTCCTAAAAAAATTATCATGAAATCCTAAGAAAACATTCACTTATATGGAGTAAAATATAGCGCTATTATATAGTACACCCTCCGGATAAAAAAAAGTGTCCACTTAGTCTTTTTTTTCTTGGGTAAAAAAAAGTGTCAACTTATCAAATCAAGAAAGAATTAACCTTGTTTTTCCAAATTTGCCCGCATTAAGTGTTATATGATCAAATCCCAATGCCTATTTAATTAGGGGTAGTTTAGTTAAATTACCTATTTTTATCTAGGAGTTAGTATTTTCTTAAGGGGTGTGCAAATGACTAAGTTGACTTTTTTTTTTATCCGGAGGGAGTACATCGTAATCAATAACCAATACGGCATGAAATCTCACTGAGTTCATCTGACGCATTGGCATAATTATCCTGAAACAAAACAGAAAAGATTAACCTCATGAAAGTGAACTTCATTCAACTCATTTTGATGTCTATGAGGATGAAAAACTTAAAGCTTACCTATCAACAAAAAAATGAAAAATATAATTTAGGTACTTAAATGTTTACCATTAATCCATTGCATAACTACGATTTTTGTAGCTTGTATAAAGAAATATTCATGCGTTCAGTAATTGATAATTTAAACCACGTAGATTATTGCCGGATGCCAAAGCCTATAGGACCTCTCAAAAGCATTTTATGTAATCCCGGAAGGCATGAATTAACACATTAAAAGTTAATATATTTTCAAATTAACATTTACAAATAAATCAATTTTCTACTTACTCATAACTCGTTTAAGTAAAACTGAGCCAACTACACATAATTCAGCTCATAATCCTTCACTCTTACATATTTGTTTGTTTTCCAACGAGGTGTTTTCATGTCTACCTTATCCAACATATAAATCCGGTATTTGAAATTATGAAGCATATAGATAGTTATGGGCATGCACTCAAATGCCAAAAGATGATGATGGTATGGAATTGCTACATGGACTCAAGAATACTTTACATCAAGACTAATTAGACTCATTATTCTAGTATTCAAGAGGCACTTTTTTTCCCTTCGATATAAGCATATAGACAATGTTTTTACTTGAAATTATTGCCATCATTTAAATATTATATTATTTTTATTAGCATAGCTTCCTTAGGTAATATTAGGGCACCATTATATTGAGATAGCGAGCAGTGAGGAGTGCACTGACCAAAAGTTAAAATCTTATCTATTCCGCAATTGCTAACAATTTGGCTTCACATCCAACTTTTATCTTGTTGTTGATGTTGTACTTCTGAATGTATTCATGTTCTGGTGTTGGTAATTAGTTACTTTGAGTTTACACGCTCTGTGGATTCAGGCTTCAAAAGATTATACTTCTAATTTGTTGTTCTTGTAGTTTCACTTAGTGTGTGACAATATGTCGACTTTTCATATGTCCTATGAATATTTGTTGAATTCACAATACTCTAAAGTTAGACATATTAACCCGAAAGCCATTTCTAATTTAAGTGCTAAGGGAAGAGAAATTTCTTTTATAGTTGCACTATCTTGTAAACATATCTTTTTCTCGATTTATTTGGTAATCATGATAGTCTTTTATTGAAGATTAGTGAGAACGATAATAGCGTACTGTACCAAATCCAAAAGTAAATCAACATATCATAGCTTAATAAAAATCTTGGATATTTAAGGAGGAAGTGTTGCTCAATACGTAGCCACCTCATGATTTATTATTTGTTTCTACCGGTTTAGATATGCCATGATTGATTGTAGTTGGTGATAGTGTCGGATAAATTGTATAATTGGTCAAAAGTTCTCTTATATGTCACTAACACGAGATAAACTAATTCTACTACAACTGATAACTCTATAATTTATATCCTTGTTTCTGCTATCAACCTATCAATAAAATTAATGTCATAAAGCCAAATTTTAATAATATTTTTAACTTCAGATAATAATATTATTATTTAGTAATAAGAATTAGTTCAAGATAAAAAAATAGTGTAGTTGTTTATAGTGTAGTATTCTTACAAGGCGTAATAACTTCAACTTCACAAATAATATTACTATTTATTGGTAAAGGTTAGTTCAAGCTAAAAGATTTTTGCTATGTGTTAGTAATACATCACGTTCAGTGGCGGATCCAGGATTTAAATTTTATGGGTTCAATCTTGAGATTTTTAGCATTGAACCCATTATATTTTTATAGTTAGGGGTTCATATCCACTATTTATTGCAATTTTAATAATTTTTTACACATAAATTTAGGTTCCGCGTCGAAAGTTTAGGGTTCAGCTGAACCCCTACCTTGTAGGCTAGATACGCCTTTGATTACGTTTTACTAATATGAATATCTGAGTAGTTTAGTTCAGAGCTTTAAAATATTTCTATTGTTAAAAAGTAAGCAGTCTTTCTTTCTTCTCTTTTTATAAATATGTTTTATTTTTTTATTTTCGACAAATTATTTTATAAAGAGTATTGATTCACAAATTGAAGTTGCTCAGTCATCTTTAGAACATGAATTCTGCACTACAGACCCCTTAGAATTGGGAGTAGGAGTAGCATTCTCTAAGATGAGGACCCTAGTGCTCTGTGGCCCAGCCCAAATTTTCAATAAACTAACCCCAGGCCCATCAATTCTAGCCCAACTGTTGATCAACTTTTTTTGTTTTGGTTTCTTTTACCAAATGATATGTTACAGGTATATTTACAATTTTACTATCTTAAAGAACAAGGAAAAATTGATGTAATCTTTTTTCACAAATAGCAAGGAAGAGCCGAAGAGGTGCGCAACTAAACCCATCAAATTCCAAACTTTGCAAAATAAATACACCCTCCTTCATTATACTGCAATTTAATGCCTTTAATTAGCTACAATTCCATTGTCAAGTACGACTAAGTTTAACTCAATGGAATTTGTTTATACTAGGAGATGTTATGGTATTCATCAAAACTAATAATAACATGTAAAATATGAATGTTTTTTTTTCTGATGGTTTTTATTTCGATTAATGTTACATCTCGTGAATTTTCGAGTCGTCGCAAGCAAACTAACGTGAGTTCAGAGAGGCTATAATACCCCTGTAAGGTCAAGAAAGACTTTTAATAAGTGTTAGACAAGTATCTAAAGGTTTCTAGATCAAGCGAATCGAAGAAATTAGGTTCGTTGAAAATTTGGAAAAACTTGGCAGAATTTTGGACTCTCATGCATGCTTATTTTTATGTATGATTACACCGGGCCTAGCTGGCCGGGCAGACACCACTTCGATGGGCGGCTTATGGATGATGATAGTTACACCATGCCTAGTTGGTCGGGCAGTCACCACTAGTGGGCGGCGTGAGATGATTACCCCGGACGCGGGCTAGTGATGATATTCTGTTATGTATGTATGAAAAATGTTTTCTTAAAAGGCTAAGCATGCATGGTATTCGCCTTAAGAGGCAGTTTGATATACAAGTTATCTCTTTCCCTCATGTTTCCTTATTGCTTTACTACATTATGGTTCGTGCCTTACATATTCAGTACATTGTTCGTACTGACGTCCTTCTTTTTATGGACGCTGCGTTCATGCCCGCAGGTAGACAGGGAGACTGACCGGATACCTAGGAGCTCTATCAGTAGTCTTATAAGATCACTCCACTTCTCCGGAGTTGCCGCTTGTTGGTATATTTTTTGTGTACATATTTGGGGCATGGCGGGGTCCTGTCCCGTCCTTATGAGTCTAGTATTCTAGTAGAGGCTCGTAGATACATGTGTGTGGGTAGTAGATGTCTCATGATCCTATCACTGCATGTTCTGTACATCATTTTGTAGCCTTGTAGGCCTATGTGTGTGTGTGTGTATATATATATATATATATATATGTGTGTGTGTGTGTGTGTTTGGGAAGTAAATGAAGGCTGTCTCGTAATGAGTTTTATGATGAGAACGGTGTATGTTCAAATTGAATGTGATGACAAGTGAGTTAGGTGGTGCTCGATAGGGTAGCTTCGGTTACCCGTCATGACCCTCTAGTTGGGTCGTGACAAAAGTGGTATCAGAGCAGTTCATCCTAGGGTGTGTCTATGAGCTGTGTCTGGTAGAGTCTTATTTATGGGTGTGAAGCGCACAACACTTATAAACAGGAGGCTGCAGGGAATTTAGGAACTATTGACCTTCCTTCTCATCTTAGTTCGTGCGATAGAGTCAAGTCAAGAATGCAACTATCTAATCTTTTCCTGTTTAATTTCAACGATGCCTCCGAGAAAGAAGAAGAAAGTCAGCACAATACTGGGCGCTGCTGGAGAAGGTACCAGCCGAGAACCCCCGGCTGAGCTAGGACATATCGAGGCTCAAAGTGTCACTCCCTCGCATGCTACCTCTATTCCTCCAGTAGCAGAAGAGCATGGAAGGGCTCAAGCTCCTCTTGTTGCTCCAGATCGGGACTTGCGAGATGCGGTCCAGTTGTTGACTCAGTTAGTAGCCGCCCAGTTGTTGGAACAAAGTAAATGCTGCCCAATTTTCGTTAGCTCTTAGTCATTTTAGTTTATACTCAAGTATGCTTCCAATTATCTAATTTTAGTACAAATTCTCTTGAATGTAGAATCGTGAGCTTGGAGGGGAAGCGTTTAGTTGATAAAGTTAAAGAGACGTAAACGTATGTAAGGCTAGTCCCTTTCTTTCAAAGGCATGACTCCTATACTATGATTCATTTATATTTCCATGACTTCCTCGTATCCCAAAGTTGAAGGCAAAAGATTTCTAAGAGCTTCCTATGAGAAATGGATGAGCTATGTTCTATGATAATGACGATGATTATGATGATTTTATTCATCGAGATTCTAAAGCTTATGAAATGATGCTATAATAAGACTAATGATCCTATTGCATGATTTTCTTGATATTACTCATTGTTGACAGTCTCACCTCATAATACTTGTTCCTTCAAGGTGAGACATGGCGATCATGATTATTCTCTAACATAATCGGAGGTTACCGATCTTACGTCACTCCGATAGAATTGTAGCTTTTAATTGGACTCATATGCATGCTTATTTTTATGTATGATTACACCGGGCCTAGTTGGCCGGGCAGACACCACTTCGGCGGGCGTCTTACGGATGTTGATAGTTATACCGTGCCTAGTTGGCCGGGCAGTCACCACTAGTGGGCTGTGTGAGATGATTACCCCGGACGCGGAAGGGCCGGACGCGGGATAGTGGTGATATTATATTATATATGTATGAAAAATGTTTTCTTAAAAGGCTAAGCATGCATGGTATTAGCCTTAAGAGGCAGTTTGATATACAGGTTATCTCTTTCCCTCATGCTTCCTTATTGCTTTACTACATTATGGTTCATGCCTTACAAAGTCAGTACATTGTTCGTACTGACGTCCTTCCTTTTATGGACGTTGCGTACATGCCCGCAGGTAGACAGGGAGATGGATCGGATACCTAGGAGCTCCATCAGTAGTCTTATAGGAGCACTCCACTTCTCCGGAGTTGCCGCTTGTTGGTATATATTTTATGTACATATTTGAGGCATGGTGGGGTCCTGTCCCGTCCTTATGATTCTAGTATTCTAGTAGAGGCTCGTAGATACATGTGTGTGGGTAGTAGATGTCTCATTATCCTATTCGTGCATGTTTTATACATCATTTTGTGGCCTTGCGGGCCTATGTGTATATATATATGTTTGGGAAGTAAATGAAGGCTATCTCGTAATGAGTTTTATGATGAGAACGGTGTATGTTCAAATTGAATGTGATGACAAGTGAGTTAGGTGGTGCTCGGTAGGGTAGCTCCGGGTACCCGACATGGCCCTCTAGTCGGGTCGTGACAAAAGTGGTATCAGAGTAGTTTGTCCTAGAGTGTGTCTATGAGCCGTGTCTGGTAGAGTCTTGTTTATTGGTGTGAAGCGCGCAACACTTATAAACAGGAGGCTGCAGGGCATTTAGGAACTATTGACCTTCCTTCTCATCTTAGATCGTGCGATAGAGTCAAGTCAAGAATGCAACTATCTAATCTTTCCCTGTTTAATTTCAGCGATGCCTCCGAGAAAGAAGAAGAAAGTCAGCACAATACTAGGCGCTGCTGGAGAAGGTACCAGCCAAGAACCCCTGGCTGAGCTAGGATATAGTGAGGCTCAGAGTGTCACTCCCTCGCATGCTACCTATATTCCTCCAGTAGCAGAAGAGCATGGAAGGGCTTCAGTCCCTCCCCCTGTTGCTCCAGATCGGGACTTGCGAGATGCAGTCCAGTTGTTGACTCAGTTAGTAGCTGCCCAAACCTAGCGACAGAGTGCGGGTCCTGGTGACAGAGCGACTAGTGCCAGAGCCTGTGATTTTATGAGTTTGAACCCGCCAGAATTTTTCGGGTCAAAGCCGGATGAGGACCCACAGGGTTTTATAGATGAGATGTTGATGATGCTAAGAATAATACATGCTTCTGATACTGAGTCAGTGGAGTTGGCGTCCTATAGGTTGCGGGATGTAGCAATTCTGTGGTATAACAATTGAATGCTTTCGAAAGGAAAAAATGCACCTCTCCTGGTATGGCAAGAGTTCGTAGATGCCTTCATTCGCCATTATTTGCCACCGGAAGTTCGACGGGCCCGAGCCAACAAATTCTTAAATCTCAGACAGGGAAATAAGTGCTTCTGAGAGCATAGGCTTCGGTTCAATTCATTGGCTAGGTATGCTCCGATTATGGTAGCCGATATGGGAGACCGAGTGCATCGATTTGTGAGTGGCTTAGGGCCACACTTGATTAAAGACTGCTTGACAGCTTCACTTCAGGAAGGGATGGACATCTCCCGTATTCAAGCCCATGCCCAGAATTTAGAGGAACAATAGCAACCGCATAGGGGTGAGCGCAATATTAATAAAGGGCATAGTAAGAGGGCCAGATCTGCCGGTGTTAGTGGTGAGTACAGAGGGGGTTAGAGGGAACAATATTCCAGATATTCAGGCCAGTCCGCAGCTAGTGCACCTCCTCCTCGATTTGCGGGCAAGAGATTTGACCGCCCCGTTTATTCTGGATTGGGTCAGAGCTCGAGAGCTTCAGGTTCTCAGTTTGGAGGCGATCCTAGTCAGAGGAGACCACCAGTACCACGATGCAGCCAGTGCGGTAAATTACATACGGGCCAATGTCATCGAGGCTCAGATGCTTGTTATGCTTGTGGTCAAGCTAGGCATATAATGCATGATTGTCCATCGTTGGGTGATAGAGGTAGGGTCCAGCCCACAGGATCAGCAGCTGGTTCCTCATCGTCTGTATGTCGTTTGGGGCAAGGCTCACAAGCGCCATCAAGTCGTGGTAGGGGCAGAGAAGGAGCATTCAGTTCAAGTGGCCCTTAGCCCCGTATTTATGCATTGGCCGAGCGACAGGATCTTGAGTCCTCCCATGACGAGGTCACAGGTATATTATCAGTATTCTCTTATAATGTTTATGCATTGATTGATCTGGGTTCTATTATATTGTTGATCATATTGGGGTGAAACCAGAGCCAATCAAACCTTTTGAAGTGCCTACTCCTGTTGGTGACCCGGTAATAGCCAGACAAGTATATAGAAATTGTGTGGTTGTGGTTTGTGATCGTCATATTATAGCTCATTTGATCGAGCTGAAGATGTTTGATTTTGATGTTATTATGGGCATGGATTGGTTGACCTCCTGTTATGCCAATGTTGACTGTAGATCGAAAATGGTCCAATTCTCGGGAGAACCAGTGTTAGAATGGAAGTTAATACAGCGTCCCCGAGAGGTAGTTTTATTTCCTATCTCAAAGCAAGGAAGATGATTGCTAAGGGATATATCTATCATTTAGTCCGGGTTCATGACACTGAAGCAAAACCGCCAACTCTTCAATCGGTTCCAGTAATGAATGGATTTCCGGATGTATTTCCAGATGAGCTTCTAGGTCTTCCACCAGAACGAGAGATTGATTTTACTATCGATGTGCTGCCGGATACCAAATCCATATCTATTCCTCCTTATAGGATGGCTCCTGCAGAATTGAAAAAGTTAAAGACACAACTAAAAAATCTGCTTGAAAAAGGCTTTATTAGGCCTAGTTCATCGCCATGGGAGCACCTATGTTGTTCGTGAGAAACAAAGATGGTTCCTTGCGAACGTGCATTGACTATAGGCAGTTGAACAAGGTGACAATCAAGAATAAATATCCACTTCTGAGAATCGATGATTTATTTGATCAACTGCAGGGTGCTAAGTGGTTTTCAAAGATTGATTTAAGGTTGGGATATCATCAAGTGAGAGTTAGAGAAAAAGACATTCCGAAGACGGCTTTCAGAATTAGATATGGTCATTATGAATTTCGAGTTATGTCGTTTGGATTGACTAACGCCGCAGCGGTATTTATGAACTTGATGAATAATGTGTTCAAGCCTTTTCTAGATCTATTTGTGATTGTGTTCATTAACGATATTCTAGTAGATTCTCGATTGGAGGCACAGCATGCAGAGCATGCAGATCATCTACGTACTATTCTTGAAATTCTTCGGACTCGGGAATTATTCGCCAAGTTTTCAAAATGTGAGTTCTGGTTGAATTCTATAACTTTTCTGGGCCATATTATCTCAGCTGATGGTATTCGAGTAGATACCCAGAAGATTGAGGCTGTGAAGACTTGGCCAAGGCCTACGACGCCTACAGAGGTCCGTAGCTTTCTGGGTTTAGCAGGTTATTACAGAGGATTTGTAGAAGGATTTTCTTCTATTTCTGCACCATTGACGAAACTGACTCAGAAATCGGCAAAATTCCAATGGACCGACGCTGGTGAGCGTAGTTTTCAAGAGTTGAAGAATAGATTGACTTCAGCCCTGATTTTGACACTTCCAGAAGGATCAGAAGGCTATGTTGTCTACTGTGATGCCTTCGGTGTTGGATTAGGTTGTGTGTTGATGCAGCATGGTAAGGTGATTGCTTATGCTTCAAGGCAGTTGCGCAAACATGAGAAAAACTACCCGACTCATGATTTAGAATTGGCTGCAGTGATCTATGCAGTGAAGATGTGGAAGCATTATTTATATGGATTCCATGCTGATATCTATATAGACCATAAGAGTCTCCAGTATATTTTCAAGCATAAGGAATTGAATCTGCGGCAAAGGTGATGGTTGGAGCTATTAAAAGATTACGATGTTAGCATTTTATATCATCCTGGAAAAGCAAATGTGGTAGCTGATGCTCTTAGCCGCAAATCCATGGGTAGTTTATGTGATGTTCAGCCAGAGAAGAAAGAGTTAGCTCATGAACTTCAACAGTTAGCCAATCTGGGAGTTCGCTTGATGGATTCAGGCAATACAAGAGTCACTATTCAAAATCCGGCTGCCTCATCGTTGGTAGTTGAGGTGAAAAAGCGCCAACATGAAGACCCCAAGTTAAGTTATTATAAAGATACAATTCCTCATAAAGAAAAGTCACAATTTGAGATTTCTGCAGATGGAGTTCTCAGGTATCGAAGCAGGCTATATGTTCCGAATGTTGCAGGATTACGCCGTTAGATTTTGGAAGAAGCCCACCATTCCCGTTATTCTGCTCATCCAGAAGCGACAAAGATGTACCATGATCTCAAGTCCATATATTGGTGGGACCGAATGAAGAAAGATATAGCAGAGTTTGTAGCTCAGTGTCCTAATTGCCAACAGGTGAAAATTGAGCATCAAAAGCTCGGAGGATTATTGCAAGTTATGGAGATTCCAAATTGGAAATGGGAAGTGATTAATATGGATTTTATTGTAGGCTTGCCTCGTTCTCGGTGTAAGCATGACTCTGTATGGGTAGTTGTTGACAGACTTACAAAGTCAGCTCATTTTCTACCAGTCAGGACTACGTACTCAGTAGAAGATTATGCAAAGCTGTATATCAAAGAGATAGTACGACTTCGTGGTGTCCCAATATCCATTATCACTGATAGGGGAGCACAATTTACAGCTAATTTCTGGAAGTCCTTCCAGGAAGGTTTGGGAACTCAGGTGAGACTTCGCACAGTATTTCATCCACAGATTGACGGGCAAGCTGAGCGCACCATTCAGACCTTCGAAGATATGTTGCAAGCATGTGTGTTAGACTTTGGAGGTAATTGGGATGATCATTTGCCACTCCTTGAATTTAAATATAACAATAGTTATCACTCTAGCATTCAAATGGATCCATATGAGGCTTTATATGGGAGGAAGTGTAGATTGCCAATTGGATGGTTCGAGGTAGGGGAGACAAAGTTAATAGGCCTAGAATTAATCCAACAAGCGGTATAAAAGATCAAGCTTATCCGAGACCGATTGTTGACAGCTCAGAGTCGTCAAAAATCTTATGTGGAAAATCATCGACGAGACTTGGAATTCCAAGTTAACGATTGGGTATTCTTGAAAGTGTCGCCGATGAAGGGTGTAATGAGATTTGGCAAGAAGGGAAAGCTTAGTCCCCAGTATATTGGGCCTTACAAGATTGTGTGCAAGGTGGGCCAAGTGGCTTATGAGTTAGATCTGCTTTCAGACCTGGAGTCAGTCCATCCAGTTTTTCATATGTCAATGCTTCGTAAATGCATTGGAGATCCCTCCAAAATTGTGCATGTAGATGATGTCCAAGTTACTGAGAAATTGTCCTATGAAGAGGTACCTATTGTCATTCTAGATAGGCAAGTTTGGAGACTCATAACCAAAGACGTAGCCTCAGTTAAGGTTCTATGGAGAAACAATAGTAGAGAAGAGATGACTTGGGAAGTAGAAGAAGATATGAAATCCATATATCCACATTTATTTCCACCCCCAGAAGAAATTCAAGATGAGACGCCATTGTCCCTAGGTATGTAATGCTTCTTTTGATGATTCCTTGGTCGTGTGTGAGCAATATTGTTATTGTTATTATAGCCCTGTGAGGCATTCTATATTCTGGGTTATTGTGACAGGGTGGTAGTGGTATAGTTACAGGGGAAACTCTGGCGAAATTTTTGTAGAATTTCTAAGAGTTTAACATTCGAGGACGAATGTTTCTAAAGGGGGAAGGATATTACACCTCGTGAATTTTTGCGTCGTCGTAAGCAAACTAACATGATTTCAGAGGGTCTATGATACCCCTATAAGGTCAAGAAAGACTTTTAATAAGTGTTAGACAAGTATCTAAAGGTTTCGGGATCAAGCGAATCGAAGAAATTAGGTTTGTTGAAAATTTGAAAAAACTTGGCAGAATTTTGGACAGATTTTTGGATAGAAACTTGGCAGAATTTTGGACGGAACCCATAACTTATGAAAATTGAAGTTCAGCGAGTCTTCTTTCCAATGCAACTGACAGATCGCATTTCTGTGAAGTACAGAGAAAAATGCGGCCCGTACACTAAAGTACGTCCCGCACTTTTTGGGCGTACTTTGCAAAAAATTCCAGAAGGTTGGAATTTTTTTTACCTCTTATGAACAGTAACCCGTACTTTGAAAGTACTTATGAACAGTAACCCGTACTTTGCCCGAAATTTCGAGAAAATTGAAGTCGGTGGAAAATTTTCCTAAGCCTATAAATAGAGGCTTCCCATAATTTAGGCCTCATTTTTCACCCAAAATAAAGCCCTAAATCCTCTGAAAGCTTCCATTAACTCACCATATCAACACAAATCCAAGAGAAATCAAAGATTAAACACCAAGAATCAAGAGAATCAAGTGTATGGATGCTCACTAGGGTTGATGGAAGCCAAGAATTCTCTTGGAATTGAAGTTGGGTTTTTTCTCAAGTAAAGTATTTTCATCCAAAGTCCATTCCTATATCACCAAAGGTGAGTTTCGTATTCATCTCATGTTATTAAGAGTATTGAGTGGTTGAATGACTTGGATTGGGAAGAAAGTAGAATATGAGGCTCAAATGTGGAAATAGTGATATTCTTGAATAGTAATTTGACTTGAATCATAATTCTTGATATGCCATGAGTATAATCATGTTGTGAATGATACTAATGATGTTGAGGAAGTACTATATGACAATGGATATGGTGTTGCACTGTAGTTATGGTTAAGGATGACTTTGAAAGGGAATTTTAAGAGTTGAATAATGTTTAACTTGAAGAAGTTTATTGATTATGATATTATAGGTGTTGCTATCGATATTTGGGAGTTGTTTATCATATGGAGGAAGTGGTTGGAACAAAGGAACTGCTGCCCAATTTTCATTAGCTCTTAGTCATTTTAGGTTAGACTCACGTATGCTTCCAATTATCTAATTTTAGTATGACTTCTCTTGAATGTAGAATCGTGAGCTTGGAGGGGAAGCATTTAGTCGATAAAGTTAAATAGACGTAAAGGTATGTAAGGCTAGTCCCTTTCTTTCAAAGGCATGACTCCTATACTATGATTCCTTTATATTTCCATGACTTCCTCATATCCCAAAGTTGAAGGCTAAAGATTTCTAAGAGCTTCCTACGAGAAAGGGATGAGATATGTTCTATGATACTGATGATGATTTTATTCATTGAGATTCTAAAGCTTATGAAATGATGCTATAATAAGACTAATGATCCTATTTTATGATTTTCTTGATATTACTCATTGTTGAAAGTCTCACCTCATAATACTAGTTCCTTCAAGGTGAGACATGGCGATCATGATTATTCCCTAACATAATCGGAGGTTACCGACCTTACGTCACTCCGATAGAATTGTAGCTTTTAATTGGACTCTCATGCATGCTTATTTTTATGTATGATTACACCGGGCCTAGTTGGCCGGGCAGACACCACTTCGGTGGGGCGGCTTATGGATGATGATGGTTACACCGTGTCTATTTGGCCGGGCAGTCACCACTAGTGGGCGGCGTGAGATGATTACCCCGGACGCGGGATAGTGATGATATTATATTATGTATGTATGAAAAATGTTTTCTTAAAAGGCTAAGCATGCATGGTATTCACCTTAAGACAGGTTATCTTTTTCCCTCATGTTTCCTTTTTGCTTTACTACATTATGGTTCATGCCTTACATACACAGTAGATTGTTTGTACTGACGTCCTTCCTTTTATGGACGCTGCGTTCATGCCTACAGGTAGACAGGGAGACAGACCGAATACCTAGGAGCTCTATCAGCAGTCAATTAGAGCACTCCACTTCTCCGGAGTTGCCGCTTGTTGGTATATTTTTTGTGTACATATTTGAGGCATGGCGGGGTCCTGTCCCGTCTTTATGATTCTAGTATTCTAGTAGAGGCTCGTAGATACATGTGTGTGGGTAGTAAATGTCTCATGATCCTATTACTGCATGTTATGTACATCATTTTGTAGCCTTGTAGGCCTATGTGTGTGTATATATATATATGTTTGGGAAGTAAATGAAGGTTGTCTCGTAATGAGTTTTATGATGAGAACAGTGTATGTTCAAATTGAATGTGATGACAAGTGAGTTAGGTGGTGCTCGATAGGGTAGCTCCGGGTACCCGTCATGACCCTCTAGTCGGGTCATGACAATTAAGTGCTAGTCCCATCTCTTTTCTCTTAAATCTAACTTGATTTTGGTTAAAATTTAAAACCGAACTTAATGGAAAATCTTTAATAAGAACTACCAATTGATGTCATCTACGAAAACAAGGGAGGATGTTGAGCTTTTTCTTACCAAAATTTTTGGAAGATGATATTTTCTTACCAAAGCCGGTGAGTGTCGTTTCTCGAAACCTATCTCCTTAACTATGATTAAGGTGTTTTTTACGTTAATTTTACTTAGAGCTTAAAACTTAAATATGACAACTGTCTCTCATTTGTACTTGAGGAAATGAAAAGAAGGTATGATGAAGAGGGACCTTATAAATATTAAATATTTGTCAAAGAATGAAATGAAGATTTGAGGGGAAGGACACGATGTGTCGTATTATTCATTCTACACGACCTTGGTTGAAGACCCAGGAGTAAAGGGTCCTTAAATTAGGAGTCTTTGATGGATCTTGGACTAAAATATGGAGCATAGAAGCTCATTCTTACTTTTCGCAGACCGACCCAATCGATGAAAGCAGTCATATAACCGATTGTCCTGTCGGATCTAATCGGCTGACCTTACCCCACAAGGATTGGTATTAATATATTAGTAGTTCTTGTGTTGACTACAAGTTGCAAGCTAACAACCCACTTAGAATGATAATCAAGAAATACAATCTCATTAATTCAATCTTTCCCAAACTACTTCACTATATTTACATTGTAAAATTTCAATAACCTCCAATCTAATTAAAGGCCCATCTAATTAATTCCCACGAAATTTAATGCTCCAAAATTTATATTATTTTTTTTTAAAACGATATTGAACTTGAAGGACTGGGACTTGATGATGTGGGAACCCAAATGGAAGCACTTGTCAAAGGCCTTGATTTCCAGCACAAAGTCAATTTGCAATGCTCATGTTGCACCCAATACCCTCCACTAAACAAACTCACCAAGTGCTTACCTTGTCTCACATTACTTGAACTCATTGGAATTTGCCGAAAACCTTTTAAAGAATAAAGCCCTTCACTCCATTTTTCTCTTTCTAATTTCTCACAAGGGAATTGTCTTAAAGAGTCCAAAATTCTAACTCCCAAGAATTCCTTTTCAATGACCCTTAATGCTAACTTGTATCCTCCACCAAACCCTCTAAGAATTGAATCAGATATTGTGGTGTAATGGTGTAGAGCCTCACAAAAGAATTCAACAAAGGACATGGATGGGATTTTAGTCAAATTGAAGAGTTCTTCTTCAACTAAAACCACAATTTTAGGGGACAATCTTCTTAGTCCATTGAAAAAAGCCTTGACTAATGAACTTCCCCTTTGTGGCATGTGTAGTTGGTGGATCATAACATTTGCTATTAAGTTGTTATGACCCTCAACTTGAATTTTTTCTAAGTCCTCTAAGAGAACTTGATCAAACATGAAAGGAAAATTGATAGAATCGGCAAATTCTTGGAGTCTTTTGCCTGTTCTTTGTACATGGAATGAATTATTCTTGTCACCAACAACTGCTGTGATTCTTAGAGACAAATTTGAATCTCCTCTTTCAACCAAATCAACCATCAATGGAGGCCATTGGATGCCTTCCATGATGTCAAAATCCAATATATGAACTTGTTGGCTTCCTTTTGTGGCTTCAAGAATCGCTTGATTCGCGGTGAAATGAGCGAATTTCACATAAGGGGAGATTTCTTGAAGCATTTGAAATGCGGTCATTGAAAGCGATGGTTGATAGTGATTCTCATTCAACAATTCATGTGAACTATTCAAGGTCTTGCATAACAAGCCTTGTGTGAAATACAAAGCCAGTCTTTTAACAGGGGAATTTTCTTTATTTTCTTGATCAGAAAGGATTGTATTTAGACTCAAGATAATTATAGAAGCAAGATCAACATTTCCAGCTTCAATAGCTTCAGCTCCCATGAGAAGAAGATCAGTTACACTTGTTTCCTCCATGAGCTGATCTTGAAGGAATTTGAGACGGGGATTGCACACACTGAGAGGGGGATTGCACACACGTAATTTTTGACCCTCTGTCGAAGATTCAGTATCTCCCCGAACAACTTGTTGTGGACTTGAAAATAAGGACAATTGTTGAGAGTTTTGAAGGGGGGAGTCGACATCTCCATTGATGAAATCAAAGCCATTTGGGAAATAGTCTAGTATGTCAACATCACTAACAACTGTCACAAAATCTTGGATGGAACATGGAGGGCTAATACTAGGAATTTGCCAAGGAAATGTGGTTTCTAAGTTGCTATATTCAAGAAATGGATTAATGGAACTTGGCTGAAAATTCTCACACTCCATATTTTCTTAGAGGGAATGTAATTGGAGATTTTGTCTAAAGGTCTTAGACAGTTTTGTTGCTTGTTAGCTCTATTTCCAAGTGTTAGGGAACAGGATTTATATATACGCAAAGCTAAAATAAAGAGGAATAAAAAAAGGGGTTTCAAAGTAGTAGATGCAACTTGTCCTAAAAAACCCTTTACAACAATAATTAAAAATGATTACTCAATGCCAAAAACAATGGAATCTTTTGCCTAATGTGACGTGTTGTATCATAGCATTCATCAAGGAAGTTTTCAAAAACAAATTCTGTTTGGCTTTCAAAATTATTAATTGCAACAAATTGACATCACAAATAGTAAAATATAGAGGAATTGGAGAAAGCTTTGAATAAGCACGGATTAATAAGTTCACGGCTTAAATCCCCCTTTCCCCCACCCTCCAACATTCAGCACCTTCTTTTTTTACTCAAGGCATCAAGTGTTTGAAGATCTTAGTTTTCTAAGTACTATGAATATGAAAGTACATTTTAGGACATTTTATCGCCCAAATCAGTAATTGTTCTAGATGTATTATTGGGATTACCGAGCTCAAAATATATAATACATTTACTGCCAAATAATAAATAAATAGATAAAAGAAAAGTCATTCCATTTATAAAAGAGATCACACCTAATTTCTATAGCTTTTAGTTCGCACAGGAAATTCTTTTATAAACCAAATTCCTATTTGTCAATGATATTCCACGATCAAGATAATTGGTTGAATTCCATGAAATAATCCAGATTGATACTTCTTTTTATAAAACAAATCGACTTCGATCTTGAATAATTCACATCACTTTTGCTTCTAGTGGAACTCAAGATTTTCCATCCAAAGAACAGAGAAAAGGAAAAAAAAATATTGATAAGCTTGCTGTGCATGGTTTTAGAATCCCTTATGGATATGAAGTTATGTTATGGTTTTGCAGATTATTAAAAAAGCAAAATACTATTACAACAGTAACTACGTCACAATCTCAACCAAATTGGAAATTCTTATATAGTGAGAATTAATTTGACTAATTTTACGCTGCAGGCTCTCAGCATACCGCAATTCTTTAATGTGAACAAGTGCACACAAACGAATAGTTTAAGTGAAAAACGAAATAAAACTAATAAATTAGAGAAGAAATAAAGATTCCTTTTCTCTTTGGTTTGAGTATATTATCTGACAAAACTAAAGCCACTGTTGAAGTAGAAAGTCATGAAAAACCAGCTAGAAAATATTTCTGAAGTTAATTCCATACCTAGAACATGAAAATTGACATTCAATTGGGAGGTGAAAAGAAAAAGACATCACTATTTTTTACTGGATTGATTCCATTAATTAGTCTAGAAATTTATACTTTGATCTATTCCATTGCTTAGATGGTCAAACCAAGTTAGAACAATAGCTTATTAGATTAAAATTAAGTTGTTAATACAGTACTTTTTACTTCTGCACCAATGGAATTAATGATTCTCGTCTACTTAACCACTACTCTTTTCATCCATGTCAAGCCAATAACAGTGATTAGCTAGGAGATAAGAAAACCTTTCACATCTTCCACTCTAATTTTCTTCATGGTCAAACCTTTAATTTGTTAATCTATTCTTTCATCTTTTTGGATTTTTTTTTCCATCTGGATCAGTTAAAAAAATATTAGGGCTCCTACCAATAGATGGGGGCATCTTTTTGTGAGGTCAACAAATTGTGAAATTTTCAAACCCAACTATGTTCCCCTTCCCCAAGAAAGTAAACATAACATTGGACAACGTCATCTTAATATTCAAAGTCCGGATTTGTGCTATCTTATAAACGCGAGTAACATATGAATTTGTATTTAAATATACTATTTAACTTCTCTCTCATTTTCCGACGTGAACTTGTCTGGTGCTATATGTATTTATCTTTTTTCAAAAAAATTCCAACCTAGAAATTTGTCTGTCCTTATCTTTGTCCCGCCCTCGTCAATGCCTTCCGACCTCCGTCACAGGCTTCACACTAATTTAGCGCCTTCTAACTTTAACCGAGTCCTTTTAATCATGAGCTCAATCAACTAGTGGCTCATATATAAAAAGAAAAAAATCATGACTCATATTAAAATTGACTTGGTTGTTTTTTTTATCTTAATACAACAAATTTAAAGCTGGTATAGCCGATAGGTTGTGCCGTGTGGGTATTTTTTTTCAATCCTATATCACTACCATACCATTTTCTTGGTTAAACAGCCACATAATTTAGATAAAACCATGATGTATCAATTATTTGATATATGCGGCAGAAAACCAAAACAGTGAATAGAGTTTAATTTATGAAAATCTATACCAACTGAACGAAAAGAAAAATTCAAGAATTGGATTGAACTAAATTCAGATCATTTTAAAGAAAATTAATGAAAAATAACCTCAAATTGAATTAATAAAGATATTGTATTTTAAAGCTCCCAATCAGAAGGCCCAAACTCACGTGGATTAACTCATTTAGATGCTCAAATTAGTGTGAAAATTGCAATAAACTAATGGAAATAGCAGAAGCTTTTCTCAAATAATTCTAAGTTCTACGATAATACTAAACATTTGATCTAAACGTTTTGGATCAAATATTTCTTTTTTGGTCACAAAAGATTCCCATCAAGTTATTAATAAAAAATTAAGCAACGTGAGCAAAGGGACATAACAAGAAACAACTCAAAAACTAAATTTTATTGAGTAGCAGAGAATATAAGAAGCATATTATGAAATTCGGATGACTATCCTCGGTGGAAGTTGTAATTAATTAGAATTTAGACATGTAGTTTAATTAAACTTTTCTGAGAGACCAAAAAGTTATGACGTACCATATCATGAGAGTACATTGTTTTAAAACGCAGTGTCAGGACTCGCCCCGGGGCTCGTCTCGGGGCAGGGCAGTGGCAAAACGCCCTGGGGCTAACGTGCGGGGCTTAGTTCCTATGAGACTTACGCCTTAAGCGCCCAACCGTACGCCCTAAACATGCCTAACGCCCAACGCCCAGGGCTCGCCTAACCGTTCTTACACAAATTATATTTTAAATTCCTTAATTAAAATCATTCACCCTCATAATTATTTAACAAAATAATGATACTTAATAGTTTTTCATCTATAGAAATAGAAGATTGGGTGTAACTCATATAACAAGTCGTAGTATTGGATATTTACTATTTGAGAACGTCGTGAGGGTGAATATCACTTAATTTTAAAAAAAAAAAACACATAGCGGAATTGTACATTTTCACTTGTCATTGGTCATAAGTCCTATGTATCAGATTATCATATAATTTAATTTTTTGTTCATGAAGAAGTTATGTTTTAATTGTAATATTGATAAATTTTATTGATTATTTGCTTATAGGGAGATAAAATGAATAGTATGATAGTAATAGTGTTTTAAGAAACTGTGTTTTTTTCCGTGTTTGAAAGTTAAAATGTTAGAATTGTTTTGCATTTCATAATAGCTTTTATTTCATTGTATTGTTTATACTTGTAAAATTATGTTATATATAATTACAAGTTATAAGCGGTGTATAATGGATTGCTTTGATAATTTTTTTGTGAGGATCAAGCGCGCGCGCGCGCTCACACACACACACATATACATACATACATACATACATACATATATATATATATATATATATATTTCATTTATTTACAGTTTTTTTTTTATTTTTTTATGTAGTTTTACCTATTTAAAAATATTTATTGTAATTATATTATTTTAAGAAATACTAAAAATTAAATATCCATGGGGCTTACGCCTCGTCGAGGCGTATGTAAAACGCCCCGCCTTACGCCCCCGCCTTTTAAAACACTGTGAGAGTACATATCATTCAATTCATATAAACAATTAAAATAAAAAAACACATGAGGAAGTCCAAAATGGAGCTCATTCTTTTCTAAATTTTTCCCTGTTTATGGAAATATTTACATTAAAAATGTTTGTACCATGCCCAAATTAAATATACGCGTCAGAGGGTTGCGGCCCAGTTTGATTTCTGATTATTTTTTTCATTATTAATTTTAAAAAAATTAGGTTATATACACTAATAATATTAATTAATTTCTTACACTATCAGTGTAGTTTTATTACATACTTAAATCTCATATCGACAAAATACATTAAAGCAGATGGTTATATAAGAAAACAAGTGTCAGACCCAGTGACGCGCTTTAAAGTCGTGCGGGTCTGGGTCTAAGGCAAATAATACCACTAATGGGATGGATTGTTACTGATGGTATCAGAAACGCTCTGCATGCAACCTTAAGCAATTGTGCGCAAACCTCGTGTTCAACTGTGTTCAGAGCCTGCTTGGATGTGCTTAAAAAAAAAGCAGCTTACAAGCCAAAAAAAATAAATAAGTAGAGGTAGCCCAACTTTTTTTTTTTTTTGGCTTATAAGCTGCTTTAGATAAGCTAAGCCAAACGGGCCTAATTATGTTTTTGAGCTTATTTTAAACACAAAATGACTTTAGACTGGCCAACCAAACACTCAAAAAAACTAAAAACAGCTTATAAGTTATTTTCAGTAACTTATAAGCCAATCCAAATGGGCTCTTAGTCGAATCTCTCATCTTTAAGACGCTAGTGATGCAAACCTCAACTTAAACCTTAGTGACATATTTTAACCTCGTGTGGTCTGAGGCCCTAAATGAACAATACATCACTAATAGTTGGCTGTTACAACTTACAAGTTTAACTTGTGATATATAGTAACTACTTCTCCGTCCCAATTTATGTAATATAGTTTGACTTGATACGGAGTTTAAGAAATAAAGAAAGACTTTTGAATCTTATGGTTTAAAGTAAGCCAAAGATTATGTGTGTGGTTATAGATCATCTCGTTAAGCGTAAAAGGTAAAATTTAAAGTTAAATTGTTGTCAAATAAGGAAATGTATCATTCTTTTTGGGACAGACTAAAAAGAAAAGTGTATCACATAAATTGAGACAGAGGGAGTAATAACTAGTAAGTTGGTTTCCAATTTACATTTTTATTTTCAAGAAACAAATTCAACTCTGAATCTCACTTTGATAAAAACTCAAGTTGGCTGTCGAAAGATATTGAAGAAATATTTATATAAAAAATTCTTTTAATGAAAGATGAAGATTCTTTTTTAACCTTTAAACTATAACGATAACGCTATGCATGCAATATCTAAATTAGTAATAATAATAATAAAAAAAAGTACGCAATATATGAAAAACAGTTTAAAAAAATAAATACAAATTCATCCAAAGAATAACATATTACGGAACTAGAAAAAGAAACATTTCTATTTAAGTGCAAAAACACCTACAACGAATCTGATGAGTTATGAGTTTTGATGATCGACATATGCATCATGGAGCAGATCCTTTATCAGGTCCCTGGGCATTGTACGAACGTGACAGCTGTGGCACTGTTCCGACTTACAGAGCCACAGCGGGACAGACGGATCATTGCAACGTCTCCATCTATATCACATGCCACTCACATGATCCTCACATGCTCTCATTGGTCGCCTATATAAACAACATGTTGGCATTTGTTTGACCTAGCACTTGAAACATATTATTCTCATTGTTGAAAAGAGTAGTCGCCACAGTTTTCTAAGAGCTTTCAAGAACAAGACTAAATAACTCCAAGGACCAGATTCCAAGATTGAAGATGTCTTAAGTCCTAGGTTGTTTTAGTCATTGTCTTTTGGTCTAAATATTGTAAACCTACACTTTTTTAAGAAGGGATTTTGTAGGTTTTGGTTGATTAAGATTTTTGTGTAGACGCCTAACTATAGTTAGTTATGGTGAGTTGAAGTTCATCTAGAGGTAGTTGAATTAGTTTGGTTCTTGGCTAGAGTTAGTCAAGTGAGTGCTTGCAATAAAGTTATTGTAAGGGAAGGGATTAGTGGGCTAATTCATTGGTTGCAAAAGGCTTGTAATCTGAAAAAGTTGCTCAATTAGTGAAGTTGGAAATCCTACCAGTGTAGATCATGGTTTTTAATCCCTTGAGCAAGGAGTTTTCCACGTAAACATTGTGTCCTATTTACTTTCTGTTTTTTCTTGAGGGAACAGATAAGGTACCTGGTCCTTTATCTGTTTTGGTGGACGCTTAGTTTTTATCAGTTGGTATCAGAGCGGGTTCTTTCTAAAAGGGTAACACTTAGAAAGGATCTCTCATTATGGCTGCTCCACCAAACTTTGAGAAGGGACAATCAACCACGAGACCTCCAAGGTTTAATGGAAAGTATTATGGATGGTGGAAAACTAGAATGCATGACTACTTGATGGCTGAAGCCTCTGAACTCTGGGATATCATTCTTGATGACCCTTTTGTCCCTACAAAGACTGATACTGAGTCCGCGAAGCTAGAGGTAAAACCCAGAAAAGAATATACCGAAGCTAATAGAAAAGCCATTAAAAAAGGGTTCAAGGCAAAGAAGATTTTAATGTGTGGTATTGGACCATATGAATACAATCATGTTTCATCTTGTGAAATTGCCAAGGAAATATGGGAAGCCCTCTTGACAGCTCATGAAGGAACCTCTCAAGTCAAGCAGTCCAAAATAGACAAGCTCACCACTGAGTATGAAGTATTTAGAATGAAGGATGATGAGTCAATCCAGGATATACACACTCGTTTCACCTCTATTATCAACGAGCTGCATTCTCTTGGCAAGGTCATTCCAATCAACAAGCGAGTTCGAAAAATACTTGGTGTTCTACCAGGGTCTTGGGAGAGTAAAGTTAATGTTATAACTGAAGCCAAAGATCTAGAGAAAATGACCATTGATGATTTGATTGGAAATCTCAAAACCTATGAGGTGAAGAAAAACAAGGAGCTTGAAAGACGGGAGCCAAGGAAAGAGAAGAACCTAGTCCTTAAAGTGGCTAAAAGTGACTCAAGTGGTGATGAATCTGATATGGCTTACATTACAAAAAGGTTTCATAAGATGATTCATAAAAATGGTGGGTTCTCCAAGATAGGAATCTCCAGCAAGAACTTCAAACAGAATGACTTATGTCACAAATGTGGGAAGCCTGGTCACTACATTAAGGAATGCCCTCTTCACAAGCAAGATTACTACAAGAATGCTAGCAAGGGAGTGAAGAGGAACCAGGTCCCTGATAAGAAGTTCAACAGAAGAGATGTGGCTGATAACTTAGTAAAGCAGGCTCTAGCTGCTTGGGGAGACTCCTCTAGTGAGTCTGAAGATGAAGATACAGGGGATACCTCCATGATGGCTGTTGAAGATAAACTTGTGAAGTATGAGTCCATCTTTGCACTCATGGACAAGTCGGAAGATGAAGATGACAATGAGAATGAAGAGGTAAATTTCTTTGACATTCAGAAAAATCTGAAAATTTATTCTCAAAAGAAATTAATATCTCTTGCAAATGTGCTGATTGATACCTATCATATCCTTATTAATGAGAAAAATGTCTTAAATGAAGAGATTGAAGGATTAGAATAAGTAAGGGATGATATGGTAGTAAACATTGTGGATCTAAAGGAATAAGTTGAAGTGTTAACTAGCGATAATGCTCTGTTGATTAGTCAGATGAACAAATGGGTGAACACCCCTTCTAAGGGAAAACAAGTGGGCAGTGAGACCCATTTTGAGCTTGATAGTGAACTCAAAAAGGCTAAAATGAATCTCTCTGTTAAGCTAGTGTTATACCCTATTTTAACCGGAGTCAAAATAGTTCACAACATCCCGGTAATTCCGGGGTTAATTAAAGTTAAGGAGTCGCCACCTAATTATTTATGGTGAATTAGGGCACCTAAAGTTTATAAAGTTATTTTTAAAGTTAACTCCGTTTTTAAGGTCTACTAACTTAAGATTCTAGGTAAGGGTTCAATTAATTTAGAGGGAAGGTATTAGGCATCCTTTAAATTCCATTAATAATGGTTAACCGACCGGACTTAAGTGAATTAATTAAGGCTAAAAATGTGGATGCAACCTTTTACAACATTTAAGAAAATATCTTGTAAGAATTGTTAAAGTTATAGATAAACATATAGTAATGCTATTTAAAATAGGACTTGTAGAAAAATAATAATTTGTATAAAAGAGCTTAGTTGTAAATAAACTGAAGAAAACGCAAGATGGTGCGATGTTTTATAAATATTTGGAGAAAATAAGTTACGCTGACTAACAAATTAAAACAGTTGTTTGTAAGATTAATTTTAATAAACGTTTAAAGGTTTTATAGAAAGAATATTAGCTCAATACAAACTGTGTAAAGGTTGTGAACAAATACGTGTTTCAAATGTTAGGAAGAAGCTAAAGTGAACAGTTATTCATGAAAACTAGTTCGTTTTTCTTATTTCTCAAAACAAGCTAACGTTAGTGTAAAATTTGTGACATTTCAAATTTCTAAGATAGTAAGAGTGAATCTTGATTCCTTTAACTCAAAATATGTAGTCATGCTATTTCGAAAATCAATTATTCTAAAAAATAAACATTATAGATACTATAAATAATTTTAACGTAAAAGGGGAATGAAACCTATGAACTAATTGTTAGTTTCTCTTTTAAATTAATTACTCATCATACTAAAACTGATCTACTAATTCCACTAAGGTTCATTCTAGCTAAAGAAAACAAGCCAAGTAAAGTATTAGTTGTACAATATAACTTAAATGCATAAAATAAGGAGCAAATAAAATTAAATGGGCTCAGCCCATTTTATGGAACTGCTGCGATTTGTTTGCTGTTGGGCTCCAACCCAGCAAATTTTCATTGTATTGCTGCGGACTGTGGCTGCTGTTATGGGCCTTGGCCCAGAATCATTTTACACAACTGATTGGGGGGGGGGGGGGCTGACTCGATAGAAAAATCATGTTGGGCTTTAGCCCAACATCGAATGCGGAAGAGGACGAGTCCGAGGGGACTCGTATGCGAATGGTCATGCATAAAACAAAAGAAAAAGGTTAGTATGAGTCTAGATACTCAGTAATGCAAAATATCATAACTTAAAGAAGGAAGAATAGTGAACTCAAATATACTTTGTACACAGGGGAGAAAACAAAGACAGCTAACACCGAATTAATACGCAACTTGGAACGAGCAAAACAGTAAATGCCGAAATGAAAAAAAGATCACCTCAGTTGTTTTTTTTTGTTTTTGTTTTAAACAATACATAGGTACCAAACATCTATTAAAAAGATCTCTTAAGCTCGAAAGTACTTTAGAAAAAAAATAGCAACCAACTTATTTAAACATTGAGTCATGATAGGAGGAAGTTCCAGATTTCATACGAAAAAGTATTACATTTTTTTAGACCAACATAGAAAGAGAAACCCATATAAAGATAATAAAGAGCCTCTTAAAAACACTAGGAATTGCAGCTAAAGTAGATGAGAAAGACAATCTTTGAGGTGTAAATTGAAGCCACGGTAAAACAACAGCAGCAGTTGAAAGCAACGAAAAACAAAACAGGAAAAGTAAATAACAAAACTGGATAACAATTCTTGCCACACCTACTATTTATAACATCACTCTTTTTAACATTAAAACTCTGAAATCTCTGGTAGACTAGGGTTCAAACTGACCATACCAAATAAGATTAATTAAATAACACGTGATAGGCTAAAACAGTTAAATCCTCCTTGTTAAAGTTTGAAAGCATATGGATGGAACAAGGCAGATTTTGGCACTGTACTATCTTCTGCCTCTCTTATTTGGTTTTTAACTAATTGAGTGAGAGAAGAGAGTTACAACCTCATTACTAAAGCTTCTATGAGTATACAACAGAAATATGTCTATCCCCTTTAAGTAAGTCAAGTTTCACAGGCTTGGACAAAGTCTATTTAGCAAACATCTCATAATTACTGATGGTTCTGAGTTTTACTAACAAACAAGATCAATGAGCAGGCTATCTTATGCCTTCAAACTAAACACATAGTCATTCTACTGATTCATGCTGGCTTGAATAAACTACATTTGACTTCATTTAACCAAGCTAAGCAACATTTAAACACAAACAACCTGAACAGTCATGGATAAGTGACTACATATGCTCAACCAAACTATCAGTCACACTAAATAGGGAGGAAACCTGAACAGACTCGCAAACTAGCTAAATCAGGCATGAGTAGGTTTAGGCTAAACCGAACAGTACCAAGAAAATGAACTCATTTAACACATAACAACAATTATGAAGCAAAGCTCAGATTAAGCCAGAAAACACAACAAGACTAGTCTAATAATTAAGCTAAGACAATAAACTAAACATGTTAAATGGCAAATTGATATTAACCATTCTAGCAACTGAGCTAATAGTGAGATAACACATGATTAAATACAATTAATCTGATCTAAAATATACTAATCTAATAAACTAGCACGCCATACTAAAAAACATCTACCAAATGAACTAAACTGATCATACAAACACAAAGCAGAAATTAAATACAGAAATTAAATGAAGAAAGGAGAATTGTTTACCTTCTTCGAGTGCAGCGAACAACGTGCGGAGGTCTCAAATATACTCTCGTATTGACAGATTCGAAACTCACACAAATGAGTTCGAAGATCTCTGTCGTGGCCAAAGTCCACCAAGACAGAATGAACGTTTGAACAGTCTTAAAGTTAGAATGGTAATCAAAAAAATGAAAGTCGTAAAATGCTATGGATTTCTGGGTGATTCTTGCTATCCGAAAAACTTCTCTCCATCGGCTGAGAACTTAGACAATATTTATAGGCGAAGTGACTAGGGTTTTTTCTATGGTTCGAATTTTGGGCGGGGTTTTGAAGTGAATTCGTTTCCAAATACGAACATTAGGGCTGTTGTTGTGACAATGATCAGACACAAAGGGAAATGGACAAAAACTCTTTAAAACTTGTACTCGAAAAATCAGAAAGGCTGATAAAGCAAGATTCTACCCTACACACGGACAAGAAACTCATTAAAGCTCGGATCGAAACAAACACAAGAAAACAAAAAGAGGATGAAAACGCTCTTTCAATATTGAACCCGTGACAACCTATTAATTATCACTCCTGATTTAAGCCATGCAAGGTCTGTAAGAACACAAAGGGGCTTCTGAGATTTTCCATTTTCGTTGAAGGTGAGAGAAAGTAGAGAGAGGAGAAGAGAAGAAATGTGGCGCCTGTTCTTTTGTTTTAGCTAGGTTTAGATGATGAAGAATAACGGATATGGGCCGGGTCGGGTATTGGAGTGGGCTGGATCGGGTATTGTTGGGCTGAAAGTTTGAGTTGGGCTAGCCGGGTAAGTTGTTAAAAGGTGATGGGGCTTCTCCGGGTGGAAAGGATAATGGGCTAGTGGGATCCGAATTTGGGCTGGTGGAATTAATGAATTTAAAGTGTGGGCTGATGGGTTTGGGGATTGATTTGGCTGAAATTGTTGATCCCTACTCCTCTATTTAATTATTTTTTGGGCTTCTAATTTAATAACTAGTACAATATATACTATGTGAAGACAATTAATAATTAGTATGTAGAAAGTAAATTATTTAATAAAATAAAATTAATTTAACGAGTACAAATCCTAAAGTGAAACGATGACGAACCATTTAAAATTTGTAATAAAGTAATGAATGTAACGATGTTAATAAGAATAATAAATAGTAGTATTTAGCTTGTTAATAAATTTAAAAGCCCAAGGAAATAAATTGGAATAAAGGAGGGACAAAATTGGGTGTCAACAGCTAGAAATAAATATGCAACTTCAAGAGGATCTAAGCCGTGTGAAATCTGAACCTTGATAAGTCTCTTCACTGGACCTGTTCCTTTGACAAAGTGGATGCTATGTGCATGGGTAATAATGGTAGACAGGGCATTGGTTATCAAAAGTCCAAAACCCCGTTCAATCCTCACAACAAATATGTTTCTGTGACTGATAATTGGTTTCGCACCCATTGTGGCAACACTAGTCATTACAAAAACTCCTGCAAAGCAAGATTTCAGTTTATGCACAGAAACAGAGCTTATGTTAAAAACAAACCTAAGAATATGGGACCTCGTCTCAACAAAAAGAAATCAGTGCTACCTGTATGGGCGAATAGATCTCTTATTCACCCATTTTATGATTACAAGGGACCCAAGTTAGCTTGGGTTCCTAAGACTAACAAGTAACTCTGTTTGCAGGCTAGAGTGAGAGGGAGCTGTCAAAAATGGTTTGTGGATATTGGTTGCTCAAAGCACATGACTGGAACGATTGAAAATTTTCTCTCACTCAAGGCCTTGAAAGGTGAGAGTGTGTCCTTTGATAATGGGAAGAAAGGATATATTCTTGGTATTAGCAAAATTGGAAAGACACTCTCCCATGCTATTGAAAATTTTTACTATGTGAAGGGTTTAAGCTACAGTCTGCTGAGTGTGTTCGAAATATGCGACAAAGAAAACAAAGTGGATTTTTTGTCTCATGTGTGCACTATCACTAATCTCAAAACTGGAGAAGTGGTACTAATTGATAAAAGATTCAAGAACATCTATGCAGCAGATTTTGGCTCATCTGATGATGGTGATTTGACTTGTCTCAGTGCTGTGGATGAAAATGCTGAGCTGTGGCACAGAAGATTGGGACATGGAAGCTTCCCTTTGCTGACCAAACTGGTGGCAAAGGACCTGGTTCGTGGGCTACCAAATGTCAAGTTTAAAGATTACAAGGTGTGTGATGCATGCATAAAAGGGAAGCAAATCAGGACCTCTTTTAAACCAAAGAAGGAAGTAAGCACCTCTAGACCATTTGAGCATCTTCATATGAATCTTTGTGGTAGGGCTGGGCATAAACACCGAAAATCAAAAAACCGGACCGAACTGAATTAATTCAATTTTTCGGTGTTTCGATTCGGTTTCGATTTTTTGTTATACCAAATTCGGTGTATCGGTTCGGTGTTCGGTTCCGGATCAACGGTTCTTCGGTATTTCGGTTTAACCAAAGTTTTTTTTTTACAATTTTTTTTACAACACTCAGTCCACTCTCTCAGGCCCAAATTAATGTATCCAAGTCCATCCCTATAGAGTATAGACCCACCCTAATTTCATTCACTTAACCTAAGACCTAACTTCATTTGCTCACTTCCTTAGTTCCTCTCCTATGTCCTCAGTTTAATGAAATGATTAATTGCAGTCAGTTTAATTAATGATCAGCTTGACATCCATAATACAAAAGATTACATCACGAGTTCAAATTTTTCAGTATTCATTCTTAAATGTGGTGTTTGTCCTGAATATAACTAACATTGGTAAATCTTCAGGAGTTCAGAACCTTTGGTAACTATTCTTCATGTTGGCCTTTGATAGGCTCTGTTCATGATCCATTTTCTTGTTGCTTCTTAGCTGCTTAATATTATTTTTTGTATGATATCAACTTCTATGTCCTCTTATGTGTTTTAACTTTTAAGTTATGTAACAAAACAATGTGGTATTGGAAGTTAACACACAGAAGTCAATATTTTGGTGTTGATTTTTATTTATCTATAAGACTTCGTCATATATATAAAGCATCTCATTTTGAAACAATCAATAAGCATTCAATAATCAGCACACTGCAGTCTGCGCAGAGCCATCCAATTAAATTGACCTTGCTCGATAAAATGATTATTAGCTGATAAAAACACCCACCCCTAATTTTACAAGCAAAAATTAGCCCATTTCTAGCCCATGCTGAAAAAAACCGAATTAGAAAAACTGAAACCGAACTTTAAAAAATAGAACCGAACCGAACCGAACTAATTCAATGCGGTGTTCGGTGCCACTTTCAAAACATCGAAACCGAAAAATCGAACCGAAAAACCGAACGCCCACCCATACTTTGTGGGCCTATGAGGATTCAAAGCAGAGGTGGAAAGAAGTATATTTTTGTGATTGTTGATGACTTTTCAAGATTCACTTGGACCTTGTTTCTAAGAACCAAGGATGAAAGATTCCCTGTATTTGTAGTCTTTGATAAATAGATTCAAGTAAAGTTGGGACACCAAGTTGTAAGTATAAGATCTGATCATGACACTGAATTTGACAATGCAAACTTTAATGAATTCTGTGCTGAAAATGGGATTAGTCACAATTTCTCTGCTCCCAGAACACCTCAGCAAAATGTTGTTGTGGAAAGGAAAAACAGAACACTTGAAGACATGGCAAGAACAATGCTGATTGCAAGTGATGTGGCCAAAAGCTTCTGGGCAGAGGCTGTCAACACCGCTTGTCATTTGATCAATAGGTGCATGATCAGATCCTTTTTATAAAAGATACCCTATGAGCTACTAAATGTAAAGAAACCCAAGCTGACTTACCTTAAGGCCTTTGGATGCAAATGCTTTATTCTTAATAATAGTAAGTAGGCCTTAGGAAAGTTTGATGCTAAAAGTGATAAAGAAATATTTCTTGGGTATTCTTCTCACAACAAGGCATATAAATTTTTCAACAAGAGAACTCAAATTATGGAAGAAAGTGTGCATGTGATCTTCGATGAGACAAATGAGTTGGGAAGCAAAGGGACACAAAGTGGTGATGCACATGATGGAGACCTCTCAATCCCAAATGAGGTTTTGGAAATCACAAATGGAAAAGCTAAAATGATGAATCAAGTTAAAGCAAGCAATGAAGAAGATGTAGCAGAATATCTAAATGATTCCAAGATACCTGGTCCCTCCATCACTCCACTTGAGGCTGAAAATCGAGTAGTTGATGCTGTGTCAGGCATGCCTGGTGCTGATCAGAGAAGTGGACATGATGCATCTCTAGATATGAATGATGGATCAAATGCGAAGGCACCTGGTCCCTCAAGCAGTGAAATTAAAGTATCCAACTGGGAACACAAAAAATCTCACCCTCTTGAAAATATAATCACTCCCTTAAACTCTGACATCCAAACCAGATCTAAGGCAAGAAACATGTTTTCCTACTCTTGGTTCATCTCTCAAATTGAACCCAAGAATATCAAGGAGGCATTGAAAGATGCTGACTGGATTAGTGCTATGCAAGAAGAGCTTCATCAATTTGAAAGGAACAAGGTCTGGCACCTGGTCCCTAGACCAACAGACAGAACAGTGATTGGGTCAAGGTGGGTGTTTCGCAACAAGCTTGATGAGTTTGGAAACACTACCAAAAACAAGGCAAGGCCGGTAGTTCAAGGATATAATCAAGAAGAGGGTAATGACTATGATGAGACTTTTGCACCAGTAGCAAAGATGGAGGCAATCAGGATTCTAATTGTTTTTGCATCACATATGGAATTTAAATTGTTCCAAATGGATGTCAAAAGTGCGTTTCTCAATGGATACTTGAAGCAAGAGGTCTTTGTCAAGCAACTTCTTAGCTTTGAAAGTCATGATCATCCTGACTATGTCTTCAAGTTTGACAAAGCTCTCTATGGCTTAAAGCAAGCTCCTCGAGCATGGTATGAAAGATTGTCAAAGTTTCTTCTAGAAAATGGGTTTATAAAAGGAAGAATTGACAACACTCTGTTTCTAAATAAAAGAGGGAAGAATTTGATGATTGTGCATGTATATGTTGATGACATCATTTTTGGTGCTACTCTTAATTCCCTATGGGAAGAATTTTCTAAGCTCATGAGAATTGAATTTGAAATAAGCATGATAGGTAAGCTAAACTACTTCCCGGGACTACAAGTCAAGAAATCTCAAAAGGGCACTATGATTAGTCAACAAAAGTACATCAAGAAGTTGTTTAAAAGGTTTGAAATAGAAAATGCGAAGCCCATTGATACTCCTATAGGGACTGCTACTAAGTTGGACATGGATGAACCTGGTCCTTCTATGAAAGAAACCATGTATAGAGGCATCATTGGGTCACTGCTATACCTAACTGCTGGCAGGCCTGACACTGTGTTCAGTGTAGGGCTGTGTGCTAGGTTCCAATCAAGTCCTAAAAGTCTCATTTGAAAGCTGTTAAAAGAATTTTGAGGTATCTTAAAGGTTCACACCTGGTCCTCTTCTGTCCCTCCGGAGACAATTTTGACTTGGTTGGTTATACTGATGCTGATTATGCTGGTTACTTGGTGGATATAAAAATTACCTCCGGTATGACACATTTTCTGGGGTCATGCTTGATCTCATGGGGTACAAGGAAACATAACTCTGTGGCTCTCTCTACTGCTGAGGCTGAGTATGTGGCTGCTGCCTCTTGTTGCGCTCAATTGCTGTGGAATAAACAACTACTTGAGGACTTTGGTGTCTTCACTATTTGTGTGCCTCTTATGTGTGACAATACCAGTGCCTGAATATGGCAAAAAATCTAGTGCACCACAAAAGAACCAAGCACATTGATGTGAAGTATCATTTCCTAAGGGACAATGTGGTTTGATCTACATGAAATTCTGCAACACAGAAGATCAAATTGCAGATATTTTCACCAAGGCACTGGGCAGAGAGTATTTTGAAAGGAATCGCTTGGCGTTGGGCCTGATCAAGCTACACTAATTGTCTCCCAATGATTGGCTATGTCAAGAGAAAAGGTACAATGCTCAAACTGTTTTTTGGAGACATCTAACTCACTCTTATACTGTTACAGGTGTACTCACATGGTACTCTCAAGACAGCACAAGCACTGAAGCCATTGCAAATTTCAGAGTTTTTGCCTAAGCTTTATCAAAATTAGTCAAGGGACCTGGTCCCGTTGACTCAGGTTAGTAGTCAATTCAGTACTTATATACTCTTAAATTGTCAAAGTGCCATGTCATCGTTTGTTCCCGCCTCCCCTCCCTTTCCAAACCCCAACGTCAAAGCATCACACTTTTTCAGAACCGACCCGACTTAAAGGAAACGATTTATTTGCCAATGGGAACCGGTTCCTTCACTCCCTTTTAAAAACCCAACCATAAACTTCTATGTCACGCCCCAAATCCGGAGAGTCATGACCGGCACTCGATACCATGCTAGGCCCGAGCGAACCACTCTAAATCTATAACTCTGGAGGGGCAACCCCAACTTAAACCGACAGGGCCTACCTGCACTCAAACAATACCAACAAATCGGCGAGGCCGCAATCTGGATATGTATATAAATACTGACTATCTCATCTGAACTAGGTATATATATATATATATATATATATATATATATATATATATATATATATATATATATGCAACTGAGCAAGCCGGCGAGGCAGTTATGATCGTACAAAGCCAACAGTATCCAAGCCGACAAGGCTATCACACAGACATACCATTTACAGGACTCGTCTACAAGCCTCTAGGGAATGTGTGACTGTACCATACAATCTGTAATAAAAAATGAGAGACTCCAAGGACCTGGCAACTCCGAACAAAAAGGGATCTCACCAATCAGTTGATATCAGATCCTGCCTAATGGGGAGGTCTGTCAATCTGTCGATCTGTACCAGCAGACATGAATGCAGCGGCCCCAGCAAAAGGGACGTCAGTACGAACAATGTACCGAGTATGTAAGGCAAGATAACAGCTGAAATGAAATAACAAGTTTTACTTTGGATATCTCAAGAAAGCATCTATAGGTACTCTACCTGGGTTGCCTCTCATCTGAGGCAAGATAACATAACTCTATAGATATAATTCCATGACACGAAGGTCAGGCATAGATAACATATCTCTGTAAATATAACTCAGTGACTCGAAGGTCAGGTAATAACTCCGTGGATCCCAGGCCAGGTAATAACTCCATGGCTCCTAGGCCAGGTAATAACTCCATGACCCGTAGGTCAGGTATAGTAAACTCCATGACCCGTAGGTCAGGTATAGTAAAAATATATGTATATCATGCAATATATGCATACGCTGAAAAATACTGATTTTGTAACATGTCTCTTCTGCCTCTCTATAAGCTCAAGGACATAGGGAGGGGATACGACCCCTCAGAAGGAATAACATAACACTCGGAATCTATACAATAATATGACAAGCTCTACTTGACAAGTATCTAGTCACAAGATTCGTTACGCTCTTACTATATATGGAATCATGCTAAGAAAAAAAAAGAACAACCTTAACATACCTGGAAGCTTGCTTCTCGGCTTTCCAACTTGCTTCTTGTCTTGCAATCTACTTAGGAAAATTCTTAGTCTCGTAATCTACATATAAAACCATTCAGATGAAATTTGAGGTGAGTTTTGAGATTTTATCATTTGGGTGTATTCTTGCTTTTTTCTTTTTTTTCTCCATATAAGAAAATGAAGCTAAAGCTAGATGATGATGATGATAGGCGGGTCGGGCGGGGCGAGTTAACAAAAAAAGTGGGTAATTTTTTTGAAATTGGGTAATTTGAGAAGATTTTGGGTTTCCATCCAAATAGGGGCATAAATGTGAAGTTTGAAAACAGCAGGGGTATTTTTATTAACTTTCACTAACGAAGGGTATATTTAACTAATAAAACAAAGTAGAGGGATATATTTGACCCTTTTCCCATTTAAGTAATAAAGGGATAAAACAGGGGTAAAAGTGAGATGCAAAAAATATGTACATAGACCTCCAAAAGGTTAATCTAAAAGGCATGCCATGTATTACCCAAAAAGACTTGGAAGTTTCTTGATCACGCTTTGGTATGTAAAGAAATAAATAGTAAGTACAATCTTTTTGGTTGGCAAACTCACAACATCGTAATCTACATATAAAACCATTCATGACATTGTTAGGCTTATCGTCCTATGCTTGTCTTAAGCCTTTAAATTAAATCCTCTTAAAATCTACCGAAATTCGGGCAGCACATCTGTCACGACCCAGCCCCGTGGGCCGCGACTGGCACCCTACTTGGGCACCCAGACCCATCTATCAAATACATTCAAGTAAATAGCAGAAGCCGACAAGGCTATATTCCAAATGTAGATAATTTCCAGAAAAATTTCGGCAGAGTTTCCTTTGTTTTACAGACTATCCAGAATAACCCTGTACACAACAAACACCAACAAGGCCACACAGGGCTAACAAAGCAACGTATAAACATATGCGGACCGGCCGCCTCGGCGTATGGGATCGCCCAAACAACATATACACATATCCGAACAGAAAGACCATAACCCACAGACATGTCCACAGACCTCTAAACAGACCGACAGAATCATATGACGGGACAGGGCCCCGCCGTACCCACATAGTCAGATATACAAAAATATATACATGGCAAAAGATATATATACCGAAAGTGGACTCCGAATCAAAAGAAGTACTCCAAAATAGCAGAAGTGGAGCCTACAGTGGTGGATCACCGGCGTCTGTACCTGCGGGCATGAAACGCAGCCCCCGAGGAAAGGGGGTCAGTACGAAAGATGTACTAAGTATGTAAAGCATGGAGTACAGAAATATAGGCCACAACTAAAAGCGAACAGGATACAAAAGAGAGAAATGCCGAACGGTATATCAAAATGTGTATCAAAATCATATATACATAATGCAAACGAAATCATGCAAAGCTCAGGAACGTGGTCACCACTCCGACGCTGGTGCCACACACACAGCATAACACCAGAAAGTTCAAATCCCCGTACATCCCCGAACACACATATCATTATACATATCACCAGCCATATCACAGCATAACTCCTAACGGAACCCGGCCCTATGGCGAGGTCTCGGGAACCGTAACACAGCATACAGCCGAATTTATCATAGTGCGCACGAATCATAACCGGCCCGGGAACCGGTGAACGAAGTCATAGTAAGGCACGAGCGGAGTCGTGAGCAAACAATACAATTTGTATATCAAAATAGCCTTTCAAAACTTGAGTACTTCATAAGTCATTTCATTAACCAAAGTAGTCGGATAATTAGTTAGTACGGAAGTTTATTTCACAAAAATGTTTCCAAAGTGGTACGTATGGCTCACAACATAGCTTAGTATATCATAATAATCAAAACATTATTTCATAGAGGACAATTTCAAAATCGAAGATTCTTTATCGAAACTTATCCAAAAAGAGAGCCTAATAGAACGAATAAGGCATCTCGGGTTAGCGGGCCCACCTCGGGTCAAGTCGAGGTGGCGAACATGATTTACGGACATTTGGGGTCTATGGGATCATACATAAAGGTTTCGAAGTAATCCGATTGCATTTACATAAGTTTCGGACGCTTACTTGCTTTCTAGCCAAAATAGGATCATTAGGCTTCAGTTGAATTGAATGAATAGTAGCCATTTTATAGATCGGATTTTGAGGAGCAGAATTGCTCCCGGGGTTCCGATATCAACCTAACATACTAAGACATGCCAAAAGAAGAAGTGGGGAGCTTTACATACCTTATATACGACTTACGCTCGCCCAAAACTTAAGTCCCGTTTCGTCCGGAATCTGCAAATGGTCAAGGTTACCAATTAGAGATTTCAAGGCTTAAGAATTTCTTAACTTCATTTTTGTCTACCACCCTCGAGACTTAGCTCGGTTCAATATACATCAACACAACAACCCAAACATCACAGACATCATAAATCATAGCTAAATCACCTTAACTTCAATATTCTTCCTTACTATACAAGTTGACAACTTTCATTCAAACTTCACAATACCAAACTAATGCCCACATTATTGTATTCATTCACCCATTCAAGGTTATTCAAACACATCCCAATTATGTTCCAAACAATATACATAAGTTCTAGGAGTTCGTCACTTTCCATATTTCATCCGAAATGTCAACAACTACGACGAACATACTAACTCGCATTGTTTTATTCCAAATTCATTAACAACAACCATAAGTCACATTTGAAGTCTTAATATCATAATTATACAAGGATATACGCGAATATACCAAAATCATATACTTTCTCATAATAATCCGCAACCATTTCCAATGCCAATTCAATTCGTTAAACATTCATTTACGTCATAAATGTCACAACGACGCAACTAACCAACTAAACAAATCAAATTCACCTTGCCTTCTACTCCTTATAGCTCACGGCCACAACACCACACACACACATACCCACGATTTCATACACACACCAAAACTACGAAGTTCTCGTCTATTCTCAATCCTTATCATATTCATACCAATTCCATAACATTAAAAGGGCAAAATTCTTACCTTTTCTTGAAATTCCGACTTGTCGCAAACGTGCTCCTTTCGCCAAACTAATTGTATCCCATCGAAGAGCGTCTTGCACTTGCTATAACTACAAAAGGGACACGATTTTTAGGATTAAAACAAAGACTAGAAATTTTTTCCTTTCTCCCCTTAAAGGGTTCGGCCGAGAGCCTCAAATGGGGTGTTCTTTAATTTTTTTTTTGTTTGATTTGGCTTCTTGAAAATTCTAAAGGGATAGTGATATATATCCTAACTAAGGGTCATGTGAAAGTCACATGACCACTTAATAAGGGGCTTGGGCCAAGCCTTTGGCCGGCCACCTTTGGTTCTTGGGCCTCAATTTGTCTTCCAATTTTCTTGGCCCAATTCGCTAAAATCCCGTTTTGTAATTCCCGAAACTAATTTTCGAAATTCCAAATTTACCCTCGGCCTTCCCCAATGTATTTACGCCAATAATTTCATTAACGACATAAGCATAATGACTAAAATCAATTTATCTCCTTATAACATACAAGTCTTAATTATTTTTCTCGATTTCCAATTATGCGAAAACACGGGACATAACATTCTTCCCCCCTTAAGAACATTCGTCCCCGAATGTTAAATTAATCTCGTAAAGTCTTATGATCATAGCGGGGGAGTCCCTTTTAATAATGGCATACGTAATTCATTTTGTCAATCAACACAACAAACTGAAAAGTTTAGATTACTTGTGGGCGTAGGAAACAAGTGGGGATATTTCCTCCTCATCTCCTCCTCTGACTCCCAGGTCATCTCTTCCCGGTTGTTGTTGCGCCATAGGACTTTAACAGAAGGCACTTCCTTAGTGTGTAGTCTCCTGACCTGCCGATCCAGAATAGTTATAGGCTGTTCTTCATAAGACAACTGCTCCGTTACCTGAATGTCATTTACTGGGAATATTCTAGAAGGATCACCAATACATTTTCACAGCATAGACACATGAAATACCGGGTGTACGGCCTCCAAATCGGATGGTAAGGCTAGCTCATAGGCGACCTTGCCTATCTTCCGAATAATCTGATATAGCCCGATATACCGCGGGCTTAACTTACCCTTTTTACCGAATCTCATAACACCCTTCATAGGCGACACCTTCAGAAATACCCAGTCGCCCATCTGGAACTCTAATGGTCGACGTCGTCTGTCTGTATATGCTTTCTGTCGACTCTGTGCAGCCAATAATCGCTCCCGAATAAGTTTTACTTTATCCACTGCTTCCTGGATCACATCTGGCCCAATTAATTTAGTTTCTCCCACGTCGAACCAACCAATAGGAGACCTGCATTTTCTACCATAAAGGGCTTCGTACGGTGCCATCTGAATGCTGGAGTGATAACTGTTATTATAGGCAAATTCAATAAGCGGAAAATGATCATCCCAGCTGCCTCTGAAATCAATAACGCAGGCCCGCAACATATCTTCCAGCGTCTGAATAGTGCGCTCGGCCTGCCCGTCGGACTGGGGATGAAAAGCTGTACTGAGGCTCACCTGAGTCCCTTATCCCTCCTGAAATGACCTCTAGAAATTTGCCGTAAACTGGGCACCTCGGTCAGTAATAATAGATATAGGGACTCCGTGAAGTCTGACTATCTCTCTGATATATAATCTAGCATAATCCTCAGCCGAATAAGTAGTCCGGACTGGGAGAAAGTGGGCTGATTTCGTCAGTCTGTCAACAATAACCCAAATAGAATCATACCTGCGTGGAGTGCGCTGTAACCCAACAACGAAATCCATATTAATCATCTCCCATTTCCAGGCTGGAATTTCCATCTCCTGTAATAACCCACCGGGCTTCTGATGTTCCATTTTAACTTGCTGACAATTTGGGCACTGACTAACGAACTCTGCAATATCTTTCTTCATACCGTCCCACCAATACAAACTTCTGAGATCATGATACATTTTAGTGGAACCAGGATGAACAGAATACCGCGCATTATGCGCCTCGCCCATGATTTGTCGCCGTAAGCCTGCAACATCCGGAACACAGAATCTGCCTTCATATAATAATACCCCTTCATGTGAAATTTCAAACGGAGTCTTGTCTTTATTAAGGGCCACATCTCTGTACTGAACCAGGATAGGATCTTCAAAATGACGCTGCTTTAACTCTGCTATAATAGATGATTCAGCAACTGCACGAACAGAAATCCCAGTATCTCTGGAGTCTGCCAAACGAACTCCAAGGTTGGCTAACTGATGAATTTCGCGAACCAAGTCTTTCTTACCAGGTGGTACATCAGCCAAGCTGCCCATGGACTTGCGGCTAAGTGCATCCGCTACTACATTGGCTTTCCCAGGATGGTACAGAATATCCACGTCATAATCTTTCAGTAACTCAAGCCATCTCCTCTGCCGCAAATTTAGTTCTTTCTGCTTAAAAATATACTGGAGACTCTTATGGTCCATATAAATATCAACATGGACCCCATATAAATAATGCCGCCAAATCTTCAAAGCGTGAATCACCGCGGCCAACTCAAGATCATGAGTGGGATAATTCTTCTCGTGCGGTCTGAGCTGCCGGGAAACATAGGCTATGACTCGACCGTGCTGCATCAATACACAGCCTATCCCAATACCAGAGGCATCACAATAGACAACATACCCGTCTGATCCTTCTGGAAGAACTAAAACTGGAGCTGTAATTAATTTTTCTTTCAACATCTGAAAACTGCGCTCGCAGGCATCGGTCCACTGAAATTTCGCTGCTTTCTGAGTAAGCTTCGTCAGTGGTGCTGCAATAGAAGAAAAATTTTCTACGAACCTCCGATAATATCCGGCTAACCCCAGAAAACTGCGCACCTCTGTCGGTGTAGTAGGCCTGGGCCAATTCTGTACAGCTTCAATTTTTTGCGTATCGACCCGAATACCATCTGCTCCGACAACATGCCCCAAGAATGCCACAGAAGTTAACCAGAATTCACATTTGGAAAATTTAGCATATAATTTTTGCTGCCGAAGGGTGCCAAGTACTGTCCTCAAATGATCTGAATGCTCCTCTGCTGATCGCGAGTAAATCAGAATATCGTCAATGAACACAATAACAAACATATCCAAGAAAGGCCGAAATACCCGATTTATGAGATCCATAAATACCGCTGGAGCATTAGTCAACCCGAAAGACATAAGTCTGAATTCATAATGCCCATACCGGGTCCTGAAAGCAGTCTTCGGAATATCTGATTCTCGCACTCGCACCTGATGATAACCTGAGCGCAGATCTACCTTCGAAAAATATTTAGCACCCTGCAACTGATCAAACAAATCATCAATCCGGGGGAGGGGATATTTATTCTTTATAGTCACCTTATTCAATTGCCGATAATCGATACACATGCGCAGTGACCCGTCTTTCTTTCTTACAAATAATACCGGCGCTCCCCAGGGGGATGTACTGGGTCTGATAAAGCCTTTATCTAACAAATCTTTCAGCTGCTCTTTCAATTCCTTCAATTCTGCCGGTGCCATTCTGTACGGAGGGATAGATATAGGCTGCGTATCTGGCAACAAGTCTATAGCGAAATCTATCTCCCGTTCAGGCGGAAGACCAGGTAGCTCATCAGGAAATACGTCTGGGAATTCACTAACGACCAGAACAGACTGAAGGGTAGGTGTCTCAGCTGCAGTATCGTGCACACGAACCAAATGATAGATATAACCTTTCTGAATCATCTTCTTAGCCTTGAGGTACGAAATAAACTTACCCCTCGGCGATGCTGTAGATCCGAACCACTCTATAACTGGTTCCCCTGGAAACTGAAAACGGACTACCTTTCTCTGGCAGTCGACATTAGCATAAAAGGAAGCTAACCAGTCCATACCCATAATGACATCGAATTCCAGCATATCTAATTCTATCAAATCAGCTTTAGTGCAGCGATCACATATAGTCACAGAACAATCCCTATATACCTGCCTTGCAATAATACAATCCCCGACTGGTGTAGCGACCTCAAATGGCTCTATAAGCTCAGACACTATCCCAATTTTACTAGCAACGAGCGGGGAAATATATGATAATGTAGAGCCAGGATCAATCAGTGTATATACAGATCTGGAGAAAACCAGTAATGTACTTGTGACAACATTCGGTGAAGCCTCCTGATCCTGGCGGCTGGCCAATGCGTATATGCGGTTCGAGGGACCGCTAGAACCTAAAGCACTGTCGCGGCCTCGACCGCGTCCCGCCGGTGCAGGCATACCTCGCCCCGCAGGGCGTGCAACTAATGGAGCAGATGATGAACCAGCGCTGGATTGATCCCGTCGGCTGAGCTACACTACCAGAACCGCTCGCCAATGGACAATCTCGCATAATGTGGCCCTGACCACCGCATGAAAAACAGGCTCCAGTAAGTCGATAACACTCTCCCGGGTGCGATTTTCCGCAATGGGAACAACGGGGCCTGGGTGGTCTGGACTGGCTGGGACCTCTAGCTATCTGTGACCCGGATGCTCTAGAGCTCTGACCGGCCCCAGACTGTCCGGCACTGTCAAATCTCCTACCGGATGGCTGTGTACCCCGGCCTGACGGAGGAGGATGTCTGCCTGACTGCTGCTGCTGAGGCTGTCCGCCTCGAGAATCTCCAGAATAACCTGCGGATCTGGCCCTCTTGGGCGGCCTCCTGTCCCGATCTCTGCTAGAATAATCAGCTCTATGTCGGTCCTCCATACCCAGGGCATAAGCCTGTAGTCGGGCAATATCCATGTCTGCCTGCAATGCCACCACCATACAGCCATCAATCAAATAGCGGTCTAACCCCATCACGTATCTGTGCATCCGATCGGCCATATCTGCTACTATGGCAGGTGCATACCGGGCCAAAGAATCAAACTCCATATTATACTCACGGACGCTCCGACCCCTCTGCTGCAGATGTAAAAATCGGTCAACCCGCGCCCGCCGTAACTCTGATGGCAAAAAGTGGTGAGTGAAAGCAGTCACGAACTCGTCCCAAGTAGCTGGGGTAGCACCCTCACCCCTGGATAGCTCCCAGGACTCATACCAGTGAGCAGCAACATCCCGTAGTCTATGCGAAGCCAACTCAACAGACTCAGTCTCTGAAGCCCTGACCAAGTCTAGTGAGCGCCGCATCCCCCGGATAAAGTCATAGGGGTCCTCGTCGGGCTTAGACCCGTAAAACTCTGGAGGGCCACATAATAAAAACTCTCGAACCCTCAGGCTTTCACGCCTGTCGTCATCATCGTCATCTCTCCGCCCGCGTCTGCGAGCCTGCCCCGCTACCAGTGTGGTCAATAACTGCACAACCTCTCTCAATGTCCTGTCCTCCACCCCTGTCTGAGGAGCTGGAGGCTCGGGTGCGGGTACTCGGGCCCCTGGAGCTACTGATGGACCTGTTCCAGGCTCCGCCGGTGGTGGTGTAGCGGATCCCTCTGAATGGGGCACAACCTCGGGAAAATCATAAACACGAGCCCGGGTAACTCGCTGTGCCTGACTAGTGCCTGCCATCCCTGCCTTGCCCTTCTGGGCCGCTGTTGCCTTCTTCGGAGGCATCACTGCAAACACAATAACGGATCAGATCAAAATTGTCCTAATAGCACAGCTCTAACGCACGATCTAAGATTCCAAAGAAAAGTAACACCCTAAATGCCCTGTAACCTCCTGTTTATAGATATGGTGAACAACACACCGATAAACAAGACTCTACGAGACACGGCCTGTAGACATTCCGAGGACAAACCGCTTTGATACCACTTTTGTCACGACCCAGCCCCGTGGGCCGCGACTGGCACCCTACTTGGGCACCCAGACCCATCTATCAAATACATTCAAGTAAATAGCAGAAGCCGACAAGGCTATATTCCAAATGTAGATAATTTCCAGAAAAATTTCGGCAGAGTTTCCTTTGTTTTACAGACTATCCAGAATAACCCTGTACACAACAAACACCAACAAGGCCACACAGGGCTAACAAAGCAACGTATAAACATATGCGGACCGGCCGCCTCGGCGTATGGGATCGCCCAAACAACATATACACATATCCGAACAGAAAGACCATAACCCACAGACATGTCCACAGACCTCTAAACAGACCGACAGAATCATATGACGGGACAGGGCCCCGCCGTACCCACATAGTCAGATATACAAAAATATATACATGGCAAAAGATATATATACCGAAAGTGGACTCCGAATCAAAAGAAGTACTCCAAAATAGCAGAAGTGGAGCCTACAGTGGTGGATCACCGGCGTCTGTACCTGCGGGCATGAATCGCAGCCCCCGAGGAAAGGGGGTCAGTACGAAAGATGTACTAAGTATGTAAAGCATGGAGTACAGAAATATAGGCCACAACTAAAAGCGAACAGGATACAAAAGAGAGAAATGCCGAACGGTATATCAAAATGTGTATCAAAATCATATATACATAATGCAAACGAAATCATGCAAAGCTCAGGAACGTGGTCACCACTCCGACGCTGGTGCCACACACACAGCATAACACCAGAAAGTTCAAATCCCCGTACATCCCCGAACACACATATCATCATACATATCACCAGCCATTTCACAGCATAACTCCTAACGGAACCCGGCCCTATGGCGAGGTCTCGGGAACCGTAACACAGCATACAGCCGAATTTATCATAGTGCGCACGAATCATAACCGGCCCGGGAACCGGTGAACGAAGTCATAGTAAGGCACGAGCGGAGTCGTGAGCAAACAATGCAATTTGTATATCAAAATAGCCTTTCAAAACTTGAGTACTTCATAAGTCATTTCATTAACCAAAGTAGTCGGATAATTAGTTAGTACGGAAGTTTATTTCACAAAAATGTTTCCAAAGTGGTACGTATGGCTCACAACATAGCTTAGTATATCATAATAATCAAAACATTATTTCATAGAGGACAATTTCAAAATCGAAGATTCTTTATCGAAACTTATCCAAAAAGAGAGCCTAATAGAACGAATAAGGCATCTCGGGTTAGCGGGCCCACCTCGGGTCAAGTCGAGGTGGCGAACATGATTTACGGACATTTGGGGTCTATGGGATCATACATAAAGGTTTCGAAGTAATCCGATTGCATTTACATAAGTTTCGGACGCTTACTTGCTTTCTAGCCAAAATAGGGTCATTAGGCTTCAGTTGAATTGAATGAATAGTAGCCATTTTATAGATCGGATTTTGAGGAGCAGAATTGCTCCCGGGGTTCCGATATCAACCTAACATACTAAGACATGCCAAAAGAAGAAGTGGGGAGCTTTACATACCTTATATACGACTTACGCTCGCCCAAAACTTAAGTCCCGTTTCGTCCGGAATCTGCAAATGGTCAAGGTTACCAATTAGAGATTTCAAGGCTTAAGAATTTCTTAACTTCATTTTTGTCTACCGAAATTTCGGCAGCACTTCCCCTATATATGTAACACCCTCGAGACTTAGCTCGGTTCAATATACATCAACACAACAACCCAAACATCACAGACATCATAAATCATAGCTAAATCACCTTAACTTCAATATTCTTCCTTACTATACAAGTTGACAACTTTCATTCAAACTTCATAATACCAAACTAATGCCCACATTATTGTATTCATTCACCCATTCAAGGTTATTCAAACACATCCCAATTATGTTCCAAACAATATACATAAGTTCTAGGAGTTCGTCACTTTCCATATTTCATCCGAAATGTCAACAACTACGACGAACATACTAACTCGCATTGTTTCATTCCAAATTCATTAACAACAACCATAAGTCACATTTGAAGTCTTAATATCATAATTATACAAGGATATACGCGAATATACCAAAATCATATACTTTCTCATAATAATCCGCAACCATTTCCAATGCCAATTCAATTCGTTAAACATTCATTTACGTCATAAATGTCACAACGACGCAACTAACCAACTAAACAAATCAAATTCACCTTGCCTTCTACTCCTTATAGCTCACGGCCACAACACCACACACACACACACCCACGATTTCATACACACACCAAAACTACGAAGTTCTCGTCTATTCTCAATCCTTATCATATTCATACCAATTCCATAACATTAAAAGGGCAAAATTCTTACCTTTTCTTGAAATTCCGACTTGTCGCAAACGTGCTCCTTTCGCCAAACTAATTGTATCCCGTCGAAGAGCGTCTTGCACTTGCTATAACTACAAAAGGGACACGATTTTTAGGATTAAAACAAAGGCTAGAAATTTTTTCCTTTCTCCCCTTAAAGGGTTCGGCCGAGAGCCTCAAATGGGGTGTTCTTCAATTTTTTTTTTGTTTGATTTTTCTTCTTGAAAATTCTAAAGGGATAGTGATATATATCCTAACTAAGGGTCATGTGAAAGTCACATGACCACTTAATAAGGGGCTTGGGCCAAGCCTTTGGCCAGCCACCTTTGGTTCTTGGGCCTCAATTTGTCTTCCAATTTTCTTGGCCCAATTCGCTAAAATCCCGTTTTGTAATTCCCGAAACTAATTTCCGAAATTCCAAATTTACCCTCGGCCTTCCCCAATGTATTTACGCCAATAATTTCATAAACGACATAAGCATAATGACTAAAATCAATTTATCTCCTTATAACATACAAGTCTTAATTATTTTTCTCGATTTCCAATTATGCGAAAACACGGGACATAACAACATCCCCTATTTATAACCCTAGCCCGAAATTACAATAATAACAAAACAACAACAATAGAAATACTAATATCAACCACAACATCATCAATACAAAAATATACCATAAAACATCCCACATGATGTTTTTCAACATACAACAACAATATACACTTCCTTTCTTCCCAATCAAGGAGCATAATCTCATCAACACACCAACAACATTATATACCATACATATACATGTAAATCAGCCCAACCACACGGCCACAACATGCTCAAAACAGCCCATAAACACAACAACTACAACACAACACTTTATGACCTTTCCTCCATAACTATTTTCACTTTTAAGACTTGCTAAATCTTCAAATCAACTCAACATAAGAGATAGGATGAAGAACATACCTTATACTTGAATAACTTTAGCCACACCAAATTTCTTCAAGACCAAAATTGCCACAACATCAAGTAGAAGCGAGAACAATCACCTTTCATGGATAAGTTTGGTGTAATCTTGTTAACTTCTTGATTTAATAGGCTATAAATGTTTGGGGGATGTGTTAGCAGATTTCTAGAACTCATGGGAGTGTAAAATGCTGAAAAAATGGGATTTATGGGCTTTTTATACCCCTTGAAAGTCGGTGGAACCGACTTTCCCAAGTGGGACCCGTGGAAGCCATCTGGCAGTTTGAGGGGCTATTTTAAAATGGCCATAACTCCTTACTCCGATGTCGTTTTGACAAGCGGTTTGTTGCGTTGGAAACTCGACTCGACGAACTTCATTTTAGTATTTTGAAACACCTAAAAAATCCTAATATACCTGGAGATATACCCCTCCAAATTTGACCCAAAATTTTGTTCAAAAGTTTGCCAACTTTTTTCCAAATTTTCGACAAACTTATTTTCTTAGATTTGCCTGGTCCCGGAATCTTTCAAAACTATCCATAAATGATTTTTATCATTAATAATATTTGATAATGGTCATGTCCTTTGGTTTCAAAGTTTTCCTTCCCGGTTACGACTTACGAGATCGTAATTCATCATTTACTTCATTGTTACGAACTTCCCATGGCTTGTACCTTCCAAACCTTCATGGGACGTGTTCGATACTCTATTAATACAGTGAAGTACATGGCATGCTCATGCTCTGAAAGTGAGAGGTGTAACATCCTTCCTCCCTTAGGAACATTCGTCCTCGAATGTTGTAGCTTGCAAGCTTACGACGTTTTTATTAGTTTCTTGAAATGGTTATCCTCCTTGAGTTCCTGATTCTCCATACTCTTATACTATGGGCTCATTAGTCTTCTTTCATATCCTCCCAATTCTCTGTCGAACTCATTCATTAGTTCCATAGCCTCATGTTTTTATATATGTACTCAGTGGTCAACTGATATGTAATTTCTGTCATGGGATCTATTGCCATTAAGATGGTCTTAACTCATGATTGCTACGGCTCCCTGCCAATCTGTGAGCACTCTTAATTATTGTACTCTTTTGCCTTGCTCCTTATTTCTCTACTAGTAGACAAATTCTCTTATTCAGACATGGCACCCTTCCTTGCTTTCTTCTTTGATACTATTTTAGATTATCCCTTTTTCTACTAGTCGACCTTATATACATACCATATCATCTCCTTTTAATTCCTTGGTTGGACACCCCTTAGTTACTTACAATATCATCATATTCATACTTGAACCTTTATTACAATTTCCTCTCCTCAGTTTTAGCATAGTTACAAAATAAACTCATGAACATGGAACTAAGATAAAATCCTACTTAATCATAACTTCCTTTTGATACGAATATGCTTTCTTCTTAAGTCCTTGATTCTCTTGTACTGGTGATCATTTGAGACTTAAATTAGCCTATGTTCTTCTTTGACTCCCTATCGTTGTCCTTACACCATTTTTGTTGGCCATTCCATCATGAAGATTGTCTATATGGTTCTATAAAATATACTCTCACATTTGATATGACCGGCGACTTGTGACTCCACAACTTGCGAGGTACTTTCTAGTCTCAGGTAGCACTGCTGTCTTGCTATCCATAGGCACACTATCTTTCTTTCCTTTGGAGATCAATGAACTCCCTATAATTATTCCTCTTGTTAAAACTTTCATCTCTTCTAGTGCTAAGATTTCCCTTTTTGTAATCAAGATTGTCCTTTATACGTACTCCCAGGTCAGCTTATAGACCCTTCTTACTCCTTTCATTATCTCTCGGAGTACGTTACTACACACTTAAATATAACCAAAATTTCTCCGGTACGAGCGACTCGAACCATAGTCCGGAGACATAACATGTCGCATTAACAAAACTCATTCTCCTTCCTAGATTTGTCTCATGATATACCTGCATTTAATCCATTCTCACTTTTCTTTAGCATATTCCTGACATATCGGTTCATCTCGAAATTTGACTCCTTCAATCCATTATATTTCCCTCTCTTGAGCTTCGGAATATTGTAGCTCATCTTAGAACTGAATTTGTTCTTCCCCCCTTTTAAAGGATATTCTCATATACCGTAACCTTTGAGTGTTAACCGTCTTTGATAGTCATCTGGCCGACCTTAGTGATCCTTCAACTCCTCTATTCCATATAATGCTAGAGTTCTTTTCATCGCATGGTTTAACTTATTTTCCTTTTTGCTAGTTGAGTTCTTGTATCAAATCAAAATGCTTATACATATCGGATACAATTCAAATGCCTTCTTTATTGTCTTTTCACTTCTACCTCTCATGACTAGTAGTCCCCTTGGTTAATGAATTAATGGGGATATCAAAATTCATTAGACCCCTTATGGATCCGACTATACCACGCTCTTTTAGCCCTATTCTTTCTCCACAACTATCTTCTTAATATCCTTGAAATTCTCCTTGCTCTGGGTTCCCAATTCCGATTTATATCTATACTATACCATTAAAAGTTGATATTCCACACCATCCATTCCCACGACTCGTCTTTTCATTAGCTTAGCTCATTTTGTCCCGTTATTCTGCTTAACTACTTGTTTGCATCACAGCTATGAATCATAGTCCTTTTAGTGTTCTGTTGGTTCTTGTTCTTATCGTGAAATCCTCACAAAGTATACCCTTTCCTTTCTTCTTTCGTCGAGTCTTCATCTTCCTTTATGATACGACAACTTTTGCACACACATTGTAGATATATATATATATATATATATATATATATATATATATATGTATATATCTCGAATTTTCTCAGTTTTCTTCATGATTGCATCTTTGCATCTTTCAACAACCACTGTCTTATAATTTCAATTTGTTTTCCCTTGGGCAAGCCTACTGAATCACTAACCTTCTCCTTGTTGTCGGTGGCCACATAATTCCCTTTAACCATTTTATTGACACCTCATCCTTTCTTCAGTCCTCATAGTTTATTTTGTTTTCCTTTACTCGTAAAATGCCTGTTTCCATTAGTCATCCTTTACGCTTAGGTTAGGAAATCTTGGAGTGTTCCGTTACGAGTGAGAATCCCTTTTGACGCTGAAAATCTCTTCTTGGGGTACTTTCTTCCCTGAAATAGGCGTACCAACCATGATTTCACATCCATTCTCCTGGTTAAATCTCAGGAGTTTAAAATATCCTAGTCGCTCTCATAAGACCTGTTCATTTCTTCTCAAGGATGCACCTTTGTCCATTATTTACAACCTTCTTGGTTCTGGTTATGAAGATGCATAGGTTGGTTCCAAGGCCCTCACGTTCATCCCTTGTCACATATAACATTACTCTATCTCCTGTCAATTTATGTAAATTTGATCTTATCGTCCGCTTTCTTGCTTTCATCCTAACCTTTTCCTCAAATATATAATACCTGACCCTCAATGGGTATACGTTTTCCTTGTCCATGTTTCTCTCCCCTTCATAATATCATAACCTTCTTTTTCCTAATGCTCATTTTTACATTATTGGTCGCGTTACCGCTATCTGACTTTGATTCCCGAGAAAACCCAATCCTAATCCTCTCTGTAGCGCTTGCTACCTCAATTTTGACATACAGCACAATCAATACTTTTAATATGTCATAACATCAATCATAAGGGTATACATAATGCTCGATGTAGCTACCCGTGACTTATCTTTGTATCACTTTTCAATACCTTTTTCTTACGAGATATCCTGTTGCCATTTGATTTTGTCCTGAATCTGTGGCTTTAATACATCTCCCCTCTCTTTTTGCCCAGCTAGCTAGTCTCATACCTCATGATCATTTCAAAATTCTAATTGTAAATCTCATATGCTCCTAATTTCCCTCGGGCTATTCTGGTTTCTCATATTCTTTTTCCGTATGTCTAAATTTGTAAGCCATCCTAGCATACCATCCTACGTCTTAATTGTAACTTCTGGCGATATAACTTTACTTAAAAAGCTTTACTCATGCTTATACCCTGCCTCTTTGTCTAAAATGATTAACCTCACATCCTTTACTTTCCTGTAGCAACCGAATCGATCCTTGCGATATTTTATCTTCACTTGTACACCTACTCTCTTCTTTCCTTACATAAGCCGACATCGCACCTAATTTCTCTATCGTCAAATAACCTTCACAACACCCGTCTAAAAAAAATTGAGGTGAATCCTTCTTATAAGGATTAGCTAGAAATACACCACAAATTCCTAAGGTTGATACAATCTCTACTTCCTTCATCGGCCACGCAACATCACAATTAGAAGTTATATGATCAATCTAGAAGGCAATCATAATTGTATTCCAACTTACCTATCAATTTCTCATCATTAATACCCGAAGTAACTCAGCTATAATGATTCTCAGAATAGTACCAACTATCAAATACTCAGAAACCCTCTTGAAGTCGAATGACTAGTGACTTCTGAATCCCAATGCAAACTCACATCATATAGAAAGGTCCGATAAAACGAGGTTGTGCGCCTGTCATCAGCCCGTCCTGGTCTTATGTATGTATAAACTTCTAGAGTAAAACTATCCCCTACTCGTTAACTTCCTTTCCCATATCAGTTTCTTTTCGTTATCTCTTACTCACCGATCTATAAATCATAATACTGCATTTGAATTCTTAATGTCAACTCTCCCTATATCTTCAACAAATCTCAATTCTCCGAAATCTCGAATGCACTCATTCCAACTCATTTAATTACTAATCATTTTTCCCCTCCAGGGATCTTCCCTTAAATTAAAATCATTCTAAAACTTCTCTTTCAAAGCGTCTCATAATGGTTCATTAAATCATGACTTACCAAATATCTGATTTTCATATTTTTGCTTCATCATTTCTCTATAGCCTAGACATTCAAATAATTCAATTTGTAAGAAAAATCTCGGCAGAGCTTCCTCTATACTTCTTACTGCCTCATTCCTGCACACAGCCCGGAAAACACATCCAATGCCTCACAGGGCGATCACAATACCCATAACATTTACCTCAGGTTTTTATATCAAAGTCTATTAATATCAATAAGGCAGGCAACATACCTTTCGAAGTAACAACTTCAATTCTAATCAATTACCTTATAGCGGCATAATCAACTACTTATCCATAATCAAAACATTTAGGGTTAGAATCAGAGACATCACATCCTTTAATTTAGCTCTACGGCAGGATCTAAGATGTGAAAGAAAGGTCAATCATTCCTAAATGCCCTGAAGCCTCTTGTTTATAAGTGTGGTACGCTTCACACCCATAAATAAGACTCTACTGGAAAAATCTCGTACACACTCCGTAGGATGAACTGCTCTGATACCAAGTTTGTCACGACCCAAATCCGGAGAGGCGTGACCGGCACTCGATACCATGCTAGGCCCGAGCGAACCACTCTAAATCTGTAACTCTGGAGGGGAAACCCTAACTTAAACCGACAGGGCCTACCTGCACTCAAACAATACCAACAAGCCGGCGAGGCCGCAATCTGGATATGTATATAGATACTGACTATCTCATCTGAACTACGAAAACACACACCCGAAATATATATATATATATATATATATATATATATATATATATATATATATATATATATATATATATGTGTGTGTGTGTGTGTGTGTGTGTGTGTGTGTGTGTGTGTGTGTGTGTGTGTGTGTGTGTGTGTGCGTGTGTGTGTGTGTGTGTGTGTGCAACTGAGCAATCCGACGAGGCTTCTATGATCGTACAAAGCCAATAGTATCCAAGCAGACATATACAAGCCGACAAGGCTACCACACAGACACACTATTTACAGGACTCGTCTATAAGCCTCTAGGGAATGTGTGGCTGTACTATACAATCTATAATAAAAAGGAGAGATTCCAAGGACCTGACAACTCTGAACAAAAAGGGAGCTCACCAATCAGCTAATATCAGATCCTGCCTACTGGGGAGGTATCAATCTGTCGATCTGTACCTGCAGGCATGAATGCAGCGGCCCTAGTAAAAGGGACGTCAGTACGAACAATGTACCGAGTATGTAAGGCAAGATAACAACTGAAATGATATAACAAGCTGTATTCTGGATATCTCAAGAAAGCATCTGGAGTTACTCTACCTGGGTTGCCACTCATCTAAGGCAAGATAACATAACTCTATAGATATAACTCCATGACTCGAAGGTCAGGCATAGATAACATGTATCTGTAAATATAACTCAGTGACTCAAAGGTCAGGTAACAACTCTGTGGCTCATAGGCCAGGTAATAACTCCATGGCTCATAGGCCAGGTAATAACTTCATGGCTCCCAGGCCAGGTAATAACTCCATGGCTCATAGGCCAGGTAATAACTCCATGGCTCATAAGCCAGTCAATAACTCCATGGCTCCTAGGCCAGGTAACAACTCCACGGCTCATAGGCCAGGTAATAAATCCATGATCTGTAGGTCAGGTATAATAAACTCCATGACCCGTAGGTCAGGTATAGTAAACTCCATGACCCATAGGTCAGTTATAGTAAAAATATATGTATATCATGCAATATATGCATATGCTGAAAAATACTGATTTTTTAACATGTCTCTTCTCCTCTCTATAAGCTCAAGGACATAGGGAGGGGATACGGCCCCTCAGAAGGAATAACATAACACTCAGAATCTATACAACAATATGACAAGCTCTACTTGACAAGTATCTAGTCACAAGATTCGTTACGCTCTTACTATATATGGAATCATGCCAAGAAAAACAAATAGCCTTAAAATACCTGGAAGCTTTCTTCTCGGCTTTCCAACTTACTTATTGTCTTGCAATCTACTTAGGAAAATTTGTAGTCTCGTAATCTACACATAAAACCATTCATGTTATTGTTAGGCTTATCGTCCTATGCTTGTCTTAAGCCTTTAAATTAAATCCTCTTAAAATCTGCCAAAATTCGGGCAGCACCTTCCCTATTTATATCCCTAGCCCGAAATTACAATACCAACAAAACAACAACAATAGAAATACTAATATCAACCACAGCATCATCAATACCAAAATATACCATAAAACATCTCACACGATGTTTTTCAACATATAACAACAACATACACTTCCTTTCTTCCCAATCAAGGAGCATAATCTCATCAACACACCAACAACATTAGATACCATACATATAAACCACACGGCCACAACATGCTCAAAACAGCCCATAAACACAACAACTACAACACAACACTTTATGACCTTTCCTCCATAACTATTTTCACTTTTAAGACTTGCTAAATCTTCAAATCAACTCAACATAAGAGATAGGATGAAGAACATACCTTATACTTGAATAACTTTAGCCACACCAACTTTCTTCAAGACCAAAATCGCCACAACATCAAGTAGAAGCGAGAACAATCACCTTTCATGGACTAGTTTGGTGTAATCTTGTTAAATTCTTGATTTAATAGGCTATAAATGTTTGGGGGATGTATTAGGAGATTTATAGAACTCATGGGAGTGTAAAATGCTGAAAAAATGGGATTGATGGGGGTTTTTATACTCCTTGAAATTCGGTGGAACTGACTTTCCCAAGTGGGACCCATGGAAGCCATTTGGCAGTTTGAGGGGTTATCTTAAAATGGCCATAACTCCTTACTCCGATGTCGTTTTGACAAGCAGTTTGTTGCGTTGGAAACTAGACTCGACGAACTTAATTTTAGTATTTTGAAACACCTAAAACTCCTAATATACCTGAAGATATACCCCTCCAAAGTTGACCAAAATTCTATCCAAAATTCTACAAACTTTTTTCTAAATTTTTGACAAACTTATTTTCTTCGATTTGCTTGGTCCCGGAATCTTCCAAAACTATCCATAAATGATGTTTATCATTAATCATATTTGATAATGGTCATGTCCTTTTGTTTCAAAGTTGTCCTTTCCGATTACGATTTACGAGATCGTAATTCATCCTTTACTTCATTGTTACGAACTTCTCATGGCTTGTACCTTCCAAAACTTCATGGGACATCTCCGATAATCCATTAATACGGTGAAGTACATGGCATGCTCATGCTCTGAAAGTGTGAGGTGTAACATTCTCTTTCTCTCACTTTACTCCCAACATCTTCTCACATTAAATCAACCATGTCAAATAAAGAAGCTTTATCTCCTAGTATCTCAGAAGTCAATCCTTCCTATTACTCTCCCAAAAAGCTTACTTCAACCAACCCACAACCAAGTTCATCATCTCCAACAGTTTCCCTTCCCAAAGAATCAAACCCTAAAACGTCTTCCCCAAAACCTGTTGGTTACTCTAGAACTCGTAAAAGCCAAACCCCAAAGAAGTTTGTGCCTACTTCCCCATCCTCTAAAAAACCCAATTCGGAAGGAAGAACTCATACTATGACGACCTCTCAAAATCTTAAGGCATCTGTGGAAACTATTGAGAAGGAAGACGGTATAGAAGTGACAAGTCAAGGAGTGGAAACAGAGACTGCAATTGAAAGGGGGAACTTAAGGGAAGTTCCTCCAGACTCAGGTAATCCAACTTCTCTTGCAAATGTTGATATTTCTGGGGATTTGGGTAAAAGTGTGGTAACGGGGGTGAAACAACGGATAGCGTAGATAATGTTGTTGCTTATGTACCTGGTAACAATGGGGAAATAGAAACTGAGGAGGTGGGTGTTTCAACTCATGGGAACAGAGTAGTTTAGGTCATACTGTGGTGAATGAAGGATCTGGCCCCTCTAAAATATCGTCTGCCTCTAAATTAGTATCTACAATTGCAGTTCCTTGGAAAGAACCCACACCTGAACGGAAAGCCTCTTCAGAGGACGAACCTGGTTCCTCTAACCGTTCTGAGAGGGTTAATTCTGAAGGAAATGAAATAAACTCTGATGATGCTGTTATATTGAGAACTATATCTAGATAGAGGTTTGACGGGGCTAAGCAGATGAGAAAGGGGGAAAGCAGGAGAAAACATCTCGCAGATAGGAAGCCTGCTTCTAAACAAAGAAAGAGACCTCCTACTACAAGGCAGAAGTCTCAGGCAAGGTTAGACTCTACCTTACTGGTTAACAAAGCAAAGACAACTGGTAAGAGGCGGAAGAGAGTACATTTGGCAAATTTGAGTAAGTTGAGGGATGGAGAGAAAGAAGTGATTGCTCTGTCTGATGGAGAAGAAGAGGAGGAGAAAGGCACATTGGTCAAGAAAAATTCCAAAAGTAAATAACGTCAGTGGCTGCTGACAAGAAAACTGTGGCTGAAAGAGGTGATGAAAGTGAAAAGGGAGAAGCCGTGACAAAAGAGAAGAAGTCGTCAAATTCACTAAGAAAAGAAAAAATGATGTTAGTACGGAGGAAGGTTCTTCCAAAAGAAGAAGAGTCAGTATTGGAGGGCCTGGTTCCTCAAAGCAAGAAAGCAAGCACTGGAGGAGGAAAGACAACACAATCTACAAGGGCAGAAAGTTTTACTGGGAAGAGTAATTGATCCAGAGATTGTTGGCCACAAAGAGTTAGAGGAATTAATGGAAGTGCTCAAGTCTCAACAATGGGAGCACCTAATGGAAGGTCCTGCAGTGGCTTATGAAAAAGAAGTAGCCGATTTCTTTGTCAATCTTCAGTACACTGATGACCACTCATTGGTTTTCCAAGTTTATGAAGTGGAGTTCCCCCTCTATAAAGAGCAGCTGGGGACAATTCTTAGTATTCCAATTGATGGAGTAAGTAGATTGGAGGAAGGGGACAAGGCTACTGTAGACTTCAAGCTTCACATAGTTAAAAAGGGAAAGCATGTGACCACTGAGACCATATGTAAGAAGCAAATGAATTCTCACTATCAGTTGCTCTTTGAGTTTGTGAACAAGGTCATGCTTCCTCGGACTGAGAAAAAGTGTATTGCTTCCAAGACGGACCTAGTCCTTATGGAATTTCTGGATGGTGGCCATTCGATCAGTCTACCTGGAATAATGTTGCAGCACATGATAAAGGTGGTGGATGTCAAGGATGGTAATCATAGTATGCCTTATGGCTTTCTCCTTACCAAAATGTTTGAGCATTTTAAAGTGTCTCTTGGTAAAGCCTCCAAAGCGACCAAGAAGCAGATGTTCTTTATGTCTACCCTGGAGGAGTGTGAATGTGTCCTAAATAAGGGAGGAGCAGGGACCACATCTACCATATCCGGTCTGATTGAAGCAAATGAGAAAATCTTGGCTGATGTTGAGAGGTTGCAAGTTAAGAACAGCCTGCTGAAGGCAGAAATCACCAGACTGAAGTTGGAGGGACCTGGTCCCAGTGGTGATACAGCGAAAGAAGTTGCAGAGTTGCAAGAGGTTAATTCTAGTATCACGAAGAAAGTTTCCGAGCTCCAAGAGAAAATCCTGGCTAATCACAAAGCTGCGGACGCTTGATTAGACATGATGTTGGCATTTTGACAATTAATTTAGTATGTTTGTGTTGAATTGATTACTATGTTTTATACTAAAATATTGTTATGCTTGGCACATTCTCTGATTTTTGCAAATTTTTATCTTCATGTTGCTTTGTTGTTTCTGTTGGTACTCATGCTGAGTTGCCCAAGTGGCCTAAGTTAATGTTTCTGTACTTCTTATTGCTTGTGCCAATCTTTATCTCTTTTCAATGATTCCAAAAGGGGGAATATGTGTTCGTATTCGCAAAAGGAACCTTGGTTCTCCGAATGAAAATGAGAAAATTATATGCTACATGTTGATGAGGTCAAATCTGCAGGGGGAACCTGGTTCTCCGAGAGAACATCACTTACGAGTTTGTCATCATCAAAAAGGGGGAAATTGATGAGTTATGAGTTTTGATGAACGACATATGCATCAGGGACCAGGTCCTTTATCAGGTCCCCTGGGAACTGTACGAACGTGACAGCTTTAAAGTTGTGGCACTGTTCTGACTTGCAGAGCCACAGCGGGACAGACGGATCATTGCAACGTCTCCATCTATATCACATGCCACTCATATGATCCTCGCATGCTCTCAATGGTCCCTTATATAAATAACATGCTGGCATTTGTTTGACCTAGCACTTGAAACATATTATTCTCATTGTTGAAAAGAGCAACCGCCACAGTTTTCTCAAAGCTTTCAAGATCATGTCTAAATAACTCCAAGGATCAGATCCCAAGACTGAAGATGTCTTAAGTCCCAGGTTGTTTTAGTCGTTGTCGTTTGGTCTAAATATTATAAACCTACACTTCTTTTAAGAAGGGATTTTGTAGGTGTTTGGTTTATTAAGCTTTTTGTATAGATGCCTAACTGTAGTTAGTTATGGTGAGTTGAAGTTAAGCTAGAGGTAGTTGAATTAGTTTGGTTCCTTGCAATAGAGTTATTGTAAGAGAAGGAATTGGTGGGCTAATTCCTTGGTTGCAAAAGGCTTGTAATCTGAAAAAGTTGCTCAGTTAGTGAAGTTGGAAATCCTACCAATGTAGGTCGTGGTTTTTAATCCCTTGAGCAAGGAGTTTTTCACATAAACATTATGTCTTGTTTACTTTCTGTTTTTGCTTGAGGGAACGGATAAGGTACCTGGTCCCTTATCTGTTTTGGTGGACGCTTAGTTTTTATCAGAATCACCAATAACACTTGCTGCTCATTCTTGGAAAAATTGTTATATACGTGGAATATTGTATGGAGAACTAATTTAATCATTATTAGATAAACTTAGAAAGAATAAATCAACAATTTCTTTCCCTTCGCATTAGGCACAATTATTGGAGGGCACTCACATTCCCGTAATCTGATTAAAATGCCCTTGTTCAGACAATTTTTTTTAGAATATCACTAACTTAGGCAGAGTTTATTCCAGTCTGATATAACTATAGATTTAATCTACCATATTTACAAGAACAAAATACTAGGAGAAGTAAGAAAGATGACAAAAAATGATCTCTTGCCTTTGGCTAGGTTTAAAATAATCTCATTTATATAATCAAATAGTTTTGATTCTTTAAATTTGTCAAAAATGAGCATTTTGAATTTCTGTAAGATATTTAATAAACTTTTATTGTTAGATTTAACAAGAACTATATAAAAAGAAGATTTAGAAAACACACATTTGGAGGTGCACTTTTTTTTTTTTTTTTTGGCAGTTTCTACTATTTTTGACTTATTTCTAATATCTAGTGCAATTATTTAGGGTACTATTTTTGCTGTTTTTCTTAATCTATTTCTGGTACATAGTGCTTTTTTTGGGATATATAACTGGACCTAATTTTTGGTGTTTCTAAGTTAGATCCTCTTCTTCTTTTTTAACAACCTCTGTCAAATCTAACAAGCTAGAGTTAGTTAAACGTTTTACTGAGCCCTAACGTGCTCCCTATTAACAAATTTTAAGAGATCAAAACGGCTCATGTGTGCATTTAATGGACTTTTCTAGACATACTCCAAACATAATGGATCATTTTTGTCATATTCCCCAATGTAAAAAATTCACTGCTGGTGCTTCAGTTTACCCTTAACAAGGAAAAGGTTATGATTTGATACAATATTTGTACTATCCTTTAATCATGATTATATTTTCAATTCATTTTCTAGGAACATTTTCATTGAAGAGGTACTTTATCCAACAGACGACATTTCGTATCTCTAAGAGATGCTTTAAAGATTTGTGAAATGATAAAGTGCAAAATCGATATCGTTGCAACCTTGAAAGACACATGGAAGACTTCTATTTTAATTATTCAACAATTTGATTCATTTATTTGTTATCCAGTGGTTTAGTATGAATTGACATAGACTACTCGACGACAATGTAGGAAATATTTTCCTTCTTGGAATAATTTTGTGATTGTTTTTTTTGTTGAAAGTTTACAAGTAAGCGTCAATTGTGTAGGAGTATTTGAACTCTACTGTTATAATGTAGAAGAGCATATTTGATAACTATGCCAATAACACTAGATTTCTGTGCTAATCCAATTTGAATCACTTTAGATCACAGAGGTCGGGCTTCAATCGAACAACCTTCTCCCTCCCTTCCATCCGATGAAACTACTTTGGCAAAGTCATTCGTAAAACCTTCCTTCTTCCGCCGATAAGAGGTCTTGGGAGTCATCAGCCTATTATTCTTGGTGTCCCGTTTTGATCTGTTGAGTGAGAACTCTTTCACACGGGACTACTGATCACTATGGCCGACTTTCGTAACATTTAAATATAGCAATGATAACTATTTTTGTTTCCCACCCAGTTTCCAACAATTATATTTAGCCCCAATCAACTAAATTTGGTTTCACATCGGGGTGTTCCACATTTGGGAGGGGAGGGGGGTTAAAGCGCTTCCTAATAAAGGCGATTTTCATACTCAGGACCCAAACTGAAACCTTTAATTAATGATAAAAGAGTACTTTGTTAAATGGTATCAGAGTCGGGCCCATGGTCGATATGGGTCCACGGAAGCCCGGACCGATGAGGAGTGAAAATACTCCCAGTCCATGAATATGCACGCTCCACACCGGACAGTGAAACCCTGAATGAAGAATATCCAAATCTGGGCATGAAGGGAGTGATGAAGAAAATGATCTCACATCGTGTTAGGTCCAAGGTTTCACCTATTAATTTTGATGATGACAAACCAACATAATTATTAATAAAAGAACATTTACTTGTGGTAAATTTATTTTTGGTATAGGTTTATTTGATGAAGAAGGATTTGGTGAATATCTAATCAAATATGGAAAAAAAAGATATTACGAGATGGAATTACGGAAGAAGATGTGGAAGAAAAAGACTTGCTCAAATCAAGGTGCAAGAATTATGGAAAGAATATTTACTATGATCCTATGGAAGGAAAATAATCTAGAAAATGAAAAGATCGAGATCAATTTGTTAATTAAGGGAGCTCCACAATCTATGGAGTATCAAGATATGCCAAAAGTCTTGAGTGCACAAAAGTGTTCATGTTTGGAGTGATCAAAGTCCAAATACTAGAAGACGAATGTGATTACATTCAAATTAATATAAATCAAGACCCAAGATGAAATGAAGAGGATATTGAAATTCTCTTGGGTTGCTTAAATAAGATCTCATATTTGTACAAGCCAGAAGAAGAGTTTAGAGAAATTAATGGGAAGAATGTTCATTATGTTGGAAAGAAGATATTCTATAAAAGGGAAGAAATATTCAAATTTAGATCTCAAATTTGAATACACTTGCTACAGCTTTGGAAGAAAGGTGATTCACTACAAGGAAAGAAATATTTTTTCTATGTAAAGAGCAGATGCACAACACGAAGAAAAGGATCACTGGAAAGGAAAGTTGAGGTACTGTATTGATGAAAGAGGAATTAGAGATTGGCTTTGGTTATACATAGAATATTCTCTATGGACAAAATTAGGGGAATTCAATTGAATATGAATCTGAGATGCCATATATTATGGTATCAAAATGGAAAAGATCAAGGAGGATGGCCGGCCAAATTTCAAGGGAGCTAAAAATGGAAAAATCACTGAGTCTTAAATAGAAGCTTCCAAGGAAATTTAATTCTCTACATGAAGGGCCACGTATGATGAGATTCAATATCAACAACGCATTGCCAGGAAGAAAAAGATTAATTATTACATTGTACTATGTAAGGAAAGACCAACATCGCAAGGATCTAACAATCATGGAAGGAAAGAAGATTTATCAATTGGGTCAAGAAAGGAACGTTCAGCAAAATCCTTGGAGCAAATACTTTGTGCAATCAATTGAAGCGAAAATCCATCAAGGAATGAAGATACTACTTCAAATAGAAGATTCACTGTATCAAGACAATATCCCTTGGAGCATGACGAGCCACCATTTAAAGAAGAATTATTGAATAGGTTCAGTACGCAGCCACTTATACTTTCATCTCAACCTTCTCAAGTTCTTTGGTCTACCTTTCATAAGCATTGTATTTCTTAGTAATTTACTGTGTACTCAGGAGAGGAGAGAAAAAAATATTGTTGGTGAGGCTTTGTATTCAGAAGTTGTGTCATTGTTCGTTTCTTTGGTGAGCGAGTGAAAAACCAATCTTGTATAAGAGTTTGAGTGTTAGACGTAGGAGCTGCACCTTACAACCATTGTACGAAGAACAACTTACAAAGAGCTTAAAGAGATAACCTCCTTGCAACCCAAGGGGAATGGATTAGGATACCACGTTAGTTTCGAACTAGTATAAAAATCTTGGTGTCATTTATTATATTGCTCTCATATTATATTATGCACCCTTACTATTTATTATGGTTTATACTTGTGTAAATCGAAGGACTAACAAATTTGTGCAGGTTGTCTCGCCATTAGTCAACTGGCACCAAACAGGTAGTCGACTAGATTTTTTAACAAGCTTACAATTCACGCCCCCCCCCCCCCCCCTTTTGTACTTTCACATTAGACTGGGATGAGATCCATGTGCTCCTTATAAGGCTTGTAAGGAGCCTAGGATTCTCATTCGTCATCGATGTGGTATTCCATTCATCATACTTATTACTCCACCAGAACCCTTATATATGTTGGCTATGATCAGTGGATAAGGTTCAATCGTGATGAAAAATAAATTGTCAATCATAGTTGAAATAAGAATTTTATTGTAGATCATATTTAGTGCGGAAATCCTTGATAACTAAAATTGTTGATATATGGGGGTGTGTTTGATATGATGGAAATCATTCAAAAAGACATTTTTTATGAAGGAAATCATCTGTTGACAGAGGCGGATTCAGTATTTTAAGGTTGTGGGTTCCTAAAAAAAATTAAAACAATAACATACCTAGTGTAGTCCCACAAGTAAATCACAGCATTCCGGAAAAAGAAATGAGAGAAGTAACCAATGTCGTATGTTTTGAGGAGAATGCCTTTGTTCTGCATAAATGAAAAAACAAAAAACTAACTAGAACTAGATCCAACAATCACAAGAACAACAAGTCCCTTATACTAACACTAAACAATTGACATTACAAAACAATACAAAGCTAAGATCTATCATAGCTTCGAGACATACTGAAAATTGAAATCCTTTATATAAATAAAAAGTAGTGAATCACATTATCATTACAATTGTACTCGACGAACAGCCATCTTCTGAAAATGATCAATGATTGCTTCATTAGGTACACTTTCAAATACCTCATTCTCTATATAACAAACTAAACAATCATTCAAAAATTCATCACCAATTCTGCTACGCAAGTCATTTTTAATATACTTCATCGAAGAAAAAGCTCTTTCCACCGTTGCAGTAGCGACAGTTAATATCAAGCTCAACTTCACAAGCAAATAAACAAGTCTCCAAGCCTTGTGTAAATTTTTTTTAACCAATGTCTCTGAAAGATCTCCAAGTCTTTTCAATTTAGAGAAAGCATTGTTCACTTCTCGCACATAATCAATATAGTTGTCAAGCTCAAAAAAAAGATCCTCAAGCAGGGAAACACTAAACTCATCCCGATAATGTGTAGCAAGTTTCATAATCCTCTTTTTATTATAATTTGCAAAAGAATTATCTGGACTCAAACTAGTCATACCAAGAAGCAGATCAGTATTCACTTCATTAAAATGATTGTTAAGCTCTGCAAGTTGCAAATCAATAGCAGTATTAAAAACTTCTACACACAAATGATGAGAATATTTGACCCTTGAGATCTTACGCTTTGATTTTCCAAGAGCATAATTCTTATCCATTTCGGGGATCACAATAATATGCTTGACACAAAATGAATAAACTTCTTTTACCAAAGAATCCCATTTAGACTCTCTCATAGATTGCAATTGTCTCTTTGTGAAACCAACAAGGTTCATCGCACTTACGATATCTTGATATTTTCTTTGCAAGGCCATATTCAAATCATGTGTACTTGCCAACACTTTCAACATTGAATGCAATGTATACACAAACTCATAAGATCTTATGTCATCTACTAAACTTTTTGCTAGTGTTCTCTCTTGATAATTTGAACTCTCCTTAGCAAGAACTCCAAGTACATGAATAATTGAGGAGAGTAAACTAATAAAGTTGCGCATTGTCTTAAAATGAGAACTCCAACGTGTATCCCCTGCGCTTTGAAGTCCAAGTTCTTGATTCAATGCACTTCCTGCATAAACTTCACCGAGCACTAGTAGTTCCTTTAATTTTTCTGCTTGATCGTCTCTAAGCATCTCCCTACGCTTAAAAGAACCTCCAATAACATTTAAAATATTAGCCAGAATATCAAAAAATTGATCTACCTCATGATGCTTATTTGCAACAGCTACAAGAGTCAATTGTAATTGATGAGCAAAGCAATGTGTGCAATATGCCGAAGGAGAATCTTTCATAATCAAAGTTTTAAGACCATTGATTTCTCCCTGCATGTTACTAGCTCCATCATAACCCTGTCCCCGAATTTGAGATGAGCTCAAATTATGTTCTAAAAGCAAAAATATATCGCGTCTTTCAACGATCGTGCAGATGTATCTTTAACATGAACAACACTAAGGAATCACTCAATTAGTTTACCCTCTTTGTTGACATACTGCAGAATAAGAGCCATTTGTTCTTTATGAGAGACATCCTTAGACTCATCAACTGATATCCTAAAGTAATCCCCATTTAAGTCTTCAACAATTGCTTTCACTGTTTCGTTCGCACAAGAACTCACAATGTCTTTTTGGATACTTGGACAAATCACGATGTCATTTTGTGGAGCATTTTCTAACACAACTTGTTTCACCTCTTCATTCTTATCCGCATACCGCTTTAAGAGATCTAAAAAGTTTCCTCTTCTTGCAGAAGTTTCACTTTCATCATGGCCTTGAAAAGGCATTCCTTTTTTTAAAAGAAACCTTGCAACATCAATCGAAGCATTCAAGCGAACCCGATATTTGCTTTTAGTTTCCTCGTTTTCCTTGTCAAAACAAGTTAGAATAGATTGTGCTTGATTATCTAAATATAACATCATCTTGAAACACCAATAATGAACACTATTCACTTCACCCACATGTTTATTAATTCTTTCTAAACCCTTATTCCAACTTCTGAAACCATCCACTGTGAAAGGATCGCCTACTTGTTTTCCATGTCCTCCTGTCTCATTTTTAAACAAGTAACAACATAAGCAAAAAGCTGCATCTTTTTCAATGTTGTATTCTAACCATCCTGAATATGAAGTGTCAAACCAATCAGAATGAAAAGAACGCGGTTTTTTACCAAAATATGTTATTGGAAAAACAAAACGATCCCAACGTTTACACGGACCCTTGTTAAGGTAATATCTCCTTGCTCTATCACGCAGATTAGGAGAATAATCTGAAATTTGTTTTCTTTTAGCAGGATCGGATTCAAGAAGACCCAAATCCAACATCTTGTCTTTACTTGATGGTCGAGAAGGATTAACATCATCGACGTTGTGAATAGCTGGACATGGAGGAGAGCTTAGCGCAAGAGAATTTGAAGTGGTTTTAGGCTTGAAAAATTTTATGATCATATCGATTCTCACTTCACAATTTCAACCTGTTTAAATATAAAATATTAATTTAATTCAGATCACATTCTAGCATCAAATATGAGCTTTGCAAGAAAATATAACATTAGGAATTTCACAAATTTGGTAGAACACTCAAATACCCCTTAATAGAGTTTATCAAATGCTCTCTATGATTTAAACTCCATTTATGGACTTCTGGTATGGAGCAACACTCAAATACACTTGATTCAATGAGAAATAGGCTAAATTTTTAGTAAAAGAAGATAGCTAGAACAAGCACTCAAGATGTAAATCAAAAAACAGTAAAAAGAAGATAGCTAGAACAAAAAGATGGCAATAATAATTAGTAAAAGAAGAAAGGTATGGAGAATCGGAGAAAGAAATACCTGAACTGGTATTATGTCTTTGTTGCGATTGAAGATGAAATATGTTTGCCTCACTTTGGTTCTGGACTTCTGGTATGGAGATTGGAGATTGGAGAAATAAACTCTATTTTTTAACCCAAACTTTCTTGTTTCTCATTTGTTTTGGTTTAATATTTGATTTGAAATATTGGGATTTGGGTAAAAGTAATAATTTATTGGTTGATATCTTTTTAGTTGACTTTGTAATTTGTTTTTTCTGAAAAAGAAAGAAGAAGAAAGGTGTTCTGGAAATTGGAAAAGAAAAAAGAAGAAACGTGTTTTGAAAAAGAAAGAAGAAGAAACGTGTTTTCTGGAAAAGAAAAAAGAAGAAACGTGGGGTTACCTTTTGCTGGAAAAAAAGAAGAAGCAAATTTGAATTAAAAAAAGCGAGACCAGTGGGAATCGATCCCACATACAGTTGGAAAAAATTCCCTTCAGATCTCCCTTCTTTGCCATTGAACCATCGGCCATATAGTTGTGGGTCCCAAACTGATAATTCTTATACTTGACTATAATTTTCAATATAATAATAGGACTTACGTTAGCGGATGTGGGTTCTCGAGAACCCACGCCCGCTACAGTAGATCCGCCCCTGTCTGTTGATATGTGATTATCAGAAAACATATTTCATCACGGGGAAATTAATTTGCTTATTTATGAGGGGAAGTCATTATTCTTGCAACTATCTTGACTTTTAACTTTTATATTACTTGTCTCAGCTAACATTTACATATTATTATTTATCATTTGTATTAAAAAATATAGTTACTCTTCAATTTGCGAAAATATTATCAATCGAACATCAAAAACATCTCTCACGGAAAAAGACTATTGTCACATCAAATAAACTTATTGTTTAACAATTTTGATGCAATAAAGTGAAAGTTGAACGATTATATACGTTACAAAGTTATTAAACTATTTTTTGTAAAGAAAAAATGATTAAACCGTTCGTTAAAAATCTAATCTATTTTTTTCAATAATAAAAAAAAAAGTCACTCAATTATGCCAAAGTATCATAAAAAGTCACTATACTATTTGAGTGACTTTTTGGTTACAAATTATAGATAAGGCTTCAATTATCAATGACCTTACGTGATGGTAAAGCAAAATTGGGTCTCTTCTCATTAGAACAAATAGTTTAATGATACTTAAACATAATTGAATGATTTTATTACAAAAAATAATATAAGTGACTAATATCCGTAAAATTAACCCTTAATTTTCTAATTATTCTTGAATACAAGCATGTTATCCATGACTGAACTCCCATGCATCTAGAAATTGCTATCATATTTGGACGCTTATCGTCGATGTTGGTCTCTTTGTGCTCCTGTAATATTATGTGCGTGTGGCTAAAATATTCATTCACATTTTAATAATTTTGTACATTAAATAGTTTAACATCTGCATTGTCAATCTCTTGAACAACAGGCCATGTACCCATGCCATAGTTTTGCTTCTCATGTAACACCACAAGACTACTTAGTTTCCTCAGCTGGTTGGGACTTGGGAGCGTTTTTTCTTTAATATAACTCTATGCGCTACGAGTTTAAATCAGTCGAGCTAGAGATAACTCAATGATTTCAAGAAGATGAATGTACTATTACGAAAAGGTGAATCTAAAATTTATATTTGGCATGGTTCAATTTTTAGGTTCTTACACTGAACCTCATTAGAAATTATAAGTTCAATTTTTTCTATTTTTGCAATTTTAATGATTTTTAACATATGTACATATACCCCTTGTTGAAAATATTGTGATCAGTTGAATCCATCGACTATATGCTACTTCCTAAACTGCTACTAGTTTTAGTATAGACTTTTCGTTTATTATATAAATTTTTCAATTACAAAAGGAGAATAGAGAATTCAATATATCGGACTTGGAGATTTTGAAATAATAAGTCATCAAATAAAGGAAAAAAATACTTAATTTTAAAAACAAGAGGGGACACCAATCATGCCCACAAACGTGAGATTTGAAACCCCAAGCTCAATTCTAGAAAGAAAGTAAAAACAACAAGATAGATATGAGATTTGAACTCCCAACTTCACTTGTAAAAGTGCGTGAATAATCATTGCACTATATTAACATTTTTGAGCTTGGGTGCACCCATATATATATTTACGGTCAAAGCTATAGGAGAGGAGCACAGATGCACGTGAACTAATTATGCTTCTCCACATATACCCACTCCTGAATTAGGCTAGTGAATTTCGGATACTAGATGATTATATAGAAAGAAAAGAAAAGTTTCCTCACCTTTAACTTTTTTGTTCTACAAACACTACCAGCCTTGTTCTTCTGCATAATTTCCCAAATATCACATTGGCTTTTCATTTTAATATCAGCTATTTCGAGATTTACAAGAATCCTTTTGCATACCCTAGTCGAGGAACAAAGAGTATAGCGGACGCATCCATATATAAGACACTTCCTGCAAATAACCCCTTAACCTTCAGTGTATTTGATAATGTAAACTCTACTCAAATGTCAAGGAAGATTTGGGATCAAAACTAGATGAAGGACACCATTTATATATTAAAAAATCTAATTGGATATTCTCTACCATTGGAATTAAAAAGGAAGAAGCAATTGCGTAGCACAAAAATAAAGTGCTCAAGCACTTATACAATGCAGAAGATTCGAGAAAAATCAAAGACATTAGAAGGGGATAAATATGTAGGATTCAGAAAAGTTGAATTTAATTTGTAAACTTGAAATTCTGCATTTTGAGTGAAAGATTTACCTAAAAATAAATGTAGAAGAAGGATATAAGATGATGAGTGAAGCACGTAAATGTCAAGGGAAGCTTTCAGTGAGATGATTGGCAGAAGACATAAGGTTGAACAGAGTGCTGTATTTTTCATTCTTCTTCTTTTGGTATATAGTACTTACTAGAAATATATTTATCAATAGACCTTGATAGAGAGATTCTAAAAGGCTTTTCTTGTCTTATTTGGGCGGCTTAACAAAGGAATAAGTCCACTTTGTGATACCCTGGTGTGACAATAATTACAAATTATTGCTATGAATAATAATAGTAAATATTATAATAATAATAATAATAATAATAATAATAATAATAATAATAATAAGTATACTCCCACCGTCTGGTTATAAATTATTTCATTAAGGGTAAAAGGAGAATTTTAAAGTTAAGTTGTTTCAAATTATAAAATGATACATTCTTTTTGAAGCAGACTAAAAATGAAAGGGTACCACATAAATTGAGAGAGAGTAAAATTTTTCATAATTCAAGTCCATGGCTCATATCGTTCGCTTTGGTCCAATAGACTTCACAGTTTTGTCACTCCCCAAGTAATCAGGCAGATCAAATACTTATTTCTTGAAAAAGGTACAATTGATTATGGAAAGAATAACTTAGAATAATGTATAGTCTACAAATTAGAATTTACACTTAAAAAAAAAAGAATAGGAATTGCCGATGAAAAACATATTTTTGATAATTAATTGCTATTTCATCATTAAATAAGTTTAGACATGAATTTTATTTATTTTTAATTTAGCGACAGAATTTGTACACCACTATTTTTATTTGATTTTTTTGTATTTTTTTCTTTTGTAGTGTTACTTCCCCATTAGGCCTTCCCTACACCATTTGTTAAAAAAGAAAAGTCAGTCATTAACTGTTACGGTTTTTGTTTAATGGAATACATATGTAAAAGGTTAAGATATTTTAGTTTTGTGATTAAGAAATTGGATTACTAGGACTGAAAATGACAACTTAGAAACAAACAATTGCTAGAAAACGTCTATTTTGTTTTATGCGGCTACAATAAACAAAATGCGTTCGAGAACGAAAATGATATATGAACTGCGTTATGATGAATGACCTCTTTTCTAATTTGAAAATAAATTCACTTTATGAAGTGTTTTACAGTCACACAAATATTCAACACTTATTGAACCACGAGTTTAAAAAGTCTTCACTCTTTCTTAAATATCGTGTCCAATCAAATGAGTTCATATAGATTGAAACGGAGGGAGTACTTGAGTATTTTTAAGGAATTAATGCCCCCTTTTGGGGTTCTATAAGAATTCAATTTTAACAAATTTTAGAAAAAATAGGAGAGGCCTGCTAAACAGGTGATGTCTTGGGGATGGAAGAATGGGAATGATGACAACAAAATCTCCCTTTGACTATGTAATTTTAAAAACTAAAAATATTGTATGTCTTGTGGGGTCCAGTCCCCTATCCCATATTTTAAGGAAGAAAGATTTTTCTTCCTTTGACAAAATCACATTGGTAGCAATTGTGGAATTGTCAACAAGTCAATTCTTTTGTTCACATTTTCGTGATGTAAGCACTTACCTCATCATAGTCGTGATGTAAGCGCTTACCTCATCATAGGAAATTCATTCCTATAAATAGGCAGCTTATGGTTCATTTGTAACACACCAAAATCTCAGACAATACATCTGAGTGAGAGCAAAGTGAGGTATTCCATAAACTGTAAGAAAATAGTCTGTGAAGAAAAATAGAGTGTGAGTGATATTGTAGTGAGGTAGGAAAATCAAAAGAGTGTTATTTCTTTTGAGGGTGTAGTGGTCTTAGGAGTATTTGTACTCGTTACTACACAGTGTAAAATTCCTCTATAGTGATATCAGCTGCTCCTCTTGGCCGTGGTTTTTTCCTTATTCAGAAGGGTTTCCACGTAAAATCTTGGTGTCATTATTGCTGCATTTTATTCTTGTTGATTTAACCATAAGTTAGTGTTCCGCGTTTATCACTAATACCATGAATATTATTTTTGCGGGTCTATTTTATTCCCAACAAGTGGTATCAGAGCCAAGGTTCTGTCTGAGTATGCTCTGTGGTTGCAGCACAGTCTGAACTTCCACATTAGAAAAGAATTACTTTGGTCTTCGAATAAAATGGTATTTGTATTTGTGATAAACGATGGAAGCCAACACTAGTAGAATGGTTACTTTGAGTGACGTAAATTATGCCATTTGGAAGGGCAAAATGGAAGATTTGCTCTATGTCAAGAATTTTCATCAACCTGTCTTTGGAAATAAAAAGTCTGATAATAAATCAGATGAAGAGTGGAATTTGTTGCATCGGCAGGTTTGCGGCTTTATTAGACAGTGGGTTGACGATAATGTGTTGAACCATATTTCTGGGGAGACACATGCTCGGACCCTATGGGAGCATCTTGAAAGTTTGTATGCTCGGAAAACTGGTAACAACAAGATGTTTTTGATAAAGCAAATGTTGGGTTTAAAATACCACGATGGTTCCGCAATGACAGATCATCTGAATACTTTTCAGGGGATCATGAACCAGTTATCTGCTTTGGGCATTAATTTTGATGAAGAAATTCAAGGCCTGTTTCTACTTGGTTCTCTACCAGATTCTTGGGAAATAATTAGAACTTCATTATCAAATTCTGCTCTGAATGGTGTGATCTCTATGGATCTTGCCAAGAGCAGTCTTTTAAATGAAAAGATGAGAAGAAAATCTCAAGGTTCCTCCTCATCAGATGTCTTGGTGACTGACACTAGGGGGAGAGGCAAGAATCGTGGTTCTCAAAATAGAGAACATCATAGAAGTAAATCCAGAAGCAGACTTAAAGATATTGAGTGCTATCATTGCGGGAAAAAAGGGCACACAAAGAAGTTCTGCCGGATTTTGAAAAAGGAGAATAGAGATAAGGAGGAAAAGAAAGAAGATGGCAATCGTGTTGCCGCTGTCACTACAGAAGATCTTGTTACTGTCCTTGATGCGGATCTGATAAATATTGCTTGTGATGAGTCAAGCTGGGCTGTGGACAGTGGTACCGCATCTCATGTGACATCAAGGAAGGAATTTTTCTCATCCTATACTCCGGGTGACTTTGGAACTTTGAGTATGGGTAATGAGACTGTATCCAGGGTGACTGGTGTTGGAACGATTTGTTTGAAAACTAGTATTGGAACTAAACTAGTTTTAAACAATGTAAAGCATGCACCTGGTGTTCATTTGCACTTGATCTCTGTTGGTGTTTTGGATGATGAGGGATATGTCAGTACCAATGGTGCTGGAAAGTGGAAGCTTACTAAAGGTTCCATGATTGTGGCTCGTGGTGAAAAGCGTCGTGGTCTATACTGGACTACGACCTCTACCTGTGTTGATACGGTGAATGCAGTTGAGAGCAATAGCTCTTCAACATTATGGCATAAGAGGCTTAGCCACATTAGCGAGAAAGGACTAAATGTTCTAGCCAAAAAGAAATTGTTGTCAAATTTCGAAAGTGCTAAATTAGAAAAGTGTGAGCACTGCTTGGCTGGAAAACAAAATAGAGTTTCTTTCAAGTCTCATCTTCCTTCAAGAAAGACAGAGTTTCTTGAGTTGGTGCATTCAGATTTATGTGGTCCAATGAAGACAAGGACCTTGGGTGGTGCACTTTATTTTGCTACCTTTATTGATGATTGCTCAAGGAAACTTTGGGTCTACGTCTTAAAGACTAAAGACCAAGTGTTGGGTGTCTTTAAGCAGTTTCAGGCCTCAGTTGAAAGAGAAACTGGAAAGAAGCTGAAGTGTATTCGTACTGATAACGGTGGTGAATATTGTGGACCGTTTGACGAATACTGCAAGCAACAGGGTATCAGACACCAGAAGACTCCTCCTAAGACTCCTCAACTTAATGGTTTAGCAGAGAGGATGAACAGGACTTTGATGGAAGAGTTAGATGTTTGCTTTCTGAAGCAAAGTTGCCGAATTCATTTTGGGGTGAGGCATTGTTGACCGCCGCACATGTTATTAATCTATCCCCTGCGGTTGCTTTGCAAAGTGATGTTCCAAACAGAGTTTGGTATAGCAAGGATGTTTTCTATGACCACTTGAAAATGTTTGGTTGCAAAGCTTTTGTACATGCCTAAAGATGAAAGGTCAAAATTAACTGCCAAGACAAGGCAGTGCATCTTCATCGGTTATGGCCTTGATGAGTTTGGTTACAGGCTATATGATCCAATTGAGAAGAAGGTCGTGAGAAGTTGTGATGTTATCTTCGTGGAGGATCAAACCATTGAAGATATTAACAAAGCAGAGAAGATAAAATCTTCAAGTTCTGAAGGTTTAGTTAATCTTGATTAAGTCCCTCATACAAATGTTGATGAAGTTGGTGGGCTCGATGACGATAGTGATGCCCAGAATCATGTTCCAGATCAGCATGTTGATGATGATAATGATGCTGCTATTGATGAGGTAGATGCTCCTACTCATGAAGTTGTGGATGAGTCAGATATTCCACTTAGAAGGTCTACTAGACAGCATGTTCCTTCTTCCCGTTATTCACCTAATGAGTATGTATTACTCACTGATGGGGGAGAACCTGAATGTTATGAGGAGGCCATGGAAGATGAGCACAAGGATCAATGGATTGAAGCCAGTGTACCCTCCTTCAGGTGAATGGGACTGGAAGGGGAGATTTGTGGGGTCCAGTCCCCTATCCCATATTTTAAGGAAGGAAGATTTTTCTTCCTTTGACAAAATCACATTTGAAGCAATTGTGGAATTGGTCAACAAGCCAATTCTTTTGTTCACATTTTCGTGATGTAAGCGCTTACCTCATCATAGTCGTGATGTAAGCGCTTACCTCATCATAGTCGTGATGTAAGCGCTTACCTCATCATAGGAAATTCATTCCTATAAATAGGTAGCTTATGGTTCATTTGTAACACACCAAAATCTCAGACAATACATCTGAGTGAGAGCAAAGTGAGGTATTCCATAGACTGTAAGAAAATAGTCTGTGAAGAAAAATAGAGTGTGAGTGATATTGTAGTGAGGTGGGAAAATCAAAAGAGTGTTATTTCTTTTGAGGGTGTAGTGGTCTTAGGAGTATTTGTACTCGTTACTACACAGTGTAAAATTCCTCTATAGTGATATCAGCTGCTCCTCTTGGCCGTGGTTTTTACCTTATTCAGAAGGGTTTCCACGTAAAATCTTGGTGTCATTAGTGTTGCATTTTATTCTTGCTGATTTAACCATAAGTTAGTGTTCCGCGTTTATCACTAATACTGTGAATATTTGTCACGACCCAGCCCCGTGGGCCGCGACTGGCACCCTACCTGGGTACCTAGACCGAATCACATATAAATTTTCAAATCCAAACTGATTTCCGAATTTTACGAAATCATATCAAACATAATTTATATCAAAATATGTCTTAAGCGGTCGCGCCAAATCAAAATACCATATCAAATACAAACTGAGCGGCGGAATAGACATCGCCGGTCAAAAGTGCAAACATAAGCATAAGGGCCATTTGGGGCCAGCATGACAAACAGACCGCTTTAAGACCAGAAAACGAAATCAAACCAACATATACAGGACCCTCACCCCAAATATATGACTACAGGCCTCTACGAATTCAAAACAAAGACATATGGCGAGACAGGGCCCCGCCGTACCCAAATAGTCAGATATACCAAATATATACAAAGCAAAAGGAGTCTGTACCAAAAGTGGACTCCGGATCAAAGGGGAGTACTCCGGAATAGCAAAAGGGGAAGCCTACTGTGGAGGATCGCCAATATCTGCACCTGCGGGCATGAAACGCAGCCCCCGAAGAAAGGGGGTCAGTACGAAATATGTACTGAGTATGTAAAGCACGGAGTACAGAAATATGGATCAAAACTGACAGCAAATCAGATAACAAAATGGAATACAAATCGGTATGTCAAAATCCGTATCAAAATCATATACGTATATACAATGCAAACGAAATCATGCAAACGCTTAGGAACGTGGTCGCCACTCCGACGCTGGCGCCACACACAGCATAACACCAGAAGGTTTCAAATCTTCGTACATCCCCGAACACAAACATAATCAGAGGTAAGCGTATCGCATCACGAGCCATATCACAGCATAACTCCAAACGGAACCCGGCCCTATGGCGAAGCCTCGGGAACCGTAACACAGCATACGGCCGAATTATTATAAGGCGCACGAATCATAACCGGCCCGGGAACCAGTGAACGAAGTCATAATAAGGCACGAGCGGAGTCGTGAGCAAACAAATGCAAATCATACTTCAAAACAGTCTTTCAAAACATAATAGTTTTACAAATCGTTCCATAGCACAAAATAAGTGAATACTTAGTCGATACAAAGATCCGTTTCACAAAAGTTTCCAAAATGGTACGTATGGCTCAAAACGTAACTTATCATATCATAATATTCCAAATATATCTCATAAGAGGGGATTCCAAAATTGAAAGTATCATATCAAACTTTATTCACAAAGATAGCCCAATAAGGCAAATAGGGCGTATCGGGGTTAGCGGGCCCACCTCGAGTCAAATTGAGGTGGCGAACATATTTTCTGAACATTTATAGGCCAAAGGGTCATACATAATCATTTCTAAGTTACCCGACCACATTTCGATAGGTTTCGGACGAGTGGTGGCATTCTAGCCAAAATAGAGCCCTTAGGCTTCAATTGAATTGAATGAATAGTAACTTTTCTGTGGGTCGGGTTTCGAGGAGCAGAAATGCTCCGGAAGTTCCAATATTCGCCTATCACACTAAGACATGCCAAACGAAGGAGTGGGAAGCTTTACATACCTTACAGACGTCGTATGCTCTCCCAAAAGTCAAGTCCCGTTTCGTCTGAAATCTGCAAATGGTCAAAGTTACCAATTGAGATTCTTAGGCTTAAAAATGCCTTTAACTTCATTTTTGCCTACCGAAATTTCGGCAGCATTTCCCCTATAAATCTAACATCCCCGAGCCTTAGCTCGGCTCAAAATACATCAATACAACAGCCCACACATCATCAAACAACACAAGTAATAATCAAACCACTTTAGCTTCAAAGTTCTACTTTGTTACCTAAGTTGGCAACTTTCATTCAAACTTTCAAAACTCCAATTCTACATCTACATAATTGTGTTCATTTCCGCATTCAAACTTATACAATCACATCCTAACTACAATCCAAGCCATACACGAAATTGCCCCAAAATCCATTACTTTCCATAATTCTTCAAAACATCAAAAATTCACGACGAACATTCTAACTCACGTCGTTTCATTCCGAATTCATTAACATCATTATAAATTCATATTTAAAGTCTCTAGCACCCTAAATATACAATGATATACATAATGATACCTAAGGTATACGCTTTCCGATAATATCCAAAATCATTTTCCAACGTCAATTTAATTCATCAACCAATCATTTACGACACAAGGATCACAACAACACATTACACAAACTAAACAAGATCAATTCACCTCACTTTCTCCTCCCTATGGCTCACGGCCAACACACCATATACACACACACCCAATGCTTTCTATTTACATCAAAGTCACGGAATTCTCGTCTATTCACAATCCTTAACATAATCACATCAATTCTATAACATTAAAGGGGCAAAGTTCTTACCTTTTCTTAAATTTCCGACTTGTCGTAAACGAGGTTCTTGTGCCAAACTAATTATACCCCGTTGAAGAGGATCTTGAGTACTTCACAACTATGTAGAAATTAGGATTTTTGGATCACAAACAAGGCTTGGAAATTTTCCTTTCCTTTCTTTCTCCACTTCGGCCGAATGCCTCTTTTAGGGGTGTTCTTGAATTTTGATATATTTTCTTGATAAGTGCAAGTGTAACATGATATATATCCATATCCTTGGTCATGTGCCTTGCACATGACATTAAAGGAATGGGTTTGGGCCATGGTTATGGCCGGCTACCCTTCACATTGGGCTTCAAATTTTTGTATTATTTTCCTTGGCCCAATTCACAAAATGCCCCGTTTTGTAATTCCCGAAACTAATTTCCGAAATTCCAAGTTTACCCTCGGCCTTCCCCGATGTCTTAACATTAAAGATTCCATAACCAACATAGTCATATTCACTAAAATCAAAATATGTCCTTATAACCCACAAGTCGTAATTATTTCTCGATTTCCAATTATACGAAACACGGGACATAACAATATTATTTTTGCGGGTCTATTTTATTCCCAACATGTCTGCCGCTTTCTTTCGTATATAATAGAGTTGTTATTCCTAGCCGAAATAGAAGACTCTTACCGTTACGCAAGCAATGGAGATGTATTTTTATACTGATTATATCTAGATATGAATACTGAATAATTAAAATGTTTCTCTAAGCATTTGAAGAAACAACAACAACAACAACAACATATACAATATAATCTCACCAGGTAGGTTTTGGGGAGGGTAGAGTGCAAGCAGCCTTACTCCTACCTCGTGACGCGGGGAAAAGGAGGGATGCAACACGAGAACTTCCCAGGAGGTCACCCATCTTAGTTTCTAAGCATCTAAATATGTATTATATATTTTTCTTTACAAACTACTAATAAAAAATCCAAATATATTAATAACAAATATCATAATCGTACAATCTCAAAGAAAATATTAATCTATATCTTAATCATATTTTATAATTTATGTATATTTGACGAATTACACTTTAAAAGCTAATGGTAACGGCAAATTAGTTCTGATATTGGTGGTGGTCAACAATATACTTGTATGATGGTGGTTGACGGTAATTATGATTGGTGGAGGAAATTATGACAGTGGGTGTACAATAAAGGCTAATAGTTGTACGTGATTATCATTTCCTCCTATGATTCCATCACAATACTTTTGAACATGAAGTAGATAAAAATTATACACCCGAGGTCAGTTTGAGCGACCGGATGCTCAGGAGGTCCGGATGATCCATACAACTGGCCTTCATTCCTACCAACTCCTGTTATGTCCACCAATCTCGATCAGAGCACCGCATCATACAAGAACGTTGGGGTCACAGAGAGGTCACATCACTCGTGCTTTAGGGGTTGAAAAGTCCAATTTTGACTTATATAAGGATAGCTTAAGATAGAAGGAAGGATCTTGCTCACATTTTGAAAACCCTATCTCTCTTTTCTCTCTAAGGCAATATAGACTAGAACATCCATTATTAGTCTGCTTTTCTTGAATCATTTTCTTGTTTGTTGTCCCACATATATTGTGCTACACCCGTGCTCACTGCTACTCCAAACCGGGCTCATAACAGAGTTTTCAGGATTGGATATGACTCACTTGTCTTCAAACTCTATAAAAATAAATCCCTAACTGATTTTCTGATTTAATCTGTTTTCACCGAAAAACAATAATCCCACTAGGTAGGGTCTGGGGAGGGTAGAGTGCACGCAGCCTTACTCCGGAAAAAGATCCAGTCAAGTACAATTGGATCAAGTAATATTCAATAGTCTTGTAGATTCATGCCACGTGTACCATAAAACAATTAATGGTTGAGATCCATTTCAACTCATATGTTTAACAAAAGAAATTAAAAATATCAAAATATACTAACGGAAGTTGTTAACTATAACCCACATGTCTTACCATTAAAAAAAGATTTAGTTTCTACGTTTTCAACTGAAAATTACAACAAAATACATCACATATTAACCTTTTTTTAAACTGCAAAATAAAGCAAAGTGCATCATAATTAATTTTCTAAAGAAAAAAATTAAGATGACAGGAATACACTTCCTGCCTTTTTTGACCCGCCAGACCTCTTTCCTTTTGGAAAGATCATGCATATATCACCAAAAGATATTAATTCTGTTATAAATAATTATATGTATGTCCATTTATCTTGGACTTGGAGTGCAATTTTTCTTGGCAGCCAAGAAACTTGGCCACCAAGTTTCTTGTAGCTTGGCCATGAAGCTTGTATTTTCTCCTATAAATAGGAGTTCATTTGTAGAAGATAATATACAATCAGTTTTTCCCTATATACTTCTCTCTAGTGTATTTAATTTATAGTCTTTATTTTATAACACGTTATCGGCACGAGACTCTGCCTTGAACACTTATTTTAAAAAGATTAAGTGTTACAAACCTACGGAAAAAAGCAAAATATGCCAAGTAGTATCTTTCTTTTTATATTCACTTGAGACCTTGTTTGAGTAGCTTACTTGATATGCTATTGCCGTCTAACAAAAACATATTAAGATGCGCATATTTACGGCCATCACAGTTTGCTATTCTAATCAATTTTCAAGTCTCTTTTAACACTTTGGCATCTATTTTGTCATAAGCAAAATTGCTTTACGGAAAAGGAGTTTTTCCAGAAATTTCTCCAAGTCATGTAAGGACTTTTGGTGTGAAGAACAGTAATCGTTTTTCCTGTTATAACAAGTATTAGGTTCCTATGTGTTTTAATATTAAGAAACACGAAAGTAAATACTTCGTTAATGTGAGAAGCAGATATTTTGTCGTTTTACAAGCTGATATGCTGTTGGTCTTAAGAGCATTGCCAGTAATGAAACTTGATTCCCTGTATCCTATAGGTAATCAAGGTGAATTTGGAGATGAGCGTACTAAAAGTAAAAGAACGAAAAAGTGATACCCTTTAACATTTATAAATTTGAATGGGGAAAGCTTTTTATCTTACCTTAAGACACTCTGCTATCCCAGTAATATGAGATTACTGATCTAGAGATACTTACCAGAAAAAGAAGTGAGTGGTAAAGTAAGTTTAGAAACAAATGCCTTCAATTTTCTCCAGACAACAAAGCCTTGTTGAAGTTAATTAGAAGATGTAGATCGGAGAGGAGAAAAGTATAAGCGGCGAGATTTTAACTGAATTTCCATTCTGTTTGGTGATGGTGGAGGGAGAGGATGCAGGAGAAAGCTAAACTAAATTGATGTAGGAAAGATGGGCTGGGTGGTAGCATTGATGCTTGTGCGAACAATTACAGAAAGAATAGCTTTGTGTTTATGCCATTCTTGGCAACGATGATTGCCAATTGAAAGGTCAGTCACATAGCACATTGTATTACATGTATTTTTTTTAAGAAAAGTGTTAATATGGACAAATCTCAAAACGGAAACACAAGCCATGAGATTCACTGCAGCAGAAGATAAATCTTTGTAATTCTCTTAACTGGTGACTACAAGCCGTGAGAATGATGTAGAAACTGGATAGAATTATTCTTTATTTACCTAAAGTATGGATGATAAAGTGCTCTGCTCGCCATGGAAAAGTTGGGATACTTGGAACTTAAGTACAAAAACTAAAATGTCAAGAAGTTTAAAACTATATGGAACTTTGAAAAGAAGTAGCACTAGGAGGCACTGGAATTTCTACTGTCCCTTCTAGCATGAGTAAGACTTTCTTCATTGAAGGGCGAAGTGATTCCTCTTGAATGCACCAAATGCTTATTTTCACCATTCTCTCGAATTGCCTTCTATCAACTTCCTCATTCCCAACTAGTTTTCCTAGCTCTCCTGCCTCAAAGCAACCGTAAACCCAGTATTCAAGAATCGATTCATCTTCTTCAAGGCTCCAATCTACACACTTCCGCCTACAGATCAATTCCAATAGGACAACACCAAAACTGTAAACATCTGCTTTCACTGTCACTGGCAGTTTTCGGTGCCATTCTGGTGCAACATAGCCTCTGGTCCCTCTTACCCCTGTGTAGGTTCTGGTTTGGTCTTTCTTTAAGAGCTTGGCCATTCCAAAGTCAGATATTTTAGCACAGAAATGATCATCCATGAGTATGTTCTGAGGCTTTATATTGCAATGGATGATTTGCGTGTCACACTCTTCATGCAAATAGAGGAGGCCCCTGGCAATATCTCGAGCGATGCCACACCTTTTCTCCCACGTGGGCTGTTTTTCTGGTGTAAAAAGTACATCTGCGAGTGACCCATTGCTCATGTACTCATACACCAGCAGCCTTCTTGATCCATCTAGGCAGTAGCCAAGGAGGCGGACCAGATTTCGGTGATGTGTTCTTCCAATGATTTTCATTTCAATTTGGAACTCTGTTTCCCCTTCTACCAATTCTTTGTCTAGTCTCTTAACAGCTACCACTTTCTGGTCTTCTTGCAAAATCCCTTTAAATACCGTTCCAAATGCTCCTCTTCCTAATTCTTCTTTGAAACCACTGGTTGCCTGCTCTAGTTCTGCATAGGAAAATGCTCGTGGAGCAACATTCTCACATAACTGAACACTTCTACTCTCCTGGATTTTCCTATAAGTCCAGTGATTTCTGTGAATAACGAATCCGGAGATGCCTAACACCAACAAAGCAAAAATAGCCAGTATAATGCTTGCAATTAGGATGTCTATCCTTAGCTTTTTGCCTTTTGTGATGATGGGTATGTTGTTATTGTTGTTTGTTTCTTCATTCTGGTTAGGCAGTCCTTTTTTGGCAACTACACTAATGCCCACCTTGACCAATGCTTGATTAGCGTTACTCATGTCTCTTCTTCCATACCTCAAAGGCAGCATTTGCTTTCTACACTCTGCAGCGTTGAACAGAGCAGCCCCACAGTTACAATCCTGTAGGCATGCTTGTTCACAAGCTTCTTTGGTTGTTGTGACCAAAACAGCATAAGAAAAATCTACCCATTTTGTGTTGTCAACTGTGCTCATATCATAGTATTTGGAAGTATTCTCCTTTAACTGACAGGTTTCTGCAGTGAAGTTCCTTTCACAGCCTACGCTCCAATTTCCTTGGATTACAAAATCAAATCCCGGAAGACATGCACATTCAACTTTATCATCCATATTGATACAAAAACTATTAAGCCCACAACGGCCTTTTGGAAAACACAGATCATTTGTTGATGACCAAATTGCAGAGCTCTTCTGTTGGTTCAAAGAATGTGAATAAACTCGAAGAATACCATCAACATCAATTTTCATCACATATATGATGGTCCTTTCCCTAGGGTAGCCTCCGTTGGTTAGATTTTTTAGACTGATGTTGGATTTGAACAAGTAGAGGTGGGCGTCATCATCAAGATTCAGTGTAACATTATTCCCTGCTGTATTGGTTTTTGTTGAGAAGTAACCATATGGGACATCATCTGGTGTATGGATAGGGTACTGAACGAGGTTCCCATCATTTTGCATTTTGAGACGGAAAATTCCGAATGAATCGTCTGCTTCCGAGGCACTCGAGAACATCTCTTGTGGAGCTGATAGATGTTGACCTGGTAAAAGGGTGTTTGTTGGATTGTCAAAACTTTGCCATATGATATTGTGATCAGAATTATAGAGCACAAAGTTGCCAGTGTCCAGCATGGAAGCTGAAGCAATGGCTTGAGACGGATTTATGACAGAGATTTCTTTCCCTCCTACTTGCACAATGAGTCTTCCATCACTAGTTAAGAGCAAGACAGTGCTGCTCGGGACAACAGGACTGTTTCTGTTTGCTGTCCACACCACTATCTTCTTACGCATACCGGCGATGGAGATTCCAACAGCATAGCCATCAGTTTGTTCATAAAACCCAAAGGCAAAGCGCCTGGTGGGTGAAAACCATGATGAATTGGTGGTAGGTGATAGAGAAGAGCCAAGAGTTATATTAGAGTATCTTTGTTGTGCTAGTGCTACTGCGTGAAATGCAGATAGGAGAAATAACCATAGCAAAGCAGCCATAGATTTTAGCTTTTCTTCTATTTTTTTTTTCTCTGATTTATGACAAAATTTGTGATGTTAATATGTTATACATTCAGTTTATAACTGGAACTTGGAAGCGTCCAAAGACTTGAACTACTCTAGGACAAATCAACCTATGCCAATTAAGTAAAAGAAGGGTTACATAGGAGACTTGGAAATTATTCAGTCCACTCCTGTCAATTCCTGGGTAAATATCCCGTTATAAGTCTACAAATGATGTTGTCCTTATTGAGCCCTGTCAATGTCAATTTTAGCTGGAATTTTGTACGAGTCTTTAGTCAAGCAATAATAATGCTTTTAAAATTTACCTATATGTTCGCTCATTCAAGAAGGTCAAAGATGGATATAATTTAATTGTGCAATTTTTGAAGCCTTAGGATTCATAGCTCCCACAAACTTTCAAGTCTCCTTACTTTTTTGTAAACAACATCCTTAACTGAAATTGCATATTTTGACTTGGTCTATAATTACTTAGGTCCAGGGTATAGCTAGAGGGTCCGCTACGAATTTGGCAGAACCCGATAGCTTTGATTCAAATTTTTTATTTATCTTATAAATTCATTAAATATGTATAAATTATTAATTTGGAATTTATTAACTTAAAAAATATTAGAATTCAGCTATAAACTGAACGTAGAGCATCACATCTTTGTGATAAAACTGAAAAAAAGAAAGATAATCAAAAGCGGAATTGATGGAAAGAGGAAATATGCTTCAAATTAAAATTTGCAAGGAAAAAAGGTAACAAAAGTAAATAGGAAATATAGTAACAGAAATAGAAAGATGTCTATCTTAAAACTAAACGGTAAATTGGAAATATAGTAACAGAAATAGAAAGATGTCTATCCCATTATATATGAAACTAGTAAACTTGATCGCGCGAAAATTCAATAAATTTAAGAAATGATCTTTTGCTTTGCAAATTTAATCAAGATAGAGGAGATAAATTTTCAATTTAAAATGCATAAAAAAATTAATTTTGGAAATAAAAAATATAATACATATTTCATATACCAATTCCACACAAAAGAAAACATCTATAATATGAAAGATAAAGAATAAATGAAATTAAAACTAAATGATATATAGCCCTTTCCGTAAAATAGTTTAACAAAAATAAGATTTACAAAAACATACATGATACTCCTTAAATACATTAAAATTGCTATCAATTCCTTAACAAATTCCCTGATATAAATTAAAAAAGTTCAGAAGTTTTTCTCTTCTAGTCAGCAAGGTGATCAAATACCCATCGTAACTTCAACTGATTTACGCTCTGTGCTCATATCCTCATTCTCGTGACAACACCATTGCTGCTCACATCCAAGAATCGGTTAGACTAACAATCACATTTAGAATTTTAGAAAAATCTTCTTATCCCCCTCAATGCCTCTGAAATGCTTTGGTTGATACAATAAGCCTTCGTAATTAATTATTTGTTTGTACAAAAATGTAATCATGAATTATCGAATTACTCAACTCAAACTATAAAAGTCAATTATTTGCTTCTGCTTCAAATCTACCATGTCGAGCATACACAAATAAAATTTTCATCCTAGCAATGACAATGAGATTTTTAAAGTCGATCTGCATCTGTTTGCTACATAAAAAATAGATTGAAAAAAAAATAGACATGTTACCAACAAATGACACAAAACAAATGCACAGTCATGGAAACAACTAGAAAAACAGCAAAGCCCGATACTTGAATCACTACAAATTATTGAAAAGAGATTTTAAAAATTTGTCAATAACGCATGAAGCAACCCAAAGCATTACTTTATCAGCACCATTTTGCACGAAAAAAGACAAATCAAATTAAAAGAAAAGGCTAGCAAGGAGTTTTTACCTCTTGGGCAAATTCTTTTTTTTTTTTTTTTTAGATTTTTGAATTGGCAAAGATTAACTAACCTTGAAGGATTTATGGACAAAAAATAATTAACCTTGAAGAATTTATGGAGAAAGAGTAAACAGCAATAATGATGAGGTTACGGGGGAAAAGAAAGAGGTACCATAAAAAAAAAATTAGACACTTAGAGCCCGTTTGGATTGGCTTATAAGTTGCTTATAAACTGTTTCCAGCTTTTTTAAGTGTTTGACTGGTCAGCTTAAAGTTATTTTGTACTTAAAATAAGCTCAAAAAAATAATTGGATCCATTTGACTTAGCTTATCTAAAGCAGCTTATAAGCCAAAAAAAAAAAGTGAGACTACCCAACTTTTTTTTTTTTAGCTTATAAGTTATTTGCAGCTTATAAGCTGTTTAAAATAAGTCCATCCAAACAGGCTCTTACTTTCTTAACCATTGCACAGATTGATTCAACAAAACCCAAAAAATTCACAGCTAATTTAACTTCTTCCAATTGCTGCAAAAATAATCAAAGATAAACATTTAAAAAAAGCTACAATTGTCTTTCTATTACTGATACTGATAAATTCAAGAAATGACACTAAAAAATATTGGATTCCATATCAAAGTCATCTCTATTTACAAATCCCTTCAAAATGGCCTCTTTCTAAATTTCATTGTCACAAAATGATCCCAAGATAAATAAGAGAATGTATGCCATAGTTCTCCATTTCGACCATGGTGGATAAATTTTGTTTAAAGAGAACTTGTGGTTGCCATTTATATTTGCTATGAGTCTGTAACTTTTGTGATTGTTATACCCCATTTTAACCGGAGTCAAAATGGTTTACAACATCCCGATAATTCCGGAGTTAATTAAAGTTAGGGAGTCGTCACCTAATTATTTACAGTGAATTAGGACACCTAAAGTTCATTAAAGTTATTTTCTAAAGTTAACTCCGTTTTAAGGTCTACTAACTTAAGATTCTAGGTAAGGGTTCAATTAATCTAAAGGGAAGATATTACGCACCCTTTAAGATCCATTTATAAACGGTTAACCAACCGGACTTATGTTAATTAAAAAGCTATGCGTCAAGTGCAAAATATGATAGGAAAGTAGTTTATAACTGTATAAAAATGATTAAACAAGTGAATAAAGAAAACCAAGTTGCTTTCTGCCACCATTATTTTAAAAAACATAAAAGGGAATTAGGTTCTAGATGCCCTACGGTTATTCAAATGCAGCTCCTTTAGAACTAAAAATATAGAATTGGTTTGTTTCTGCATTACGTTTAAAAGCGACTCCTTTTTTTTTTTTTACTAGTGCTTGTCCGAGTGATCAAACAGAAGACAAATACTTCAAGCACTAAAAAAAACAAAACTACCAATGACAAACAAAACATTCATAATGAACAGGCACACATAATATTCATATGATAAGCAACAAAAGGGGATTGTGACAGAATGTTCTATCCTCGCCCCTCTTCATTTCTGTTCGGATGTGAGGAACACGTAAGGGCTATATGTTGGTCCTGAATCTAGCGGCGACGAATATTAAGTCTCGGTGCGAGACTGCTTGCGGCGGTGAGAGTCCTTTATAAAGACTCCATTTCGCTCCCGAAGAGGATACATGCGAAAAAAGATAAAGATTAGCATGCAATCCAACCAATAACAAATGAAATAAGTACAGTCATATACATGGCATTACAACACGCGCCAATTAATCAATAAAAGTTCTCAAAGTGATTTGAATACAGTGCTCTCTTCATCAAGTCAAACATCTAAAAATAGAATATCAAGTACACAACTTAGAAACCTTTAATTAAATTATTGGAATGCGCACTACTATGAATAACAAATTAAGTTCACGTCATTAGTCTTGGACTTGTTTTCTACAAACGTGATCAGTGACATAACAAATCCTAGTACATTTCACAGAGCACATACGAGACACCTAAGGTGGACATGAAAACAAAGGTTTATGGACAAAACAGCATATCTGTATATGTTCACTGGCTACAAAGACATGAAGCTAACCATTTATAAGATTAAAAACAGAAATAACTACTGAAATTAAAAGAAACGTTGCTTAGTAATTTGCAATTACAATACTAGTACTGTAAATTAAGTCAATAGTGTGCACTTTCAACCTTCTTTATGAGTATACCACGAGATAAAAGTTTTACGCTTGGAAATAAATTTCATAGAACAAATAGACAGATCTTTTCATAAGGCTCAGATTTATTAAACATCAAATCCTAACCCAATTCAAGCTAGACATGATAATTAACTACCACATTCCTAAAGGCCATGGTCTCTTCTGTTGTGTCCCAAACAGATTCATCAAAACAGCATATGTTATATACCATTGGCGAAACAGTTTTCCCCTTTTCTCTTTAAGCATTCTGTAATATTCTTGCAGCTGGAGTTCCTCTGTTTTTTTTTCATCATACTCATTATATCAGCTAAGTAAAATATTCTTAAGGCATGATTTTCTTTAAATAGAGCCGACATTCTATCACCTTGACGAGAAAGGAAAAAAATGGAAGAGAATGTCACAGGATATCATACAAAACAGGTTGATTAATGCTAATCTATACTTAATATAATAAATTGTAACATGTAGATGACTAAGTTAAGAAAAGAGAACCTGAACAGAAACACTGTTGAACCTAAAGATAACCAAAACAATCTCAGTGCTTTTTAAGAGAGAAGGTAAGCTTAAAGACTGGATTTTAAGGAATCAAAACAGCAAGTTTGGATACTTTCTGGTTTGGAACAAGTTAATAATTCTGCAAACTAACTGTGTCTTAACTCTTCTCTTGCTTTAGTTTAACAAGCTCATTACATAATTCTAATATGTTAAGGATATTAGAGATTTTAAGCACATTTAGACAGGTGATGAAAGCAAGAAAAGACACAATGGGTTAAAGCCACTTCTTCATTTATCCAGCATAAACAGAACAGTAGATCCTTGACACAAATTCACATTCAACAAGCACAAACTTATGGCTTCAACTAAAGAGTAAAACAACATTCATATTCAATTCAATGGGCATAGACGGTTCCGGAACAGACATACGCTAAACAGATTGAATCAAACCAATCCTCCATTTTCAAATTAAGCGTATGATCACTCATGTTTGAATAAAGGGACAGGACTCAAACTACCTAAACACATAAGCCACATATTTCTGGTGATAACAGAAATTCTCGGAACATACATTCTTTACCTCAGCAGTTTGACGATATGAGTCTGTTCCAACACTACTTAAACTAACAAAGCAAGGTACTGTCTACCCTATCAACATTTAGCCTAGTCATATTTTAGCCAAAAAACACTGGATTTCTGCTTTTATCTAAGTAGAAATCTAAACAAAAGAGAAATACCATTTTAGACTACCGCACATTAAACTGAGCTCTACTGAACAAACATGTAAACATAGAGAGGCATGCAACACACATATGGAACATTAGATAACTGAGTTAAACACAGAAAGATTACACATGCAAACAAAGAATCACAAATTCCAATCAAATTGAATCGAAACTAAATGGGAGAAAGAGAGGGATTGCACCGACCTTTCTCGTGTGCAGTGAACTGGGCTCGATTCTCGGATCTACACCCTAATTCCAAGCAACAACAGGGTAAAAATGTCTTAATATTTCAAAGGAGCACTCGACGGTATAGGGATTAAAAATGTTGATTTTAGAGGGATCAAGGCGGCTCCAAAAAAGAACTCTCTTTTTCCGTCCCCGTAAGAGGTGTATTTATAAGAAATGAATGCTAGGGTTTGTGGACTCTTGAGCGGGAAAACCAGATCGAACCCTTGGTAAGGGGTTGTTTTGAAAACGTTATAGAATAGGACAAACCTCACGTGATTTGATTCAGATCTTGCCTGAAATGGAGAGACCGAGACTCTGGCTTCGAGATTGAATTAGCCGTTTGGAGTCCGAATCAAATCTCTAAAATCTATCTTTTCAGAAACTTCAAAAGTTTTTGGCCATTTGTGTTGACCATAGTCGAACGTTGCACGGAAATGGAGTGGCAAAGACCCGTGATGGTGAAAGGAGGTGGAGCAGTCATCCAAAAATGGAAGGAAAGAGGAGAAGACGACAAGGTGTAGCGTTTTCTATGCCTAGATTTATATTATATAAAATGCAGATAAGAGAAATAACCATAGAAAGCAGCTATATATTTTAGCTTTTCTTCTCTTTATTTTTCTCTGGTTTATCACAAAATTTGTGATCTTAATATGTTATACATTCCGTGGTCGTTTGGTGCATAAACAGAATTATCCCAGGATTATAATTCTGGAACTAATTTATCCCATCTCTTGGGATTAATTTATCCCATTTAGGAGATGGGATAAAATAATCCCAGGATTAATAGGATAAGATGGGATATCTCATCTTAAAGTTTCTGATGCACTTTATACTTTCTTTGGTATAAGATATAAATTTATCCCAGGATAAATTTATACCTTCTACCAAACATGGTATAAAATTAATCCCACAATTAGTGCTGGGGTATCCCAACTAATATCGTGTACCAAACGACCCCTCAGTTTATAACTGGAACATGGAAGCATCCAAAGACTTGAGCTACTATAGGACAAGTCAATTTATGCCAATTAAGCAAAAGATGCGTTACATAGGAGACTTGGAAATTATTCAGTCCACTCCTGTCAATTCTTGGATAAATATCACGTTATCAGTCTACAGATGATGTTGTCCTTATTAAGCCCTGTCAATGTCAATTTTAGCTAGAATTTTGTACGAGTCTATAGTCAAGCAATAATAATGCTTTTGAAATTTACCTATATGTTCGCTCATTCGAGAAGGTCAAAGATGGATATAATTTAATTGTGCAATTTTCGAAGCCTTAGGATTCACAGCTCCCACAAACTTTGAAGTCTCCTTACTTTTTTTGTAAACAGCATCCTTAACTAGAATTGCATGTTTTGACTTGGTCTATAGTTACTTAGGTCCTGGGTATAGCTAGAGGGTCCGCTACGAATTTTGCAAAACCCGATAGCTTTGATTCAATTTTTTTATTTATCTTAGAAATTCATTGAATATGTATAAATTATTAATTTAGAATTCAATAACTTAAAAAAATTAGAATTCAGCTATAAACTGAACGTAGAGCATCACATCTCTGTGATAAAACTGAAGAAAAGAAAGATAATCAAAAGCGGTATTGATGGAAAGAGGAAATACGCTTCAAATTAAAATTTGCAAGGAAAAAAGGTAACAAAAGTAAATAGGAAATATAGTAACAGAAATAAAGATGGGGCATTTAATTATAGGTGACCTTTAAGTTTTAAAATTGAGTAGAGGTGATTCAAGTTTTAATATTGAGCAGAGGTGATGATTTTTTATTAGTGATTAAGGAGTTTTGGACTTGCCCAATAGTTTTGTTTTTAACACTTCGACCCTAAACTTTATTTTTAACACTTTGTCCTCAAGTTTTATTTTTAACACTTTGACCCAACCAATATAAATCATAAAATACCCCCTGTCACCCACACCCCCCATCCCCTCCCTGCCCCCAGCCCCCACCCCTCCCCCTGCCCTTGCCCCCCAACCCCCACCCCCACCAAAAAAAATGTTTTTTTAAAAAAGATTTTGATTTTTTTTTTTGGTTTTTTGTACTACCTACCCCCCCCCACCACCCCCATAACCCCCACCCTCCCAAAAAACATTAATTTTATTTTTTAAAAAAAAGTTTTGAAAAGTTTTTATTTTTGTTTTTTTGCACCACCCCCACCCCATCCACCCCTGCCCCCAGCCCCCAGCCCGTCCTTGCCCCGCACCCCCACGCGCACCCCCAACCCCCACCAAACAAAATATTTTTTAAAAAAAAAATTTGAAAAGTTTTTTTTCTTATTTTTTGCACCACCCCCTACCCCCACACGCCCTACCCTAAAAAAAATTAATTTTATTTTAAAAAAAAAAAATTGAAAAGTTTTTGTTTTTGGTTTTTTGTACCACACCCACCCCCTCCCCTCCCCCCCCCCCCCCCCCTCCAGAAAAAAAAATTGAAAAGAAATTTTTTTTCTTTGGTTTCTTACACCACCTACCCACCCCAAAAAAAATGTTTTTAAAAAAAAAAATTAAAAAAGTTTTTATTTTTTATTTTTTGCACCACCCACCCAAAATAAATCTTGAAAAGAAGTTTTGAATTAGAGAGAGAGAGATACCTCCTTCATATGTTGATCCTAGTAAACCCGGAATAAGGCGGACAAAGAGGAGGCGTGAAATCAGGGAATCATTACAAATGAGGAAGAACAAATGCTCCTTATGCAAAACAGCTAGCACAAAAAACTATATGTCCAAGCCGAAATGCTCCATAGTTGTTAATTGCACTGTGTTGTAATAATAATTATTTGTTGGAACTTTATGACATTTTAATATTTTTCTTTTTTAGAATGGTAACTTATGTTCTTAGTGTTTGTGAACTTGGTTTATATGATATGTTGATCGTGTTCAAATCACAAATGTGCGTATTCTTGTTAATAAATTGTTGAACAGTTTCCAATAAGTAATGAATCTGTTGCAACAGCTCTGTAACCTGTTGGGTTTTATCTAACAAGTAACAAGACTTGTTGCAGCAACTAGTATCTTGTTGGGTTTTATCCAACTCCTAAAAGATTTTCAACAAGTAAGCAATCTGTTGCAACAACTGACATGTCTTGTTGTAGCAACTAAGTTACATGTTGGGGTTTTTTCCATCAAGTGGAGTGACTTGTTGCAGAAACTGGGTAACTTGTTGTGTTTATCCAACAAGAGTAAAGACATGTTCAACAACTATGTCACTTGCTGCAACAAATACTACAATTGTTGCAATAGATACTACACTTGCTGCAACAGATATTACAGTTGTTGTAACAGATGCTACACTTGTTGCAACAGATATTACAGTTGTTGTAACAAATATTACAGTTGTTGCAATAGATATTATAGTTGTTGCAACAGATACTACTTGATTCACCCATATCTGGTGATCAACAAAGGGAATCAATGATATTTAGTGATAAACAAAGGAAATCAACGATAAGTAGTGATCAATATATAATACTTCATCAATTTGATAGTATTTTGAGTCAGGAAAGATGATCTACTAAGTCAGTATGCACTAAATCCAATGGTCATTAGAGTGAATTGATGTGAACTACTTGATTCACCCATATTTAGTGATAAACAAATGAAATCAATGATATTTAGTGATCAATGTATAATACTTAATCAATTTGATGTATTTTGAGTCAGGAAAGATGATCTACTAAGAAGTATGCACTAAATCGATTGATCATTAGAGTGAATTGATTTGAACTACTTGATTCACCCATATTTAGTGATAAACAAAGGAAATCAACGATATTTAATGATCAATGTATAATACTTAATCAATTTGATGTATTTTGATTCAAGAAAGATGATCTATTAAGTCAGTATGCACTAAATCGAGTGATCATTAGAGTAATTTGATGCGAACCACTTCATTCACCCATATTTAGTGTTAAACAAAGGAAATAAATGGTATTTAGTGATGAATATATATATCTACTAACATCTTAATGGATTAGATAGTAATTTCATGGATTAGATGGACAATTCTAAGTGTATTCTTCCTAAATCGAGTGATCATTAGAATGATTTGATGTGAAGTATTTAATTGAACCATATTTAGTGATAAACAAATGAATTCAATGTTATTCAGTATAAATAAAAGAGTTCAATATGATCAATATTGTGAATATGTTGCAACAATAGAGGAGTTGTTGCAATATATGAGATACCTACTGCAACATATGAGTAAGTTGTTGCAACATTTGAGATATCTGCTGCAACATATGAGTAAGTTGTTGCAATAATTCAACAAGGTGATTAATCTGTTGCAACAACTAAGCAACTTACTTAAACATCTGATCCATCTTTGAAACAAATTAGTAACTTGTTGCAACTTCTTCAACAAGTGTATGATCTGTTGCGACATATTTTTTAGTTTTTGCAATAATTTAAGCAATTGTTTGATTTTTTTTTCCAACAAGGTGAGTAATTTGTTGCTACAACTAAGCAACTTGTTTAAAAAGATTAGCAACTTGTTGAAACAGATTAGTAACTTGTTGAAACAAATTAGTAACTTGTTGCAACTTCTTCAATAACTGCATGCATTTGTTGCAACAATTAGTAAGCAAAAAAAATAAGCTTATAAACAGAAATTGTTCAACAGCCACCTTGGCTCCAAATACCACAACTAATCAAAATAAATAAGTTCATAAACATCATTCACAAATAACATAAAGGACAAAAACAAAAATGTTAAACAGCCACCTTAGCTCCAAATACCACAACTTAAGTAATAATTTGTTCAGCAACTACCTTCTGGGGTTTAGCAGATTTTCTTGATCTCCTTCATTTTCATCATCAGTTTCTTCATCTTCTAGTTCTTCTTCACTTTCTTCATTTGTATCTACTGCTTCTTGGCTTTGTTCTTCATCTCTTTCTGAGGATTGTTGTCAGTTTGGCTGTCGATTTGACTATATCTTTCCTCAACATTTGTTGATTCATAAATAGATTGTCTACTTGTCGCAACAAGTGTAGAACTTCTTACAACAATTACAAATCTGTTGGATATTTTCTACAAACAGAATCAAATAACTGAAGCTATATCCAACAGATTTGTAGTTGTTGCAACAGATTGTCTACTTGTTGCAACAACTAAAATCTGTAGGATATTGTCTACAAACAGAACCAAATAACTGAAGCTATGTCCAACAGATTTGTAGTTGTTGCAACAAATTGTCTACTTGTTACAACAAGTGTAGAACTTGTTGCAACAACTACAAATCTGTTGGTTATCTTCTAAAAACGGAACCAGATAATTGAAGCTATGTCCAACAGATTAGTGAGTTCTCGCAACAGATTGTCTACTTATTGCAAAAAGTGTAGAACTTGTTGCAACAACTACAAATCTGTTGGTTATCTTCTACAAACAGAACCAGATAAATACCAGGACAAGAACAAAAAAACTATCTGTTGGATATATTTTCCTAAATCCTGAACCATACCAGGACAACAACAAAAAAAAACCATCTATTTCACTACAAACACACAACAACAACCTGGATTTTATCCAAACTTTTCCTAAAACCAAAAAAAAAAAAAAACTTCCTTTCAAGATTTTTTTTTTCAGAGTGGGGAGGAGGTGGGGGGGGGGGGGGGTGTGCAAAAAATAAAAAATAAAACTTTTCAAAACTTTTTTTAATTTTTTTTTTTGGGGGGTGGGTGGGGGAAGTTAGAAATCGAAAAAAAAAATTCAAAATTTCTTTTCAAGATTTTTTTTTTTTTGTTGGAGTGGGAGGGGGGGGGGGGGTGCAAAAAAACAAAAACATAAACTTTGCAAAACTTCTTTTTTTAAAACAATTTTTTTTGGAAGGGTGGGGGGTGCAAAAAAAAAATCTGGGGGTGGGGGGCAAGGGGTGAGGGGTGGGAGGAGGAGGAGTGGGGGCTGGTTAAAAACAAAATCAAAACTTTTTGAAACAAAAAAAAAAATTGGGAGGGGGGGAGGGTTAGGAGGAGGGGGGGGGGGTGAAAAAACAAATAAATAAAATCAAAACTCTTAATTTGTTTTTTTGGGGGGGCTGGGTGGGGGGAGGGGTGGGAGGAGAGGGAGGGGGTGGCTGGTGAAAAAGCAAATAAAAAAAAATAAAACCTTTTTTTAAAAAAAAAATTGGGCAGGGCCGGTGGGGGAGGGGGAGGGGTGGGAAGAGGAGAAGGGGGGCTGGTGGATTTTTTGAGATTAAGTTGGGGTCTTTTTATGTTTTGTAAAAGACTAAGAAGTTTTAAAAAATACATTTTGAACTCCAATTTATTTAATACCAAATTTAATTGGATTTTGAATTGGAGTGCTCCCCACATGTCACCCATAGTAATTTCAAGACTTTATCCCAAAACTAAACAGTAAATTGGAAATATAGTAACAAAAATAAAAAGATGTCTATCCCATTATATATGAAATTGGCCAAAGTCGGATGACTTTTATGTGATAAAAAAAAATAGAAAATGAATTTTGTCGGATAACTTTAAAGTTAAATGACTTTTATATGATTAAAAATAAAATAAAAAATTTATTGGATAAATTCAAAGTTGTATGGTTACCGATGAAATTTAACATATCAAGAGATATCAATATCTCAAGTATCTTTACTTTTTAGTTAATTAATGAAAAGTCTCCCTAACTTGCATACGTTGACTAGGTCAACTGTATCTAAGGTCTTCATATTGTTCTAGCTATAAGCTAAGTGTACAACATCACATCTTTGTGATAAAATTGAGTAAGAAAGATAATCATATTATACTAAAAAGTAGGAAGCTCTTACATCTAAAGTTGGATTATGATTTTAACCCTTCACTAATTAACTATCTAATTAAATAATACTATTTTAATTAAATAATGGCTGAATTAGAAGTCCAACTATACATAATACTTCCTCTGTTTCAATTTATGTGAACCTATTTCCTTTTTAGTTCGTGCAAAAATGAATTACCTCTTTCCTAATTTGAAAACAAATTCACTTTATGAAATGATTTACAGTCACACAAATATTCAAGCATTATTTTGAACCACAAATTTCAAAAGTCTTCACTCTTTCTTAAATGTTGTGCCTAGTCAAATGGGTTCACATAAATTGAAACGGATGGAGCAGTTAACAAAAATTACCTTTGATCTTTAATTTACAATTCAAGTTTTTACCTCCCATCTTCCACGGACTCATAGTCATATGATAATCTGTCTTTATAATAATCAGCTATAAATTTGTTTAAAACCGTTTTGAGTATTTCATACAATAATTAGTACTTACTATGATAATACTGTTGAGTCTAGTACTTACTATGATAATACTGTTGAGTCTGTTCAATTACCTGCCATTATTATACTCTTCAAAACCAATATAAGCTTCAATTTACTTCAAATTAAAACGCCATCCATTATATTTAACAGCCCACTGCTATCTCCCATCAATAAAGAAATTAATGCCTAATCTGCCGCTTTCTCCTTTTTGTTCCCCCTTATAATCTGATCCCTCTCTCCTTATCTATAAATCTTTATTTATTGCTATAATAAAGTAGGAGAATGAAAAGTTGTGAGGATAATTATTTATGAAAAGCTACAGTAAATGAGTATAATAAAAAGGCCAAATCCATCGGGAGCCACCTGAGATGCTCAAGATCTTTCACTTAGACACTTCAAGTACGCCGTGTTTCATTTAGATACCTGAACTTGATTTAAAATGTGTTATTAGACACCTTTTGCAGATGTGGCAATGTGCTTGTCCTTCACATTTTTTTGGAGCGTGAAAGAGAATAATTTTGTGTTTTTTTCTTTTTTTCTCCTTCATCTTCTTCCTCCCTCCTACCACTTTCTTCACCATATCCACCATATCTCTCAAAGCCACCCAATGGGCCATAAAAACAACAAGATTTCTCAAGATTCTTGCAATTTCAACTCAATTTCTTCCTCATCTAAATCTCCCACAAGAATCACTAAATCTCCATTCTTCTAATTGAGACCCAATTGGGTTAAGAATTCAAAAAATTGAGACAAACTCCACAATCTCTAGCTCCAAATTGTTGGTGGCACATGTAGATGCAGTGATCTTATATAAAGAGGATGGAGCCGTCGAAATCACTCTTTCAAGAAAGTATTATCTCCGTTTCCATGGCCACCACTATATTCAAGAAATGAAACCCAATTAAAGAGAAAACATAATATTATCTCTGTTTCCATGGCCACCACTATATTCAAGAAATGAAACCCAGTTAAAGAGAAGACATAATTTCACCTTTCCATAATTCAAAATCAATTGAAGGAGCAATCAAAATCACTGTTTTGTTAGTTTGGATTGAAGAAATTGAGATGACTCCATTAAAGCTCATTTAAAGATGGAAAATCATAATTGAAGGAAAGATTTTTAGATTTCATAAATTGTAGTCAATTGAAAGCCGAGGAAGTAGTGGTTATGGCAGAGGGGAATGGAGGTTGAAGAAAATGGGAGGTGGATCGAGGTGGTGCTTGGAAAATTAGGATTTTTCTTTTCTTTATTTTTTGTTTTTTAATTAACTAAATAGTATAAAAATATTGCTTCTAGTCATATTTTATTTTTAATAATTATTTGAATACATATGCCACGTGTCTTTATTTAATTCGTCACCTTGCCAGATCATCGGCGAGTGTGTCATACTCACTTTACATATTTGGCTGATTATGCAAAAAGTGTTTAATTTAAATAAATTTTAAATAGTGTAAGTGCTCAATAGAAACACCCCTAAGTTGAGGTGCCTAAGTGAAAGATCTGGAACACCTCAAGTGACTCCCGATGGATTTGGCCTAATAAAAAGGCCAACAGATGTCATGCATTTGCAAAATTATTGTTAGAAAAACTCGTCCTTTTAGGTAATTCTTAAAATTTTTAACTAAGCTTGCAATGAGGAAAAGGGATGCTGGAAACCTAGAATCTTCCCAAAAGTTGAGACCTACTTTTCTCCGACATTGGCTTTTAGCAGCTTAATAGTTAGTACCCATGGTATATTTTCATGTTTTACGAAACTATTCTTTTAGTGTTTATTTTTAGGCTTTTTAAAATATATGCCGTTTTTTTTTATCAAGTTTAATTTAGGAAACTTCTAGAGGAATTCAAAGCAGCGTTATCACTGAATATACGCTCAGGGTAAGTGAGACAAAGACCCTACAACTTCTTCAATCGATCATTGTTTTTTCACTTAATTATGTCATGTAAGTTGGCCATCCGAAAATGTATTACGTTTGTATTTCTTCCATTGAATTATTTTTATTAGAGCTTAATTTCTCAAGTTACATAGATCATCTTATGGTCTTGTTGGAAATTTATTGTAAATAATTTTGGTGAATCAAATCTGATATTTTTTTTTATGATTTCCTCCTTTTCTTATTGCATTAAAACAATAATTACAGCGGCGGAGTCAGGAATTCAAATAAAAAAATGCAAATATATATATATATATATATATATATGTGTGTGTGTGTGTGTGTATTTTCAACGATGGGAGTTCAATTAAACCCTCTTGCACTCCTATGCCTCCCCACTAACAGCAATTATGAATAACATATTCTTTGATTGTACTTCATTCAATTACCTTTTCTATTTGAAATATGTTAAAAATTTTGAGTGAAAATATCTGATTGTTCTATTATTGCTCATATATGACAAAATATTAGGTTTTTAGATGGACAACAGAATCATCTGTCTGTTCTCAAGTCACCCGCTCAAGTCTTATACAGAAAGTTTTGCTAATTATTAAGAGAATAAGACCGGTTTAATTAAGAGCATGTCTTATTGATGACCAAGAGAAGTCAATGATCGATTGTGCATTTCTTTTGTTAGGTTGACCAAGGGTGGCTATATATATATATATATTATTTTTTATTTTTTTTAAAAAATCATACTTAATTAATAATAGTATGTTACAAGGTTTATTGTAACTTCTTCTTTTCTTCTTGGATTATTGTTTTTGCTACTTTGCTCGAGCGTTAGCATTTGGTTCAATTTCAATTAAGAAGGTAGCACTTTTGTCACCGCTTGAGCCTTGAACTCAAACACTTTCTGGTATCCTATTTTAGGAACAATAACGTAACTTTCATGTGTTTTTCCATAGGTTTTGATTTATCTCTTCTTCTTACTTTATTTATTTTTAAAATTCTTTGGGGCCTTATATTATATTTACAGCTTAAATATGTGGTGTTTCCTTATGATTATAAATATGTGGTGTTTCCTTATGATTATATCTTCTCTGTGTGTGGGTTTTCGTAAGCAAATAGGAGTACAAGTCAATACGTTTGTTGAAAAATAACAACAAACATTCTGAGTACTTTGTCTGGACCGTACAGAGTAAAAAACATTTGAAATTTTAAGGAACTTGCACATTCTACTTTAATTTTTATTTATAACTCAAGTATATATTTTAATAATATTTAATAATAAATTTTAAAATTTTATACTAATTGATATGGGTCACACGCGCAACGCGTGTACCAGAAACTAGTCAAATGGTATTAATGGGAAAACGAAATGAGCTTCAAGCTCGGCTTAATTCAATAGGAAGAACGAAAAAGAAAAAGGTTTTGTACGAAAATTTAGAGCAGAGTACTAATGAAATGAGACCAAATGAAATTTAGATATGGAGAAAATGAAATAGTTTAAATTGGCATAAACCACAAACTACTAAGCAAGTATATAACGAAGAGAAAAACAAAATAGCTGAAAATACTACAACGTGATCCATTTTTGTGGTGTCGAGGTTAAGGAAATAAAAAAGCAAACGAAAAACAAAAGAAATCTAATGCCGAACTACAATGATCAATCCAATTTAATGAGCTCTCCATCTCGAAATGCATCTGCACAAATAATAAACATAACTGTTAGGAACGAAAATGAAAAGGTGACGGTATCCACCATAATTTACAACAAACAGTTACCTTAAAATAGATGATTCTTTATTTTTCTCTTTTCTTTGAGCTTGCTTAAAGCTAATTGTATGAATCTCTTCAATAATACGAGGGTTAGCTGCCAACATTTCCTATCAAGAGTCGCCCAATCATCTCCTATCTTTTTCTTGTACTCTATCTTAGCATTTATGAGATACTCTTTCCAAGTACATTTGATAAGACTCCACTGACGCGTATTTATGGAAACAACAGAACATAATGTTGGAACGATCCAACTTAAAATTAAAATAGAATCATAATATTAAAATGAAAAAGTTAGTTCAGGACAAAATAAAGCAAACACAAACAAAGAGATGGAAGAAACATAAATTATTTTGGGTGAAGCCTCTTGATATACAACTTTTACGATTGAATCATAATATTAAAATGAAAAAGTTAGTTCAGGACAAAATAAAGCAAAAACAAACAAAGAGATGGAAGAAACATAAATTATTTTGGGTGAAGCCTCTTGATATACAACTTTTACGATTGAATCATGTGTCTGTATGTAGAGTTCCTACATACAAACATGAACTCTTTAGAGTTCCTACATACAGACACATAATTCAATCCTTAAAGTAAAAATGATATTTTTTTTCCAGAGAGATAGAGAGAGAACTTTACATGTCATGTCTATCAACAAAAGGAGAAAAAAGAAAGAATGTTGAGGAAAAAATTGTAAACAGAACTTCTTAGTAGCCATTTCGCCTATCTAGCTACGTAAAGGAGAAAAGTAAACTGGAATAGTTCACATATTAAATGAAACATGATACAATATATTGACAAAATACTCAATGATAAACAACCTCGTTTCCTCAGCCAATCAAGAAACAGAAACATGTACTAAATGGTAAATGCAATACGTAGCTTAATTACAAGCTATGGTTCTTATATTCAATAGTGAACACAGATTTGATCCCTTGGCTACCTATAAATTAATTGCATACAATCCAAATACGAGACAAAACAACCAAAATTAAAACATATATCAAACCAATTAAACTGAAAAATTACAAAAAGCAGAGTGTAAACTAAAAGATGTTATATGGAAAAAAAAAAGTGAACAAAAGTGGCAACCAGAAAAGAGAAACAAATTGGGGAAAATCGCTACATGAACCCTAAAATTTTCAAAATGTTTACACAGAAACAGAAATTTCAAAATTCCATTCATGCATGAGCCCTAAAAATCAATTTAGAAGAGGAATTCCAGCTAGGGATTGAGAAATTATAGCTAACAATCCCAACAATAGCAGAACTGAAAATCGAAATAATTAATGAAAATAGAAATTTCTCACCTGAGAATGGAAATTTCAAAGGTTAAGAAGATTGTCTATGCTAATGAGTTGTTGCCTATGAAAATATATGGAATATAAGCTAAGAGTGATGGTAGCAGAATGGACAAAAAAGAAAGGTAAGAATGGAATACCATTCTCATATCTGAGAATGGAATGGAAATAACTTTACTGTATGCTAATTGTTTTTAAGAGTGAAGAGAGAGGGCGCGCGCGCACGAGAACTGTATGCTGCTCCCTTCGTCCTAAAATTTTTCCTCATTTCCTTTTTAATCTGTCCCAAAAAAATTATCTTTTTTCTATATTTAGAAATAATTTAACTTTATGAGATGATTTACATCGAGAAAATGATCAAAATGGTCCTTAATGTATGAGGGTTAGATTGTTTTGGTCCTTGATATATTCACTTGATTGAAATAGTCCTTGATGTTTCGAGAAAATGATCAAAATGGTCCTTAATGTATGAGGGTTGGATTGTTTTGGTCCTTGATATATTCACTTGATTGAAATAGTCCTTGATGTTTCGAGAAAATGATCAAAATGGTCCTTAATGTATGAGGGTTGGATTGTTTTGGTCCTTGATATATTCACTTGATTGAAATAGTCCTTGATGTATGCAAAATGTGGATAGTTTTGGTCCTAAATTCTAAATATAATGCCGTAACATTATTCAAATGTTTGACACAAAAAATCCATCAAATGTAAGTGAAATTTTTTTAATTTTTACTTTTTTATTATTTTTATTTTTAAAATGTATTATTCTTTTTATATTATTTATTTTTCATTTTCTTTATTTTCATTCCCAACCTTTATTTCTTATGATTCCATGTAATTGCTCGTATTTTTTTATTTTATTCATTTAGCATACCGTGTTATTATAAACTTATATTTTTCCTTTCTTTTGAATTATTTACTTAAGTTACGTTGAAACTTACTTATGTAATGTTAGAATTTGACATATGAGTATTATTCATAACATTACATAAGTATGTTACGTTGAAACTTAAGTAAATAATTCAAAAGAAAGGAAAAATATAAGTTTATAACCCCATTCACAATGAAATTCTACTTTAATAACGTCACCCGTTATATGTCAAGTTTGTTAATAACTCATTCTTTTCAATATTAAGAGGCGTAGTTTCAAATATTAGAATAATAACACGGTTATGCTAACACGGTTATGCTAAATGAATAAAATAAAAAAATACGAGCAATTACATGGAATCATAAGAAGTGAAGGTTGGGAATGAAAAGAAAGAAAATGAAAAATAAATAATATAAAAAGAATAATACATTTTAAAAATAAAAATAATAAAAAAGTAAAAATTAAAAAAATTAAAAATATTTCACTTACATTTGATGGATTTTTTGTGTCAAACATTTGAATAATGTTACGGCATTATATTTAGGATTTAGGACCAAAACCATCCATATTTTGCATACATCAAGGACTATTTCAATCAAGTGAATATATCAAGGACCAAAACAATCCAACCCTCATACATTAAGGACCATTTTGATCATTTTCTCGAAACATCAAGGATTATTTCAATCAAGTGAATATATCAAGGACCAAAACAATCCAACCCTCATACATTAAGGACCATTTTGATCATTTTCTCGATTTACAGCCACACAAATATCTAAGGCTTGTTTTGGACCACATATTTCAAAATTCTTTCTTTATTTCTTAAATTTTGTGCCAAATCAAAACAGAACAATCTTTTTAGGACGGATGGAGTAATTGTTTTAAAAAAATTTAAAAAAAACTATACGGCGGTTTGAACCGCAGTAATATTAACGAAAACGCCATTAATTAAAAATTTATTATGTCGTCACCAAAACCGCAATATTATATTGCATTTTACGGCGGTTAAAAAACCGCAGTAATATCTCCGTTTATTTGTAGTGGTACCTCTTATAATAGGAGGTAATCTTTTAAGCTTAGTACCTCAAAATAGGGGAAATTGCATTTTAGGTACCTTTCACATGTAAGGTTTTTTTTTTTTTTCTTTTGGTTTGAGTCTCTTATTTGTCTTTTGATATCACTTTTGACTTCTTTTCTTTTTGACATTTTTCAAGGAAGTACAGTAATTGATAATTCTACCGTGTGTAGGCTAGCAAAGTGTTTATGTTAACAAGAAATATTAGATGCAGTGTATAGTTTTTTTTTCTTCTAAAAAGTTATGCCAAATTATGTTGGTATCGCAAATTCTGAGTACTGGTCCTTATACATGGAAAAGAAAAATGCCGCTGGTGTATGATAATTTAATCCCTAAAATACTCAAAAGTAAAGAAACGGGGATAATTTAATTGATACCAAAGAGAAATTAAGAGAGCACAAACCTCAAAAACATCAAAAAGGCGAATGATGTTTGGGCGATCAACATAAGACAAGAAGGTGAGTTCACGGTCCAAGTAATTCTTGAGTTGGTGAGTGAGCTTAAGTATGACTTGTTAAATAACACTCTATGCCTACTAGGAGAAAATATTTATGCCAAGTAACCCATACTTTGAGTTTGTTACCCGGTTTAGCCCATATTGAAACTGAAAGAGCACTGCTCAACACGGGCAAACTGAACAAAAAAATCCCTAAAACACTCAAAGTAAAGAATGGGGATAATTTTATTGATAGCAAAGAGAAATTAAGACAACACAAACCTGAAAGAAATCAAAAAGGCGAATAATGTTTGGGTGATGAATAGAAGACAAGAAAGTGAGTTCACAATCCAAACAATTCTTGAGTTGGCGAGTGAGCTTGTGTCGGTCAATTTACTTAAGCGCCATCACTTTTCCGGTAGTTCGGTGCTCGACTTTCCACACTGCTGACGATGACCCACCGCCCAGCTTATACGTCATCATGTACTCTCCCACCGTCAGGTTATCAGCTTCCATTTTTTTAAACTCCTTTTTTATATACACTCTCTCTGTGTTTTTTCGTTGGCTTTGCTATTAGGAGTAAATATAGAGAAAAGGACATAAATAGTCCCTCAACTATATGAGAGTAGGTTCAAAATAGTCCTTTAACTATGCACTTAACGGTTTCGGTCCCTTAAGTTTGCCATAAGTTAACACTTTTAGTCTCCGACAAAATATTTACCGAACTCTGTTGTTAGATTTGATGAGAACTATGAATAAAAAGGAAAAAATTAGCGAGAACTCACATTTAGAGGTACACATTATTACAAATACCACTGGAAAAAATCGAGAACCTCAGTTGGTTTTAGGGAAAAATCGAGGAAAAACCTACAAACTTGATAACGTCAGTAAATAGTGTCTCGGAACATAAAGATCGATGGGCTCTATCGATTAAAACCCAGGAAGTCCATTGGCTAAGTAAAATATACTAGACTCATTTTTACTGAAACCCCAGTATAAAAATAAATACTTCCATTTTAGTGATTTTTTTAAAAAATAGTTTCCGCATAGTTTTCCTCCAAAATAACTGACAGGCATCTGTTGGTTTTCGTAAAAAACAATAAAAAAAATTTAAAAAATAAAAAAAATTTATCCCTCGATTCTATCTATCTGTTTCCGTCCATCGTTTTTTCGCTTGTTTTTAGTAGTGACAATTTTTGTAGTTTCTGGTATTTCTAATTTATTTCTGAAGCCTGGTGTAGTTTACTTAGCCGATGGACTCTCTCGGTTTTAATCGACAGAGTCCGTCGGTCTTTGTGTTTCGAGACATTATCAAGTTTGTTGGCTTTTTCCTTATACCAGACTAACATCCGTCGGTTTTGTCCCAAGGTATTTGGCCTTTTCTTTAGTAATGTGAATGTGAGGTCTCGCTAATTTTTTTCCCCCATAGTTCTCATCAAATCTAACAAATAGAGTTCGATGAATATTTGTCGGAGACTTAAAGTGTTAACATTTGGCGAACTTACAGGACCAAAACTGTTAAGTGCATACTTAAGGGACTATTTTAACCAACCCTCATAGTTAAGAGACCATTTTTGTTAACTTGTGGCAAACTTAAAGGAGAAAAACTATTAAGTGCATAGTTAAGGAACTATTTTGAACCTACTCTCATAGTTAAGGAACCATTTATGTCCTTTTCACAGTAAATATAATATTTGGCAAAATTATGGTCTATGTTTTATTTTTAAAAATGACAATTAAGAGAGTGTTTGTATTAACATTTTAAAAGTAGACCAAAAGCTAAAGGTCATAAGTTGGTAATACCCAATTTTTGACTTTTGACTTATTTTTGTACTTTTTTAGTCTAAAAGTAAGTGCTTAAAAACACTTTTTATCTTTTCCAAACACTATAAAAAAGAGCTTAAAAGTCAATAAGCACTTAAAATAAGTCAATCCAAACACCCTATTAGTCCTTTGGGAGTCTGAAACCTAAATGACCTAAGAAAAACAATTTGGAACCAAACTACCCCATAAAAAAAAAGTTACATTTCTACCTTTAACGCATGAAATTGCTATCGTAATGGCATGGTTAAGTCCTTTAGCGCAGTATCGCAACAATTTCTTGCTCTAAAGCTCCTCCTTTAACCTAAGAAATTGATGTGTTAAAGAAGTCATTAAATCTAGAGCAGAACCTCTACTTTCATGCTTCTTCATTCTTTTATCTCCATTTTCAATCTTTTTCTATACTTTGGCCCCCGATAAGTCATGTCTCAATACTTTGAAATGCCAATGTATGCTTTAGAACCCAACGTTTGTAAGTGCAGTCATATTGTCTGCTCAAAACATTAAGGACCCCAGAAAATTTGGACCGTCATTTTTGGCGTTGTAAAGTGCCCGAAGTTAAAAAAAAATATTGCCAACTTTTTATAGAGTTTTTATCACATTATCTATGCATTTTACTTTACATAACTGAATTTTCATTTGTTATTTTTATAGCCAAATGGTGGGTGTTAATATTTTCTGCAGGAAAATGAAGTTTTCGTGGATAAAACGGTGGTGTTGAAGTTTAAAAAGACTTGGATTGATAGAGATACTGCGACTTCACGAAGCAATAGAAACATAGTGAAGTTTGATTTGCAGTTTAAACTTACGGAAGTTGAAGAAAAAATTGAACTTCTTGAGTTGTTGTTAAAAGAATAGGAAGAAAAAAAAAGTTACTTCAACGATAATCTCTACGCGAGAGATATGCTTTGAAAGAGAAACTGAATTTTTTGTAGGATCATTTGTGGTCTCTTGTTGTAGTTTGTAATTTGAAAAAAGTCGGATAATGTTAAGCGAAATTGGAAATTGAAGTTGGTGGGGGGGGGGGGGGGGTTTCATCCAATTGGGGGATAATTTTATTAATTTTGATAACGGTAGGGATATAAATAGCCCAACTTATAACGACAAACAAATTTAGCTAATAAACCAAAGTACAGACATATTTTATAGGCATAACACATAAATAGACCGTCAAACTTGACCTCATCTTTTAGAGTCCGCGACTTTTGTGGGTTAAAAAAAAAGTTGAACCAAAATAGCACTTAAAAAAAACCCCCCCAAGTTTCACGCACGAAATTCGTGCGTGAAAAAGGGCAAAAAAGTTGCCCCTCCTCCTTCCCCTCCACGGTCCCCCCAGTTTTTTTTTTTTTTTTTTTTTAAATGACCCGCCATTAAAGGCGATTTCAGTGGTCCCCAAGCCCTTAAAACGTCGTTTTTGTGTTGTTTTTCAACTCAAAGTCAATATTGTTGGTATATTGAAGTGTAGGAACAAGTTTTTAAAGTTGGATTTCAGAATAAAGCGGCGTAGAACGCATTTCGAAAACTCAAAAAATGCTTCAATCTAGGTATTTCACTACGAATTTTCTATTACATTGTTAAATATATTATTATCCTAAGCATGATTATTGCGTAATTGTTGCGAATTTCAAAAAAAAAAAAATTGCGCATTATTTTTTGCATTATTGGGGCTGTTTAGGACTGCCCCATTTTTTATTTGTTTATTTGTTGTTAATTTGTTAATTATTTATTAATTGTTTATTTAGTATTTGTTAATTTTTAGATTAGCTATTTCAATTGTTAGACTAGCTAATTATTTATTTAGTTTTTGTTAAACCAATTGTTTATTTGTTAATAATTTGTTAATTGTTTGATTGGTTAGTTAATTTTTTATTTATTAAATATATGATAATAATTGTTAATTGTTTGATTAGTTAGTTAATTGTTTATTTATTAATTGTTTATGCTAATTGTTTGCTAGCTAATTGTTAATTATTTGACTTATTAATTATTAATCTTTATATTTTAGGATTGAAAACCGTTAGTTTAGGATTGAAAATGCTTAGTTTAGGTTGATAATCCATTGTTTAGGATTGAAAACCCATAGTTTAGGATCGAAAAACCTTAATATAATTTTCGATAAAAGATTACATAACTAATGTTACTTGTTAATGATTGATTTAAAATGCATAAAACAGATGGATCACCACAATCCTTAATATAATTTTCGATAAGAGATTACATAACTAATACTACTTGTTAATGATTGATTTAAAATGCGTAAAACAGATGGATCACCACAATCCTTAATATAATGTTCGATAAAAGATTACATAACTAATATTACTTGTTAATAATTGATTTAAAATGCATAAAACAGATGGATCACCACCCTCTTGATCCAGGGCCCTTCGACCGAGAGGTACTATATCTTCAGCCGGAGCATAAATCGCAGCATATATGGAAATCTGACCTACAGCCTGAGGCTCAGGTCCGTACACGGTTGGGGGACTCAGCATGGGAGATCCTAGCTGCTCGCCCCCCACATCCTCGAGTCTTGGATATACTATGTCGGGAGGGTATCTATCGGTGCGTCGAAGTTAGTCGGGTATAGCACGATAGGTCGCTAATGACGCCCTCGATTGAGAAATGGCGACCGGAGACACACACATTTCATCTCCGCACCGGTGAGGTTACTATTACCCTCCACGATGTGGAGGTCATTTATGGGCTACAGGTTGATGGACACCCATTGTATATTGAGGAGCCTCAATTGCTGCCGCCTTACCGAGATGAGTTGACTAGGCTCACCGATTTCGAGGCTCCAGCTGATGATTTTTCGAGCCAGAGTCTGGTTTTAATGTCGGCCCTTTATGTTCACTTGCACCTCATAGACATGCAGCACCCGATTGGAAAGGACACGCCTCAGGCTAATGTTGACCGATGTGCGCGTCTAAACCTACTCATCATATTCGGGGCCATCCTGTTCCCGAACACTTCGGGTTCACATGTGAGCTTGAGATATCTTCGGTATATCGACGATCTTGCCAAGTTAGGATGTTATAGTTGGGGCGCTGCTGTGTTGGGCTACATGTATCGAGGATTCTGCCAATGTTATATGGACACGAGAGTAGAGGTCCCTGCATTTTGCTCGCTCCTTCAGGTATATATTTAAGTGTGTGTAATTAAACACAAAATATTTTTTTTTAAACGACGACTGATAAAATATTTTTTTAATGACTATATCAGATATAGGTGTGGACTAGGTTAAGACCTTTTCAACCCACACCTGCTCACTCTTCCGCAGACTATCTTGTTGTGTCGATGCCATACGCGCGGAGATGGTCGCGAGGCGTACGCTGATGTGCGGATACGCACCACAGCCTTCTCCCGTTTAGGGATCAGCTAGACCGCATGACGGCACAGACGATATGTTCATATTTTGGATCCTCACGCTAGACCATATAGCTACTATTTTAGTTTTTTATTGTTAACTGGTTCAATTCTTTTTATATGCTTTTATATGGACGTTGTATGATCATATTTTGGATGAGCTGTCGACGTTTTGTAGGGCTGGTCAGCAATTGTAGATGTTGCGGTGTCCATTGATGCATATGGATATCGTTGAATATCATGCGACCGACCGCGTGTCACGGCAGTTTGGGTATGTACAGAATATACCTGAGGCTACGGATTGGGAGCACGACCACTATGTGAGGGACGAGCGTGCGGGCGTCGATGATGTTTGGTTGCTCCATATACAACAACAGGTCCAGAGTTGGGATGCGAGGATGACGATCCTAGTAGTAGTCGGACATGACACTCCGATCTATGTGTACATGGAGTGGTATATGCAGACCACTCGTATCATTATTGGCAACCCCACTAGGCGTCGTCCAGAAGGCCTAGGATGTGTAGCTCTCACAGGAGCGTATGAGGTGCTGGTAAGTTTTATTTGTCTTAAACTTAATCAATAGTCTTATGTACTACTTTACAAATTTATTCAATTGTTAATATTTGCAAACATATGCAGGTACGGACCGTTCAGACTATGCGTTATGAGAGCACTGTCAGTACGAAGGCCCCCGAGACAGCGGAGCATGTAGCACAGATGATTGAGCTTGATGAGACTGGCATGCGATAGACACATGACTTTGAGCGTCTCGATGCGCATGTTCCCGGTGCCCCGCCTCAGGCAGCTGCCCCACTTCAGGCAGCGGCTAGTCGTAGTCGCTGAGGAGCTTATGGCCATCACAGAGGTGGTAGAGCTGGTAGAGGTGATGAGGCTTTGCCGGCTTCAAAGATCCCGTCGAGTTCTTGTTGACACCCAATTTTGTCCCTCCTTATTCTAATTTATTTCCTTGGGTTTCTAAATTTATTAACGAGCTAAGTATTTTATTTTCACTACTCTTTATACTACTATTAATATCGTTACTTTCATTTTCATTATTTTACTACCAACATTACTAGCATTACGTTATCACAAATGTTTATAGTTCATCATCATTTCATTTTTGGATTTGGACTCTTTAAATTAATTACAAGTCAACACTTTATTAAGTCCTTTATTTTTTACATATTAATCACTAATTATCATCATATATATGTATAAGTTAATCACTTAGGAGTTGTAGAAGTTAATTACTAAGAAGCCCAAAAAGAATTAATTAGAAAAAGAAATACCCAACAAATTCAGCTAGCCCAATTCGTGACCAGTCTTTTAAAAAACAGATCAGGCCACAAATATTTTCGATGACCCAGCCCATTGTTTTTAACTTAGCAGCCCATTATCTCTAACCTGACCCGGCGCATTTCTTTAAAGAAACTAATTCGTCGTCCAGCCTAAGGGAAAACCCTAGCCGCACTTTTCTCTTTCTCTTTCCCTCTCCCTTTCCTTTCATCTTCCTCTCAACCGACGCGATGGGAAAATTCGCAGGGAAATTTTGCGAACCCAGGCCATGCATGGCCATTTGAGGAAAAGGAAATTAATGGACGACCTTTTTTTTTTCCAGCATTTCATCAGTTGAAGGATTTGGGTTTTGTTTTCTTTCACTGTCCTCTGCTCACGATCTATAGCAACTTTAATGGTCTTCGTCCATTTGGGAAAATCTTTTCCTTATCAACTTCTTTGTATTTCTCGAGTACAAGTTTTAAATGGATTTTGTCCATTTCTCTGGGTTCTTATCGAGTAAGTTGAAATACACACACAAAATCCGAACGTTAAACAAAGTAACCCGCCCAAATTTTTGAACCCCAGCAAACCCTAAATCATCCTATAAATACTCACTTTCTTGACCCATAACGGAGAACGTTTTTCAGCCGCCTCAACCCCTCTTGAAATACCTATATTTTTCAATCACTATATCTCGGAATACTCATTTGAAGTACTAAGTGGTTTTACTCTTTCAATTCTGCTGTTACTTTGTGATCGAGGGTAGATTGGAGTCTTAAAACCCCGTTCACTGTACCCAAAACAGGTCGGCACTGTCCCTTTTTTACTCTATTTGTTCTAAATAACATACTCTGTTATGAATGTAATTTACTCGGGTTTAGATATGATGAAATGATTATACAACATGTCGATATTGGTTGTTGATTTTATTTGGTCTCAAATCCGTATTCTGTGTTTAGTTTTATTAGCAATCATGTATTAGACCTTTCTGTTTTCAGTTTGTTAGCATGTTTTATGTAAAAAATAGACACGAATTAGACTCTGCCACGGGTTTATATCCGAACATGTATTATTTTTTGTGAAAAGTTCACGAAATAAATCATGTCAAGGCTATTTTTGGAGTTTCGGAATATAAAGTTTCATTTGATAATATTTTAGCTTTCAGCCATTTTAGGAATCACGTTTTGTGAAACTACTCCTAAGTAAACATCTTGTTATTCTAGCTAAATGAATAATTTTCTGTGTTTTAGTAGGATGTGTTAGCAACATGGTTAAGGCTCCCATCCACCTTATATATATTTTAACTCACTTTATTTTGGTTTGAGTAGTCGTATATGCTAAAATAAATGTTGCTGCTACTTTGCCTTCCTGTTGTGTGAGGAATTCTGATTTTGGAAGATATTTCCGTAAATGGGTCGCTAATTTAATAGAAAATGAATGATACCATGACTTGAGATCTTTACATATACTTTATAGAAAAATTGATTCATGAAATTCTATACTTGTATTATGTGTCAATGCAAATTTGATCTGCTAATTGCAATTTGGTTCTACACTGATAGGAAGAAACAGATTAGCTACTGGTTGTTCCATGTGGTAAAAATGTACTAGCTAATAACTTGGTTGTTGGTTGCACAACAACAACTCTGATATTATCTTTATGGTAATAGCAACAGTTTTTTATGAGATATAGTAGCAAAAAGGGTATAACTAACTGAGAAAGCATCACAAGTTTTCAAAATGGATGAGTTTCCATTGCTTGATCTCAAAGGGCTGTTTGGTGGGTATGGTGTTCGGATACCTGCTTCTATCATTGACTCATATAACTTATTATGCCTAAATGCTTTGTTACTGATTTCAGTCTAACAACTAAGGTAAATAAGAAAGATAAGGTCATGCCTTGTGTTATTTAAATCTGCGGGCAAAATGGATGTAAGTGATTCATACAGTGGATTACACAACCAGTCTGGTAGTAATAATTAACTGCTTAGTTCTTAAAACTGGAGATAAAACTTCACCCCTCTATGTCCTGCGCTTCTTCCAGTGTATTTGGGTTGCATGAATGTTGTTTCCATGTCATGGATATAGATCTAGTTTGCTACCACTTGTGTTAAGGATGGTAAAACCATATGCATAGTGTTACTTAGATTCTGGATGATTGGAAAGTTCAGCATCTAAACATTTTAGATTGAAGTATTATAGAATTTATACATCTACGCATACAAGCTTATTTCCATATAGATGCATTTCGGGTTGTGCCACAATTTGTAACATCTGCTGGTGGTTGAATGGTTTGATACAACTTGTAATTTAAGAAGCCTAATAATGACTCCTTAATCAGAGTATAGAACACTTCAGAAATATTCAAACCCATAGTGACTAGGAGACAAGACATCTTCGGACTTTCCATTTCCTGAGCTGGCCTATTTCACATTCGAAATTACAATTCATTTGGTCCTCTATCTGATTACGTTTGAAAGGTAAAGAAACTTGGTGAAAAGGTCCATTTAGTGATGATAGCTGGATAGGATTTGCTCCATTATGGGGTTATTGAGTTTTAGGAGTGCCGTGTTCTTGGGCTGATTCAATCAAAGAAATTGGAGACCAGAGAGCAGGTCCAAACACGACCTGCATCATTGTCATTGTCAAGAAATTGGAGACCAGAGAGCAGGTCCAAACACGACCTGCATCATTGTCATTGTCATGCTTTGCATTCTTGTTTTACCTTCAACTAGTTGTGTATTCCAATAGAACTGTTAGATGATATCACTAATCTTTATCTCCTTTTTTTTTTTTACATGTGCGCTTCCGGAGCAAAATGGAGTCTTTCTCAATAGACTCTCACTGCTGCATAAGTTTCTTGCCATCGCTAGACATTGGAATCTGAGTCTTCTTTCTGCCAGATCACTCGCTCCCTTGAAATGCAACAGAGCAGAAAGAAAATGAAGCGAGGGAGGAATCAAGAATCCGCATCCTTTGTTCACTCTTTTCCCTCTCTGAAAAAGAAAGAGTGGGCTGTTGCATTTTTAGATTAGTTAACTGTTTGTTTGTGTTTACTAACTTGTGATTGTTTACTTAATTTGTTTAAGTTTATCGACATTAGAACACCTATTTATTAATCAAGTTATTTGGCATAGAGGATCATCACTTCTAGATAATAGTTATTCGATTTATCACATGAAACATAGTATCTAGCTATAAGAACTTTGAATCTATGATTAAATTAGAGTAGGAATATACATAGCTTCATTTCTGTTGTCCTAAATTTCGGAAAGATTTCATATTTCTCTAATCTAGCTTGGTTCGTGGGGATACGTTATCCAAATGCTTTCGTGAAAAATCAAGTTTTCAAATAGTCCAAATAATTCCTTTAAATTTGAGTTTGAGCATCTGTTTGCATTAAAAAGTTTGATGCCTTGACATTTTCCATGTTCTCAATTTTTTTCTTAACGCCAAAGGTATTAAAGTCAGATTTTTTCTATTTAATAGAGTAAGTCAACCATTGAAGTTGTCACTTAAATCTAAACTCGTTTTTTTTTACCAACTTTAAGTCCAAACCTTTCTGTATGTAAATGCTGTTATCTAGCCTAATGACAAATTCAGCTCTTTTCTTGCTTCGGGAAATGGACGTCATTATTTTACTTACAACTAAAGCCCTTTTTATGCAAGCCTTATTTTAAAAAAAAGAAGGTATTATTATATTTTCATTTAAAACCTTAGTAATATTTACAAGCCATTTTCTTAAAATTTTAAATGTTATATTTGCATCTTTAGCTTTGATTAATTAACATAAGTCCGGTCGATTAACCATTGTTAATGGGTCTTAAAGGATGCCTAATACCTTCCCTTTAGACTAATTGAACCCTTACCTAGAATCTTAAGTTAGTAGACCTTAAAACAGACTTAACTTTAGATAATTACTTTAATTAACCTTAGGTGCCCTAATTCACCATGAATAATTAGGTGACGACTCCCTGACTTTAATTAACCCCGGAATTATCGGAATGTTATAAACCATTTTGATCTTGGTTAAAATGAGGTATAACAGCTTGGCGACTCCACTGGGGATTACTTAGGTTCTAACCATAACGGGCTTAGTTTAAATAGGCTTTGTGTGCTTGTTTAGTTACTTTATTTGTTGTTAACTGTTTTACATGCTATTAATTGTTTGTTTCCTATAAACTATTTAAGTGTTACTGTTTTGATATAAACTGTCATTCCGTATCACTTTTCTCCATATTTTGAAATTCACACCATCACACATACACGCGAGGTGTGTTTTGCGCACCCGCAAATTTCTTTCAAAAATCCCAAATTTTAGGAGAGTTGGCATATGCGACGTATTATGACACACTTTACCCTTTAAACAAACGTTAGACCTACCTTTGGCACAAAGAGGCACATGCATATTAGGACGCGTTATTGTTTGATATACTCGTTTACATTTATTTGACAACTTGTTCGACTTTATTTGATGGATTATTTGCTATATGACTTACTCGGCTCTACGCGATCATGACTTTACCTAGATATGTTAATGAGACTAATATCATTTGCATTTTTTGCTCACTTTTTATTATTATGTTTCTTTTATTTTTATTATTCCCAAAATAGTTGATTCGTGTTGCCCTTCGAGCTGGCCGACCATCCTTACCTCACAAGGTCAATGACGTCATCATCACCTCGACGCAGTTGGGCTGTTCTAGGAAAGAAAATTATTATGTCTGATCCAGCCGCCTCTATTTCAACTGGTTTGGAAAACATCATGATCTCTAGTGATCCCTTCGGGACTTCCGAACATAGAACTACTATTCAACATGATGAACATATCGCCCGCCTGACTCAAGAGATTGAGGATCTACGTGGAGAACTGAATTGGGTTAGGGACCTGACCAATTTGTCTGTTACACTCCAAAGTCCACCTCCTGAACCTAGAAATGTCGCACCAAACCCACCTCGTTTTCCATCACTTGAATCTCCAGTTCCTGAACATTTTCCTCCACGAAATATGGCACCTACCAACAACAACTTTCCTCCAATCACCCTCGCAAATCCACCAAATCCATCATCCGTCTATACTCCTCCATAGATTCAACCACCCAATTACAATACCTACACTATTCCTAATCCACCGCCCGTCAACCCACCAAGTCAATCGCTAGTTCACACTCCTTATGTTCCTTTGCCCACCAACACTAATCCACCACCTACAACTACTCATCTAAACCCACCGAACCAACTACCTACTGTTGCACCTCATTTTTACCAAAGGCTAAACAAAGCACAACTTATGGAGCTCTGAAATAGTTAATTATGTACAGAGTCGCCACCTAGCATTTAAGGTATACTAGGGTACCTATAAATTATTAATATATGCAGCTTAACATGGTCTACGAAAATAAGTGAGATTCTAGGTAAGGGTTCAAATTATTCCGAAGGAAGGTGTTAGGCATCCTTCAGAATCCACAAATGTGGTTCCCGGCTGGACCAATTTAACTATTCGAGGGATGTGTAAAAAGGCTTGATTATTACTTACAAAAATTAGTAGAATTTAGACTAAAGAATAACTAATATGACTATTCACATAAATAATCGTACAATATGTATTTTTTACATATGTGATATAATAATTACTTTTTTTAAAAAAGGTTATGTGCAACTTAGAAACTTGGGTATGTGACAAAGGTATAAAAAGAAAATGGACATGAAATTATTTTGCACTCGAAGTGAGTTAACTAATTTAACTAGTTAAGTATGTACGCCTAATCAATTAATTATGAGAGTACATTCTAAAGCCTAAATATTGAGGCAAATCACCCTATTTATTCACTTAAGTGTGCTAAGCTAGTGAATTAAAACTCTAGCGAAACATGATAACTATAAGAATATTAGCTACAAAAATAATAACTGCCTAAAATTAATTTGTCTAAAACACATAAAATTTAAATCACCTAAGCAGATCATAAATAAATACAACCAACCTACACCCTAAAAAGTAAAGTTTCACTATATTTTATGCTTGCATAATTTAAGAATGTAAAAGAAAATATAAACAAAGAATTTAAGAAGCTATTTGAACTTCTTTTGAGTGCCATCTTCAAAAAGTAACTCCGGATACCTGCGTGAGACTTAATAAAAATGTTAGTAAGAAAATAAATAACTATCGGATGAATTAAAGAAATAATGAATAAACTTAAAATAAAAACCCGTCTTTGTACATGGAAGGCCTTGGAAATCGACGGAAATTTCTTCATCGGCCATTTGGGTTTAGTATTCGCCCAAATGAATTTAACTAAATGCGATAAAAAGATAACAGTAGCATTGGCCGCTAAAAGTCTTTTTTTTCGGGCATAAAGCCAATATTTATTTTAAAAAAAAATGTAAAATCAGTCTGAATATTGATAGTAACAACGTGCAATAGCCAAAGGAAGGAAAATCAATCCAAGGAGTAAAACAAAAGTTAAGCAACAACAAAACACAAAAAAAAAAGGACACAACGAGCATAGCTGGCCAAAAAAAAAAATGAACTAAGGTAATAACAACGACAAGAATAACGAAACCAGCAATGGAGTATCACCAAAATAGAGACAATAATAAAATAGCAGTAGAAGTAGAATCAACCTAACAATTCAAGAGTAATTTTAAAAGCAACACAACAAAGCCAAAAAAAAAAATTAATAAAAAAAAGCATAACAAATCTGTCTCGAAAATAATATGCGGGAGAAATAATCAAAATATTTAGAGTAAAACAAGAATTAAAATGATAGAAAAACAAAGCCCAATATATTGGTTTTAATGGCATTTTCTGATCAGATCCGAAGCAAGAAGCAGGCGGAGTTGAGTGTTTCATGGTGGTTGTTCGCGGCTGGCTGCTCCGGTTCACCGGAGCATAAAGCTCCTCGCCGGAGCAGTGAACAAGAAAAAAAAAGGGGCTGTTTGGGGGGGGGGGTCGTTTGGTTAATGGTGCTGTGGAGATGGAGCAATGTTTGGGAGAGAGGGAGATGAAATGGGGGGTTGTGGGGGCTGTCCGGTTGGAGAAATAAGGAGGTGGAGATGGGAGGCTGTTTGTGGGTGGAGAGGGAGAAGCAAAAAATCTGAAAAATCAGTGTGTCTGTGTGTGATAGCGTGTGTGAGGGAGGAAGGAGAGGAAAAAGTGTGAGGTCCCTTACCTTCATTATATGCATACATGCAGGTGTTTTCACAATTCAAAAAAAATGTCTAAGAGTAAATTAATAAGAACAATAAAGTGAATAAAAAAATGTCAAGTAGAGATTCAAAAGTGTATAAAATAAGAAATAAAATCTCATGAATTGAGGGAAAATAAGAAAAGGTCAAAAGTAGAAAATATGCTGAAACCGTGGACAAAAAGTGGTGAAAATCAAAAAGAAGAAAATATGTGGGGCCCGCGGGCAAGGAATAAAAATCTAAAAAAAACGAGAGGGGGGATCGGCCCTTTTATAAAAAAATGAGAAAGAGACACGGAAGGGAAAAGGTGGAAAAAGGAGGAGAGAAGTGAGCATTTTTTAATCTGCTCAAAATTTAAAGAAAATCATGTGAGATTTGGGGAAAAGTTAAAAACATGTGGACCCCGTAGAAAAGAAAAAATGATGCCAAACTATTTCAACTTCACGTGTGTGTACAGAGAGAAAAACAAAGAATTTTAGGAAAAACAAAAAAAATTAGTTAAAAGTAATTTAAAAGGGGGCCAAAATTTAGGAACATGTCTCCCCATTTTGGGGAGTAATGTGGTATAATCATGATAATTTGCACAAGATAAATTAAACATAGCTGAATTAGCTTTATTTGTGATAAACTCTTCCGATTTTTATGTATTGATCGACAGTATTAAAATATAACTAATATACATATAAAAATGAGAGTATTAATATAAAATTAAAAAAAATGTGAATAAAAAATGTGATTGATTTTTGTAATGTGCTGTAAAGAAATAAAAAATGATTTACTAAGATATAATTGCACTGTTGTGCTGTACTAAAATATAATTAATTAATACATGTATAAATAATAACGCAAGTATAAAATATAAACATTAATGTCTATGATATGAAAATGTATTGCTATAAAATTAAGAAACAATTATTAATTGCACAAAAAATGGTAGTATTACGCTGTACATGTGCAAAATAATGATTCTTGAAAAATGACAATAAATTTGAGAAAATTCCTAAAATAATGATAATCATCAATAAATTGTTGAAAAAATGTATTTCGTGCTCTTTAACGAATCAGGGCCCCCCAAAACGTTAATTTTAAGCACGTCGAGCCAAAATTAGGTGTCAACACCTACCACTTATAACACACCACCTCCAGTCCAAAACACTCCTACCGTCAAAACTTATCCAACTCAGCATATACAAGGGGCACATTTTGTCACTCCTAATGCGCAATATGTTCCTCCGATATATGCAGCGGAAACACAAGCCTTTACCAACCCCGCAACGGTCAGGTTCCAACCCGAAGTGGATCAATAAGAGAAAATGGAAAAGGAGGGAAAATCAAATGTAGACAATACATTGCTAAACGAGATCCACAGTCTCAAAGAAGCGATGAGAAACCTTCAAGTTGCTAGGGGAAGAAAGAGTGTAGAATATGAAGATCTGTGTGTTTAGCCTGACGTCGATTTGCCCGTAGGCTACAACCCGCCGAAATTTGATACATTTAATGGAACAGGAGACCCTCATACATACTTAAGGGCTTATTGTGACAAACTGGTTGGAGTAGGTAGAGATCAGTATATAAGGATGAAGCTATTCATAAGAAGCTCATCTGGTGAGGCTCTTACCTGGTATACGCAACAAGACGTCCGTAAAAGGCGTGGTTGGAGTGATATGGCCCAAGACTTCGTGGACCGATTTAGTTTCAATACCGATGTCACACCAGATAGAGTCTACATAACCAAGGTAACCAAGAAATCAACTGAGTCGTTCCGTGAGTATGCACTGCGTTGGAGGTCAGAAGCAGCCAGGGTTCAACCCCCGATGAATGATAGAGAAATGACTGCTACCTTTGTCACATCCCATTTTTACCCGGAGGTTAAAATTAGAAGTACGACATATTGGAGATTCCTGTTTTTGTTGTTTTGTTTTTAGGAGTCGCCACCTAATTATTTATGGTGAATTAGGACACCTAAAGTTTATTAAAGTTATGTTTAAAGTTAACTCTGTTTAAGGTCTGCAAAACCTAAGATTCTAGGTAAGGGTTCAATTAGTCTAAAGGGAAGGTATTAGGCATCCTTTAAGACCCATTAACAATGGTTAACCGACCGGACTTATGATTAGTTAGGCTAAGTATCTGAATATTATGAAAAAAAAGAAAATAACTTTGTAAGTATTACTAAAGTTATAAATAGAAATAGAATGTTATTCAAAATAAAACTTGTAGAAAAGTAATAGTTGCATAAAAAGAGTTTAGTTACAAATAAACTAAAAGAAACGAGATGTGTAATGTTTATATCTATTTGGATAAAAGTGAGTTATGCCGACCCACAAATTAAAAGAGTTATTGTGAAATTAATATTAAATAAATTTTAAAAGTTTCGTAGAAAGACTAATAGTTTAATGTATATTGTGCAAAGGTTGTTTCAAACAAACATGTATTTCAAGTGTTAAAAAGAAACTAAAATGAAAAAAAAGTTATCCGTGGAAACTAGTTGGCCTTTTATTTCTCAAAACAAACTAACATTAATATGTAAAATTTGTGATGCTTTGGAAACATATCTTTCTTTTTAACTAAAATACCAAACTTACCAGGAACAACTAAGCTCAATTGATTTAAGACCCAACTTTGCTAATTAAGACATCCTAAAATAGGCTCGGTCAAACATAAGCAACTAAATATTTATCCTAATCACATAGAAATGTTAGTCACACAAACATATAAACAACCATCAGAATATAGAATTAAAATTACTAAAGCCATATTTGGCTTCCATAAAAGAGTGAAGTTTTCAGTGGTTCGCCGTTTGGCTAGCCATTCTCTTGGTTTTCTTGTTTCAGATGAGCGTTGAAAGAATGAGAACTTTGAATGATAGAGTAGATGCACGTTCAAGCCTTTGCGGGGGGACGTTGAGTCTTAAAATGAGACTTTTCGACTCCGGTGTACATGTCAACCAAAGAGAAAAGAAGCTTGTTAGAAGAGATAATCTGCTCCTTAGCAATACATGTGAACCAAAATATATCACACATTGTCAACTTTAATTCTGATAACAATATATATATATATATAAAAACCAAAATACATCAATCAAAGAAGCCCTTTAACCGTGACCTCAAATTCTCAACCATCTGTAAGTTAGGAATAGCACAGTAACCGTGACCTTAAATTCTGCAACCATTTATGAACTAAGAATACTTTCACATCATATTACCTAATACTCTAAATAAAGAGGGAACAATATATCCTTAAAGAGCACAAAGTGAACTTGGAACAAATACCTTCATCTTTAATTCTTAAAATAACTACTACACAAAATAGATCCTACATGATTTTACAAGCTTAAAGTCAGGCTAATTCTTCTCAATCTGATCATGCGAACACCTAAAGAAGGAGTATTATTTTTTAGCATTATTCGAATAAGTAAAGGGACATCACACTATGTGCTATTTCTTCATTTATCCAGCGTGAACAGAACAGTGGGTGGTGTGTGTGTTATGTATATTAGAGCATATATTAAGGCTGCCAGAAATATCCAGTATGTTTAAAAGATAGCTAGATTGATGGAAATATAAAACAGCATCTAACCGCCTTAATTCAATCGAATCAGATCCTTTTTTAGACAAAACAATGATGCGTGAAAAATACACAAATTGGACTTCTAAATATAATCCCATCAATAGCTAATAAAGTTTCTTGTTCCAGATTCATTCTAAGACTACAAGCAGCAAAATTAAATTCTTAAACACCCCTTTGTCACATGCGAGCAACACAATTTATAATCAGATATCTAACAACATTAACAAGCAAGAATTTGACCAAATAGGAGGTGAAGCTGAAAAATGGCTGAAGTGCAACATTCCATAGACCCACGTAAAGCAGTGGAATGACAAAAATGCAGCAGCAGTTCATCCTCAAAATGCAATAGCAAAAAAAATAACTAAAGTATGCTGGCAATTCCAGAATTCCTTTAACGCCTAAAGGGCATCATGTTTCTTTAATGAACTGAACAATTTTAGCACAAGAGGCAGACTAAACCAGCTAAAAAAAAGCCAAAACTAAATGTAATCTGCATAACGATTCTCGCTTCTATCAAATACCCATCGCAATATAAGGAACTAAGTTTTGATTCATGCCATATTTCAGAAATAACAGCAACATATATAGGAAAGAAAGACAATACCAAACAGTTTAGGACAGGGGCGATATACCAAGCAAGTTCAATTATACATGGCACAAACAGCCTCAGTTAAATAGGTACAACAGAGTTATTTAAGCAAGTAAACTCTTATAAATAAAGTATGCAGGCAGATTTAACAATATGCTCACTAAGCAGAATTTAAATTCACTAACTATAAGCAAGTAATTAGCATAGAACTTATCCGTGTCTATGAACCAAAGAGTAGACCATGCCAACTCCTACTAACAGAAAGGATAAGTCTTGATTTTTCCCTTTTACTGCAAACAGCCTTAAGTTCATCTGATCATTTGAACCAACGAAAGGTTTCACTTCAAGTCGTGGGGATTAGAGTATGATATTCAGAGACAACACAGACATGATTTATTTCATAAATTTTCATAAACGAAACACTCGCGCATAACTGATATCAGGATTTAAGACATATTTAATTTCATATAAAACATACTCATCAGACAAAACAAATAGAACTGGGCCTAATACATAGTTGCTAATGGGATTGAGCATAGAACGTAAACTAGAGGCCAAATCGAAACAGCAAACAACATCGACATATCATGTAATCATTGCATCGTATCTAACCCAAGAAGATTATATACATATCAGTGTATATTGCTTGAACAAACAGAGTGAAGGAGGGACAGTGCTGGCCTGTTTCAATCATATACATGATATACCTAAGATATACACACCATAATGTGTATAGCAGACGTATATCGAGTGTATGCCTTCGCCTTATCTTGATAGCTCATTGTATACCCATGTATATTCGGCTCTAAATGGGTTCTAAGTTCTGGGGAATTCAATCTAAACATCCGAATTACGATATGCATCTTTCAAATTCATTTTTTTGGCGATTAACGTTCTATCCTAATAGCTCCAAACATCAAACAAACAACACGACGACAGCGAAATTACATAACCACTGAACATACAGCAGAGTAAACTAAAAATCTTAAACAAGCAGAAATTAAAGATCACGAGTGACAATTATATCGAAGTTTACCTGTTTTGCGCGCAATGGACTGGGATGTCGAAGCCTCGAATCTACGCTCGATTTTAAAGCAGCAGTAGAATTGAAAGAGTAAACCACCTAATATATTGAATATGTATTCCCAAATACAGTAATTGAGAATAGATTTTCCAAGAGGGGTTAAGGTTATCAAAGGGACTGAAATTTCGTATTCTTTTTTATGAGTCGAATGATAAATTAAGAATGGAGAGCAAGGACTCGGTCCCTCTACAAGCTGAAGAATCCCCTATTTTTTCGATCTGTTCTTGTTTGTTTTTTTGTCTCCCTTTTCTGATCTCGTCTCCCTCCTCAAAACCCTGAATCCCCCTTTTGTTGCTGTCCTTTTTTCTTCCATTTCTGTTGTCGTTCCTCTCCCTTTATAGGTTTTGTTTTCGTTTCTTTTTGTATTGAAAAAAAAGAGGAGCGGGAGAGAGAGACAAGTGGGGGACAGGGGCGAGTGGGGAGCGGAGAAGAAGGAGGAAAAGGAGGAAGTGGAAGTGCGGCGGAGGAGAGGCGGGAATGGAGGCGATGAGGCGGAGAACAAGGAGAGAAAAAGGGAAAAGAAAAGAAGAGGAAAAGAAAGAGGCGGAAAATGAAGGGGAAACCCTAAAAGGGTTTCCCTTAATTTGCTGAAAAAAAATGAATTGGACCCGGTCCATTTGTGGACCGGGTCAAATTTTAGACTGGGTATTTAAAAGAATGGACTAGTAAATTAAACATGGACTGATCTAAAAATTGAGATAAAAAATATGGTCTAGTCCAAAAATATTAGGAATTAATCGGACTTTGATTTGGGGTCCGGTAAGTCAAAATACGGACTGAGTGGAAGAAATAGTTTGGCTTCTAAATTTGAATAAGAGACACATTTTGATTAACGATGTACTAAGGGTGCCAGAATATCACCTAATACGGAAATATGTAATTATAAAAAGACCCGGGTAAAAAAATTATATGATGTTACAAATGACTGTGCAATAATATCTAATAACAAACGCTATCATTTAAATGTGCTAAATAAATGCGATGTGTGTGCGGAAGTTGGTAGAAACGTCGAGAAATGCAAGTTTCAATAATACTAAATAATAGTAGCGAATAAATAGCGGTAGTAATACTGCTAATAATGATAACAATAATGATAATGGTAATAATGATAATGCTGATGATAATGGTGATAAAAAATAATAATAGATATAATAATAATAGTAGCTAACAAATATGGATAATTAATAACAAAATCACAATAAGAATAATTAATAATAATAATAATAATAAAGATGATAATAATTAACAATAATAATAATAAAGAACAATTATTGATAATAACAAAATGATAATAAATTAATAACAATAATACTGGTAATAATAAAATAATAATGATAATAATAATAAAAATAACAAATGATGATAATGATAATAATAAATAACAATTATTGATAAAACAATGATAATAATTAATAATAAAATAACGGTGATAATAACGCTGATAATAATGACTAGTAATTAATAATAATAATAATAATAATAATAATAATAATAATAATAATAATAATAATAATAATAATAATAATAATAAACTGCAGAAGAATAAAAGACTAATAATTATAGTAAAACTTAAATGCATATTTTTTAATTTCTTGAAATACCAGAAGTATAAATAGGTATTTCGGAGGAGATGCGGGACAAAATTAGGTGTCAACAGTATATAGAAAGTAAGGATTTACAAAATGTTGTCGTGTAATTAATTTAACGATTCCAAACCCGAAAGTGAAATGACGATGAACATTTAAAATTTATGATAAATTAATATTTGTAATGTCAAAAAAGTAGTGAATATAAATAGCAGTGAAAATAAATTATCTAGCTCGTTAATAAATTTAGACGTCTGAATGAATAGAATTAAATAAAGGAGGGACAAAATTGGGTGTCAACAGATGCCCCTCTTCGACCGGAGGTGATGTAAGAATCTTCGGGCGAAGAAGTTGACGTAGTAGCCAATTTTGTTTGGACCAACGAGTATGAGTTTGTAAGAAAGTATGATTTAGGAAAATTAATGGAAAATATTATGAGGGCCGAAGGAATTATGGAAAATTATGGCCGAATCTCAGTTTCGAGTTGCCTACATATCTCGGGTTGCACGAGAATCAGGCCATGTGTAGTTCGAAAGTTTTTATGGATTCACAATCTTGCAGGGGGTTGTAGACAAGTGACGAGACGTTCAAGAATGGAACACGTGTTTATAGCCTCCTAATTATAAATGTGATGCACAACACACCCATAAGTAGGACTCTACTAGACACGGTGTAAATTCTTCAAAGATGCCCAAGTGTTGAGTTATGGAAACGCTGGGGATGTAGAAAGGAATATGAGATGGTGAGAAGAGTAGATTGAGTAGAGTTTTAGCGGAGGATGTGAAAGAGAATTTAACCTACGTATCACGTGTTTGTGGACATAGGCGGAATCGAGTTCGAGAGTAGATCCGCGACCTTTGCTTGTGAGTTTGGTATTCCTCTTCAGCAAATTTTCCCCAGTTCACTGCGTAAGATAAAGTTCCACGTTGTGTTGCGTCCCTGCAGGTTGTATTTTCTGCCAAAACTGAAATTCATGTCAAAATTAGTAATAACGTTGAGAGTGTAAAATTATAAAGAGTGTAAAATGATAATAAATATGAGTGTGGGAATGAAAATGAAGCCGTATGGCCAGTGTTGTCTCTGGTTGTCTTCAGGGACTTGAATGAATGCGTGATGCGTATGCTGAGGATGTGATAATATCTCTAGTTGCATTTGAAGATGATAGTGATAAGGTCTCCGGCTGTCTTCCGGGACTCGACGATAAATGATATCTGCGAAATTTAAGGTAAATTCGTTAAAGTAGGTAAAGTAGATGATGAAATAAAGAAATGAAGTAAGGAGTAAAGTAGGTGTATAGCCGTTTGGCTTATGCAGGTGAGGCCGTGTAGCCATGCGATGTCTCCGGTTGTCTTCGGAGATTTAATGCAGACTCTTGTACAGTCCGGGGTAAAGTCGTAAAGTGTATGATGTCTCCGGTTGTCTTCGGAGGCTCAATGATAATTCATATGAGGCTGTATAGCCGAATAATGTCTCCGGTTGTCTTCGGGGACTTGATGGTATCTCTCCGGTTGTCTTCAGAGATTTGATGATGACTCCCGTAAAGTCCAAGATAAAGTTGTAAAGTGGATGATGTCTCCGGTTGTCTTCGGAGGCTCAATGATAATTCCTGTAAAGTTCAGGGTAAAGTTGTTAAAGTTGGTAAAGTGAATGACAAAGTAGGGAGTAAAGTCAAAGTGTAGCCGTCTGGCTTATGCGTATGAGGCCGTATAGCCATGTGATGTCTCCGGTTGTCTTCGGGGACTTAATGGTATCTCTCCGGTTGTCTTCAGAGATTCAATGATGATTCCCGTAAAGTCCAGGATAAAGTTGTAAAGTGGACGATGTCTCCGGTTGTCTTCGGAGGCTCATGGTAATTCCTGTAAAGTTCAGGGTAAAGTTGTTAAAGTAAATGATAAAGTAGAGGGTAAAGTTGTAATGTAGCCGTCTGGCTTATGCATGTGAGGCTGTATAGCCGAATGATGTCTCCGGTTGTCTTCGGAGACTTGATGCTATGTCACCGGTTGTTTTCGGGGACTTGATGTTGTGTCTCCGGTTGTTTTCGGGGATTTGATGATAAATCTCTCCGGTTGTCTTCGGAGACTTAATGTTGATTCCTGTAAAGTTCAGGGCAAAGTGGTTAAAGCGGGTAAAGAAGGTAGTAAAGTGATAGCATAGCCGTTCGGCTGATGATGTCGACGGTATTGTGACAGGCTGAATTAATGACGCGTAATCCTGATTTGATTCGTCTTTAACCTGCAAAAAGATGTATGAAGTCATAAAGTTGTTGTGATAAAATAAAATTAAAGATAGGGTTAGGAATAAAGCCGTTTGGCTTTTGGAGACGAGGCCCTAATGAGCCAGATGATGCTTTTCGTCGTGATTGATAGACTTGACTATTGATCTTGCGGTCCTTTAATTCCTGCACTCAAAGAAAAATTTTTAGTTTGGGAGGGGGAAGTTGATTCGTGTTGACTCGAAGCTTGACGTTGTTGACGCTTCACTCGTCTTGTTTGTTTGGATCTTGTGATCTCCGTTCAAATCTCGGTAGATGATTAGTAGTGAAAACGACTGAAAGAAGGTATTTCATTTGAAAGGTAGGTATGTAAGTATATGTATAAGAAAATATAACTATATATATATAAGTTGTGAAATATGTATATTTAAATGTATGTATGTAAGGAAATATATGTAAGTTGTAAAATGTTCTGTCAACTTCGGACTGTGACATTTCTAAAGCAATTGGTTTATAATATTTCTTGTCTGGTAGCCTTAATCTTGTCAATGTCCCTGTTCTTTTATCTATATTTTTTTCTCAAAAAAAAAAAAAAAAAAAAATGCCCCAGTTTTGGTTCTGAAGGGTGTACTAAATTTATGTTGCAGTGTGACCGAACCTTATATAGGTTGCCTACGTATCCGTCGAGGAATCAGGTCAGAACGTAGTTCGTATTGGTGAATGGTCTGAAGTTTTCTAATAAAGGGACCGAACCCGATGTGGATTGCCTACGTATCCCACCAAGGGAATCAGGTCGGCTTAGTTCTGCTATATAAATGGTAAAAGGTTTGTTGGATTTTATCTAGGTGTGACGGATTTGTACGTTAACAGTCTATGAATTCCTTCGGGGAAATCAGGCCCTGTGTGGTTTTCTTTGTGTAAGGATTTTTTGGATTTTCTGTTATAGCGCAACCGAACCCTATGTTGGCTGCCTACGTATCTCACCATGAGAATCAGGTCAGAACGTAGTTCGTATGCATAAGATATTTTGGACCTTTTGTTCTAAATGCAACCGAACCCTATGTGGGCTGCCTACGTATCTCACCATGAGAATCAGGTCAGACCGTAGTTCGTATGCATGCCAATGGGAAAAATTCTAACCTAGTATGACCGAGTCCCTATGTGGGCTGCCTACGTATCCACCGAGGAATCAGGTCAAGCGTAGTTCACACCTAAAGGAAAGGTTGCAAACTAGGTTGTCTAACCTAATGTCGTACTTTGATTTCTTCTTGAATTGCTAGCTTTTAGGCTTATGTTATCACCTATCGGCTATTTCAATTCTTGTGAGTGGAATCTTGTCTTGTCCCCCTAGTTTCTTTGTTATTCTCTTGGGATGTATGTTGTCTTATTCGTACATTTCATGTCACAATCGTAGAGTTGACAGTTTTGATAAATAAAGTAGAAAATAGATGATTAAGGAAAATCAGAAATGCATTCATAGTTTTTGCAATTCAAGCTTCCATAAGGTGAAGCAAAACAAACAAAATTTTGGGTACGGTTCAAGCATCAATAAAAGAAAACAAGTTCACTACATGTTCATGCTACCAAGGCTCCCGACGGATCGAGGACGGAGTACAAGTCCAATTCTTCAGAGTCTTTCCTGGTTCGGCGCCCCATATTGTCAGTGCCTTGGTGTTGCGAGTAGTTGTATTGGATTGTTCCCACGAGAGCGACAAAGTTGTTGATCTGACTCTTTCCGCACTGGACTCCTCTAAATCTTGGCATTTCCGTGAGCAGGCAAAGGATTGTTGACCACATTGGGCTTAGCTTCAGCGAGCTGAATTACTCCTTCCTTAATCAGGGCTTCGATTTTGTTTTTAAGCCCATAGCAATCTTCAGTGGCGTGCCCAACAACTCCAGAGTGGTATGCGCAGCTTTTGGAACCATCAAACCATTTTGGGATAGGCTCGGGAATTTTTCCTTCAATCGGTTGTATTATGCCTGCTGCTTTCATTCTTTCGAACAATTGGGCCAAGGGTTCAGCGATCTGAGTGTAATTACGGGTGTTTTTGGTGTCAGGGTTTGGACGGGCTCTAGGTATAGTATGTGGTCGATTTTGGTAAGTTGGAGCTTGGTTGGGTTGATACGGGCGTGGGTTTTGATGCGGAGGCGCTCGGGGTTGGTAGTAGTTTGCTTGGGTGTTGTAAACGGGGTAAGGAGGTAGTGGAGCTTGGTAGGGTTCAGGGTAGTGGTAAGGGTGGAAAGTTTGTTGTGGGTGGTTAAAGTAAGGAATGGCTTGGCTCGGCTCATGTCCTTGAGCGTTCATGACTGCAGCGACATCTTCCTTCTTCTTTTTAATCCCATTGATAGAACCAGATTGTATAGCTTTGTTCATTGCTTGTAGAGCAATAAGATCCTGAATTTTCCCCGATTTGATTCCTTCTTCCAGCGCTTCTCCCATTCGAACAACTTCTGTGAATTTTTGTCCCATCATACCTATCATTTTCTCGTAAAATATGCCAGCCTGGCATTCAATGAAGGTAGCAGTCATTTCCCTATCATTCATCGGAGGTTGAACCCTGGCTGCTTCTGACCTCCAACGTAACGCATATTCGCGGAACGTCTCAGTTGACTTCCTGGTTAACTTAGTCATGTAAACTCTATCTGGTGTGATATCGGTGTTAAAACTGAACCTGTCCATAAAGTCTTGCGCCATGTCACTCCAACCACGCCATTTACGGACATCCTGTTGTGTATACCAAGTAAGTGCTTCGCCAGATAAGCTTCTTATGAAGAGCTTCATCCTTATGCTCTGGTCTCTGCCCACTCCAACCAGTTTGTCACAATAAGCCCTTAAGTGTGTATGAGGGTCGCCTGTTCCATTGAATGTATCAAATTTTGGCGGTTTGTAGCCTACGGGTAAATCGACGTCAGGTTGGACACAGAGATCCTCATATTTTACACTCTTAGTTCCTCTAGCAACTTGAAGGTTCCTCATTGCTTCTTTGAGAATGTGGATTTCTTTTAGCAGTATGTTATCTGCCCCTGCCTTTGCATCCCTTTCCATTTCTTCGTATTGATCTACCTCGGGTTGGAACCTGACCGTTACTGGGTTGGTAAAGGTTTGTGTTTCTGTGGCATATACCGGAGGAACATATTGTGCATTTGGGGTGACGAAGTGTGCCCCGTGCATATGCTGGGTTGGATAAGTCTGGACGATGGGGGTGTTTTGGACAAGAGGTGGTGTGTTATAATTGGTGTTTATAGGTGGTTGATTTGGTGGGTTTAGAGGAGTGGTCGTGGGTAGTGGATTAGTGTTGGTGGGTAAAGGAACATAGGGAGTATGAACTAGCGATTGACTTGGTGGGTTGACGGGTGGTGGATTATGAGTAGCGTAGGTAGTGTAGGTGGGTGGTTGATTTTGTGGAGGAGTATAGCTAGTGTAAGTGGTTGGTTGACTTTGTGGGGGAGTATAGACGGATGTTGGATTTGGTGGATTTGCGGGGGTGATCGGAGGCAAGTTGTTGTTAGTAGGTGCATTGTTTTGGGGAGGAAAATGCTCAGGAACTGGGGATTCGAGTGATGGGAAACGAGGTGGTTCTGGTGCAGTATTGCTAGGTTCAGAAGGTGAATTTTGGAGTGTGATGGATAAATTGGTCAAGTCCCTAACCCGATTTAGTTCTCCACGTAGATTCTCAATTTCTTGAGTCAGGCGGGCGATATGTTCATCCCGTTGAATAGCAGTTCCATGTTCGGAAGTTTCAGGCGGATCGCTAGCGATCACGAGGTTTTCTACACCAGTTGGAACAGATGCGGCCGGATCAGACATAGTAATTTCATTTCCTTGGACAGCCCAACTACGTTCAGGTAACGATGACGTCTTTGACCTCGTGATGTAAGGATGGTCGGCCATCGAGCGTCAACACGAATCAACTCTCTTTTCGGGAATAAGATAAAATAGACATACAGTATAAACGATGTTAATCTCATGAACATATCTAGGTAAAGTCATGGTCACGTAAAGTCGAGTAAGGCATGTAGCGAATAATTTATCAAGTAGAGTCAAACAAGTTGTCAAACAAATGTAAACGATTATATCAAAACAACCAGCACGTCCTAATATGCATGTGACCTCTTTGCGCCAGCGGTGGGCCTAACGTTGTTTGAAGGATAAAATGTGCCATAATATGTCATCCCGTTGCTTTGATTATTTAAACAAATTCTATTTCCCCAACAATAAAGTACAAAAGTAATGTAACGTTTATTACATGTCAAATGAATACAACATAAAGTGTTTCCTAATCTAAATGAAGTGAATACAATTTCCTATGTCTAAATCTCAGCCCCGTTTTTGTGATGTCATTGATCTTCGTCATTCATTGTACTCCAATGCAAATCCATACCTGTCATAGAAACGTTAATCATCCTTCCCAACTAAAGTTTAATTAATTAAAGCAAATAGTTAATATTTAGGCACAATTATCCTTCAAACATGCACATAAAGTATGATTGGTGTCACTTGGGGCCGTGAACCCGCTTGGACGTTTGGGTAAAGTCATCTAATGGATTTAATGCACCAAGGGTATTAAACCTCCTAGGTCATGAAATGTATGCTCTTAATAAAGGGTGTTGGTTTAGCTCTATCTTAGGCTGACTAAGAGTTGGCTTCTTACGACACAAGGTTCCCCCAAGCGGCCAACTTGGGAGTGGAAAGTCTGTGGCCGTCGACTGCACCGCTGATCGACTAAATCCACAAGATCAATCCAACTAAAGGGGTAATTTAGTAGTGAACGGGCGCGAACCGCGAAGCCGTTTTAAGTGTGTGAATATGTGTGAGTTTTCCAGAAGTGGAGGAAATATGAACGGAATGACAGTTTTATCAAAGCAAGTAACACATAAGCAGTTTATATCAAACAAACAATTAATAGCATGTAAAAACAGTTAACAAACAAATAAAGTAATTAAAATAAGCACACAAAGCCTATTTAAACTAAGTCCGTTATGGTTAGAACCTAGATAGAGTCCCCAGCAGAGTCGCCAAGCTGTCACATCCCATTTTTACCCGGAGGTTAAAATTAGAAGTACGACATATTGGAGATTCCTGTTTTTGTTGTTTTGTTTTTAGGAGTCGCCACCTAATTATTTATGGTGAATTAGGACACCTAAAGTTTATTAAAGTTATGTTTAAAGTTAACTCTGTTTAAGGTCTGCAAAACCTAAGATTCTAGGTAAGGGTTCAATTAGTCTAAAGGGAAGGTATTAGGCATCCTTTAAGACCCATTAACAATGGTTAACCGACCGGACTTATGATTAGTTAGGCTAAGTATCTGAATATTATGAAAAAAAAGAAAATAACTTTGTAAGTATTACTAAAGTTATAAATAGAAATAGAATGTTATTCAAAATAAAACTTGTAGAAAAGTAATAGTTGCATAAAAAGAGTTTAGTTACAAATAAACTAAAAGAAACGAGATGTGTAATGTTTATATCTATTTGGATAAAAGTGAGTTATGCCGACCCACAAATTAAAAGAGTTATTGTGAAATTAATATTAAATAAATTTTAAAAGTTTCGTAGAAAGACTAATAGTTTAATGTATATTGTGCAAAGGTTGTTTCAAACAAACATGTATTTCAAGTGTTAAAAAGAAACTAAAATGAAAAAAAAGTTATCCGTGGAAACTAGTTGGCCTTTTATTTCTCAAAACAAACTAACATTAATATGTAAAATTTGTGATGCTTTGGAAACATATCTTTCTTTTTAACTAAAATACCAAACTTACCAGGAACAACTAAGCTCAATTGATTTAAGACCCAACTTTGCTAATTAAGACATCCTAAAATAGGCTCGGTCAAACATAAGCAACTAAATATTTATCCTAATCACATAGAAATGTTAGTCACACAAACATATAAACAACCATCAGAATATAGAATTAAAATTACTAAAGCCATATTTGGCTTCCATAAAAGAGTGAAGTTTTCAGTGGTTCGCCGTTTGGCTAGCCATTCTCTTGGTTTTCTTGTTTCAGATGAGCGTTGAAAGAATGAGAACTTTGAATGATAGAGTAGATGCACGTTCAAGCCTTTGCGGGGGGACGTTGAGTCTTAAAATGAGACTTTTCGACTCCGGTGTACATGTCAACCAAAGAGAAAAGAAGCTTGTTAGAAGAGATAATCTGCTCCTTAGCAATACATGTGAACCAAAATATATCACACATTGTCAACTTTAATTCTGATAACAATATATATATATATATAAAAACCAAAATACATCAATCAAAGAAGCCCTTTAACCGTGACCTCAAATTCTCAACCATCTGTAAGTTAGGAATAGCACAGTAACCGTGACCTTAAATTCTGCAACCATTTATGAACTAAGAATACTTTCACATCATATTACCTAATACTCTAAATAAAGAGGGAACAATATATCCTTAAAGAGCACAAAGTGAACTTGGAACAAATACCTTCATCTTTAATTCTTAAAATAACTACTACACAAAATAGATCCTACATGATTTTACAAGCTTAAAGTCAGGCTAATTCTTCTCAATCTGATCATGCGAACACCTAAAGAAGGAGTATTATTTTTTAGCATTATTCGAATAAGTAAAGGGACATCACACTATGTGCTATTTCTTCATTTATCCAGCGTGAACAGAACAGTGGGTGGTGTGTGTGTTATGTATATTAGAGCATATATTAAGGCTGCCAGAAATATCCAGTATGTTTAAAAGATAGCTAGATTGATGGAAATATAAAACAGCATCTAACCGCCTTAATTCAATCGAATCAGATCCTTTTTTAGACAAAACAATGATGCGTGAAAAATACACAAATTGGACTTCTAAATATAATCCCATCAATAGCTAATAAAGTTTCTTGTTCCAGATTCATTCTAAGACTACAAGCAGCAAAATTAAATTCTTAAACACCCCTTTGTCACATGCGAGCAACACAATTTATAATCAGATATCTAACAACATTAACAAGCAAGAATTTGACCAAATAGGAGGTGAAGCTGAAAAATGGCTGAAGTGCAACATTCCATAGACCCACGTAAAGCAGTGGAATGACAAAAATGCAGCAGCAGTTCATCCTCAAAATGCAATAGCAAAAAAAATAACTAAAGTATGCTGGCAATTCCAGAATTCCTTTAACGCCTAAAGGGCATCATGTTTCTTTAATGAACTGAACAATTTTAGCACAAGAGGCAGACTAAACCAGCTAAAAAAAAGCCAAAACTAAATGTAATCTGCATAACGATTCTCGCTTCTATCAAATACCCATCGCAATATAAGGAACTAAGTTTTGATTCATGCCATATTTCAGAAATAACAGCAACATATATAGGAAAGAAAGACAATACCAAACAGTTTAGGACAGGGGCGATATACCAAGCAAGTTCAATTATACATGGCACAAACAGCCTCAGTTAAATAGGTACAACAGAGTTATTTAAGCAAGTAAACTCTTATAAATAAAGTATGCAGGCAGATTTAACAATATGCTCACTAAGCAGAATTTAAATTCACTAACTATAAGCAAGTAATTAGCATAGAACTTATCCGTGTCTATGAACCAAAGAGTAGACCATGCCAACTCCTACTAACAGAAAGGATAAGTCTTGATTTTTCCCTTTTACTGCAAACAGCCTTAAGTTCATCTGATCATTTGAACCAACGAAAGGTTTCACTTCAAGTCGTGGGGATTAGAGTATGATATTCAGAGACAACACAGACATGATTTATTTCATAAATTTTCATAAACGAAACACTCGCGCATAACTGATATCAGGATTTAAGACATATTTAATTTCATATAAAACATACTCATCAGACAAAACAAATAGAACTGGGCCTAATACATAGTTGCTAATGGGATTGAGCATAGAACGTAAACTAGAGGCCAAATCGAAACAGCAAACAACATCGACATATCATGTAATCATTGCATCGTATCTAACCCAAGAAGATTATATACATATCAGTGTATATTGCTTGAACAAACAGAGTGAAGGAGGGACAGTGCTGGCCTGTTTCAATCATATACATGATATACCTAAGATATACACACCATAATGTGTATAGCAGACGTATATCGAGTGTATGCCTTCGCCTTATCTTGATAGCTCATTGTATACCCATGTATATTCGGCTCTAAATGGGTTCTAAGTTCTGGGGAATTCAATCTAAACATCCGAATTACGATATGCATCTTTCAAATTCATTTTTTTGGCGATTAACGTTCTATCCTAATAGCTCCAAACATCAAACAAACAACACGACGACAGCGAAATTACATAACCACTGAACATACAGCAGAGTAAACTAAAAATCTTAAACAAGCAGAAATTAAAGATCACGAGTGACAATTATATCGAAGTTTACCTGTTTTGCGCGCAATGGACTGGGATGTCGAAGCCTCGAATCTACGCTCGATTTTAAAGCAGCAGTAGAATTGAAAGAGTAAACCACCTAATATATTGAATATGTATTCCCAAATACAGTAATTGAGAATAGATTTTCCAAGAGGGGTTAAGGTTATCAAAGGGACTGAAATTTCGTATTCTTTTTTATGAGTCGAATGATAAATTAAGAATGGAGAGCAAGGACTCGGTCCCTCTACAAGCTGAAGAATCCCCTATTTTTTCGATCTGTTCTTGTTTGTTTTTTTGTCTCCCTTTTCTGATCTCGTCTCCCTCCTCAAAACCCTGAATCCCCCTTTTGTTGCTGTCCTTTTTTCTTCCATTTCTGTTGTCGTTCCTCTCCCTTTATAGGTTTTGTTTTCGTTTCTTTTTGTATTGAAAAAAAAGAGGAGCGGGAGAGAGAGACAAGTGGGGGACAGGGGCGAGTGGGGAGCGGAGAAGAAGGAGGAAAAGGAGGAAGTGGAAGTGCGGCGGAGGAGAGGCGGGAATGGAGGCGATGAGGCGGAGAACAAGGAGAGAAAAAGGGAAAAGAAAAGAAGAGGAAAAGAAAGAGGCGGAAAATGAAGGGGAAACCCTAAAAGGGTTTCCCTTAATTTGCTGAAAAAAAATGAATTGGACCCGGTCCATTTGTGGACCGGGTCAAATTTTAGACTGGGTATTTAAAAGAATGGACTAGTAAATTAAACATGGACTGATCTAAAAATTGAGATAAAAAATATGGTCTAGTCCAAAAATATTAGGAATTAATCGGACTTTGATTTGGGGTCCGGTAAGTCAAAATACGGACTGAGTGGAAGAAATAGTTTGGCTTCTAAATTTGAATAAGAGACACATTTTGATTAACGATGTACTAAGGGTGCCAGAATATCACCTAATACGGAAATATGTAATTATAAAAAGACCCGGGTAAAAAAATTATATGATGTTACAAATGACTGTGCAATAATATCTAATAACAAACGCTATCATTTAAATGTGCTAAATAAATGCGATGTGTGTGCGGAAGTTGGTAGAAACGTCGAGAAATGCAAGTTTCAATAATACTAAATAATAGTAGCGAATAAATAGCGGTAGTAATACTGCTAATAATGATAACAATAATGATAATGGTAATAATGATAATGCTGATGATAATGGTGATAAAAAATAATAATAGATATAATAATAATAGTAGCTAACAAATATGGATAATTAATAACAAAATCACAATAAGAATAATTAATAATAATAATAATAATAAAGATGATAATAATTAACAATAATAATAATAAAGAACAATTATTGATAATAACAAAATGATAATAAATTAATAACAATAATACTGGTAATAATAAAATAATAATGATAATAATAATAAAAATAACAAATGATGATAATGATAATAATAAATAACAATTATTGATAAAACAATGATAATAATTAATAATAAAATAACGGTGATAATAACGCTGATAATAATGACTAGTAATTAATAATAATAATAATAATAATAATAATAATAATAATAATAATAATAATAATAATAATAATAATAATAATAATAATAATAAACTGCAGAAGAATAAAAGACTAATAATTATAGTAAAACTTAAATGCATATTTTTTAATTTCTTGAAATACCAGAAGTATAAATAGGTATTTCGGAGGAGATGCGGGACAAAATTAGGTGTCAACAGTATATAGAAAGTAAGGATTTACAAAATGTTGTCGTGTAATTAATTTAACGATTCCAAACCCGAAAGTGAAATGACGATGAACATTTAAAATTTATGATAAATTAATATTTGTAATGTCAAAAAAGTAGTGAATATAAATAGCAGTGAAAATAAATTATCTAGCTCGTTAATAAATTTAGACGTCTGAATGAATAGAATTAAATAAAGGAGGGACAAAATTGGGTGTCAACAGATGCCCCTCTTCGACCGGAGGTGATGTAAGAATCTTCGGGCGAAGAAGTTGACGTAGTAGCCAATTTTGTTTGGACCAACGAGTATGAGTTTGTAAGAAAGTATGATTTAGGAAAATTAATGGAAAATATTATGAGGGCCGAAGGAATTATGGAAAATTATGGCCGAATCTCAGTTTCGAGTTGCCTACATATCTCGGGTTGCACGAGAATCAGGCCATGTGTAGTTCGAAAGTTTTTATGGATTCACAATCTTGCAGGGGGTTGTAGACAAGTGACGAGACGTTCAAGAATGGAACACGTGTTTATAGCCTCCTAATTATAAATGTGATGCACAACACACCCATAAGTAGGACTCTACTAGACACGGTGTAAATTCTTCAAAGATGCCCAAGTGTTGAGTTATGGAAACGCTGGGGATGTAGAAAGGAATATGAGATGGTGAGAAGAGTAGATTGAGTAGAGTTTTAGCGGAGGATGTGAAAGAGAATTTAACCTACGTATCACGTGTTTGTGGACATAGGCGGAATCGAGTTCGAGAGTAGATCCGCGACCTTTGCTTGTGAGTTTGGTATTCCTCTTCAGCAAATTTTCCCCAGTTCACTGCGTAAGATAAAGTTCCACGTTGTGTTGCGTCCCTGCAGGTTGTATTTTCTGCCAAAACTGAAATTCATGTCAAAATTAGTAATAACGTTGAGAGTGTAAAATTATAAAGAGTGTAAAATGATAATAAATATGAGTGTGGGAATGAAAATGAAGCCGTATGGCCAGTGTTGTCTCTGGTTGTCTTCAGGGACTTGAATGAATGCGTGATGCGTATGCTGAGGATGTGATAATATCTCTAGTTGCATTTGAAGATGATAGTGATAAGGTCTCCGGCTGTCTTCCGGGACTCGACGATAAATGATATCTGCGAAATTTAAGGTAAATTCGTTAAAGTAGGTAAAGTAGATGATGAAATAAAGAAATGAAGTAAGGAGTAAAGTAGGTGTATAGCCGTTTGGCTTATGCAGGTGAGGCCGTGTAGCCATGCGATGTCTCCGGTTGTCTTCGGAGATTTAATGCAGACTCTTGTACAGTCCGGGGTAAAGTCGTAAAGTGTATGATGTCTCCGGTTGTCTTCGGAGGCTCAATGATAATTCATATGAGGCTGTATAGCCGAATAATGTCTCCGGTTGTCTTCGGGGACTTGATGGTATCTCTCCGGTTGTCTTCAGAGATTTGATGATGACTCCCGTAAAGTCCAAGATAAAGTTGTAAAGTGGATGATGTCTCCGGTTGTCTTCGGAGGCTCAATGATAATTCCTGTAAAGTTCAGGGTAAAGTTGTTAAAGTTGGTAAAGTGAATGACAAAGTAGGGAGTAAAGTCAAAGTGTAGCCGTCTGGCTTATGCGTATGAGGCCGTATAGCCATGTGATGTCTCCGGTTGTCTTCGGGGACTTAATGGTATCTCTCCGGTTGTCTTCAGAGATTCAATGATGATTCCCGTAAAGTCCAGGATAAAGTTGTAAAGTGGACGATGTCTCCGGTTGTCTTCGGAGGCTCATGGTAATTCCTGTAAAGTTCAGGGTAAAGTTGTTAAAGTAAATGATAAAGTAGAGGGTAAAGTTGTAATGTAGCCGTCTGGCTTATGCATGTGAGGCTGTATAGCCGAATGATGTCTCCGGTTGTCTTCGGAGACTTGATGCTATGTCACCGGTTGTTTTCGGGGACTTGATGTTGTGTCTCCGGTTGTTTTCGGGGATTTGATGATAAATCTCTCCGGTTGTCTTCGGAGACTTAATGTTGATTCCTGTAAAGTTCAGGGCAAAGTGGTTAAAGCGGGTAAAGAAGGTAGTAAAGTGATAGCATAGCCGTTCGGCTGATGATGTCGACGGTATTGTGACAGGCTGAATTAATGACGCGTAATCCTGATTTGATTCGTCTTTAACCTGCAAAAAGATGTATGAAGTCATAAAGTTGTTGTGATAAAATAAAATTAAAGATAGGGTTAGGAATAAAGCCGTTTGGCTTTTGGAGACGAGGCCCTAATGAGCCAGATGATGCTTTTCGTCGTGATTGATAGACTTGACTATTGATCTTGCGGTCCTTTAATTCCTGCACTCAAAGAAAAATTTTTAGTTTGGGAGGGGGAAGTTGATTCGTGTTGACTCGAAGCTTGACGTTGTTGACGCTTCACTCGTCTTGTTTGTTTGGATCTTGTGATCTCCGTTCAAATCTCGGTAGATGATTAGTAGTGAAAACGACTGAAAGAAGGTATTTCATTTGAAAGGTAGGTATGTAAGTATATGTATAAGAAAATATAACTATATATATATAAGTTGTGAAATATGTATATTTAAATGTATGTATGTAAGGAAATATATGTAAGTTGTAAAATGTTCTGTCAACTTCGGACTGTGACATTTCTAAAGCAATTGGTTTATAATATTTCTTGTCTGGTAGCCTTAATCTTGTCAATGTCCCTGTTCTTTTATCTATATTTTTTTCTCAAAAAAAAAAAAAAAAAAAAAATGCCCCAGTTTTGGTTCTGAAGGGTGTACTAAATTTATGTTGCAGTGTGACCGAACCTTATATAGGTTGCCTACGTATCCGTCGAGGAATCAGGTCAGAACGTAGTTCGTATTGGTGAATGGTCTGAAGTTTTCTAATAAAGGGACCGAACCCGATGTGGATTGCCTACGTATCCCACCAAGGGAATCAGGTCGGCTTAGTTCTGCTATATAAATGGTAAAAGGTTTGTTGGATTTTATCTAGGTGTGACGGATTTGTACGTTAACAGTCTATGAATTCCTTCGGGGAAATCAGGCCCTGTGTGGTTTTCTTTGTGTAAGGATTTTTTGGATTTTCTGTTATAGCGCAACCGAACCCTATGTTGGCTGCCTACGTATCTCACCATGAGAATCAGGTCAGAACGTAGTTCGTATGCATAAGATATTTTGGACCTTTTGTTCTAAATGCAACCGAACCCTATGTGGGCTGCCTACGTATCTCACCATGAGAATCAGGTCAGACCGTAGTTCGTATGCATGCCAATGGGAAAAATTCTAACCTAGTATGACCGAGTCCCTATGTGGGCTGCCTACGTATCCACCGAGGAATCAGGTCAAGCGTAGTTCACACCTAAAGGAAAGGTTGCAAACTAGGTTGTCTAACCTAATGTCGTACTTTGATTTCTTCTTGAATTGCTAGCTTTTAGGCTTATGTTATCACCTATCGGCTATTTCAATTCTTGTGAGTGGAATCTTGTCTTGTCCCCCTAGTTTCTTTGTTATTCTCTTGGGATGTATGTTGTCTTATTCGTACATTTCATGTCACAATCGTAGAGTTGACAGTTTTGATAAATAAAGTAGAAAATAGATGATTAAGGAAAATCAGAAATGCATTCATAGTTTTTGCAATTCAAGCTTCCATAAGGTGAAGCAAAACAAACAAAATTTTGGGTACGGTTCAAGCATCAATAAAAGAAAACAAGTTCACTACATGTTCATGCTACCAAGGCTCCCGACGGATCGAGGACGGAGTACAAGTCCAATTCTTCAGAGTCTTTCCTGGTTCGGCGCCCCATATTGTCAGTGCCTTGGTGTTGCGAGTAGTTGTATTGGATTGTTCCCACGAGAGCGACAAAGTTGTTGATCTGACTCTTTCCGCACTGGACTCCTCTAAATCTTGGCATTTCCGTGAGCAGGCAAAGGATTGTTGACCACATTGGGCTTAGCTTCAGCGAGCTGAATTACTCCTTCCTTAATCAGGGCTTCGATTTTGTTTTTAAGCCCATAGCAATCTTCAGTGGCGTGCCCAACAACTCCAGAGTGGTATGCGCAGCTTTTGGAACCATCAAACCATTTTGGGATAGGCTCGGGAATTTTTCCTTCAATCGGTTGTATTATGCCTGCTGCTTTCATTCTTTCGAACAATTGGGCCAAGGGTTCAGCGATCTGAGTGTAATTACGGGTGTTTTTGGTGTCAGGGTTTGGACGGGCTCTAGGTATAGTATGTGGTCGATTTTGGTAAGTTGGAGCTTGGTTGGGTTGATACGGGCGTGGGTTTTGATGCGGAGGCGCTCGGGGTTGGTAGTAGTTTGCTTGGGTGTTGTAAACGGGGTAAGGAGGTAGTGGAGCTTGGTAGGGTTCAGGGTAGTGGTAAGGGTGGAAAGTTTGTTGTGGGTGGTTAAAGTAAGGAATGGCTTGGCTCGGCTCATGTCCTTGAGCGTTCATGACTGCAGCGACATCTTCCTTCTTCTTTTTAATCCCATTGATAGAACCAGATTGTATAGCTTTGTTCATTGCTTGTAGAGCAATAAGATCCTGAATTTTCCCCGATTTGATTCCTTCTTCCAGCGCTTCTCCCATTCGAACAACTTCTGTGAATTTTTGTCCCATCATACCTATCATTTTCTCGTAAAATATGCCAGCCTGGCATTCAATGAAGGTAGCAGTCATTTCCCTATCATTCATCGGAGGTTGAACCCTGGCTGCTTCTGACCTCCAACGTAACGCATATTCGCGGAACGTCTCAGTTGACTTCCTGGTTAACTTAGTCATGTAAACTCTATCTGGTGTGATATCGGTGTTAAAACTGAACCTGTCCATAAAGTCTTGCGCCATGTCACTCCAACCACGCCATTTACGGACATCCTGTTGTGTATACCAAGTAAGTGCTTCGCCAGATAAGCTTCTTATGAAGAGCTTCATCCTTATGCTCTGGTCTCTGCCCACTCCAACCAGTTTGTCACAATAAGCCCTTAAGTGTGTATGAGGGTCGCCTGTTCCATTGAATGTATCAAATTTTGGCGGTTTGTAGCCTACGGGTAAATCGACGTCAGGTTGGACACAGAGATCCTCATATTTTACACTCTTAGTTCCTCTAGCAACTTGAAGGTTCCTCATTGCTTCTTTGAGAATGTGGATTTCTTTTAGCAGTATGTTATCTGCCCCTGCCTTTGCATCCCTTTCCATTTCTTCGTATTGATCTACCTCGGGTTGGAACCTGACCGTTACTGGGTTGGTAAAGGTTTGTGTTTCTGTGGCATATACCGGAGGAACATATTGTGCATTTGGGGTGACGAAGTGTGCCCCGTGCATATGCTGGGTTGGATAAGTCTGGACGATGGGGGTGTTTTGGACAAGAGGTGGTGTGTTATAATTGGTGTTTATAGGTGGTTGATTTGGTGGGTTTAGAGGAGTGGTCGTGGGTAGTGGATTAGTGTTGGTGGGTAAAGGAACATAGGGAGTATGAACTAGCGATTGACTTGGTGGGTTGACGGGTGGTGGATTATGAGTAGCGTAGGTAGTGTAGGTGGGTGGTTGATTTTGTGGAGGAGTATAGCTAGTGTAAGTGGTTGGTTGACTTTGTGGGGGAGTATAGACGGATGTTGGATTTGGTGGATTTGCGGGGGTGATCGGAGGCAAGTTGTTGTTAGTAGGTGCATTGTTTTGGGGAGGAAAATGCTCAGGAACTGGGGATTCGAGTGATGGGAAACGAGGTGGTTCTGGTGCAGTATTGCTAGGTTCAGAAGGTGAATTTTGGAGTGTGATGGATAAATTGGTCAAGTCCCTAACCCGATTTAGTTCTCCACGTAGATTCTCAATTTCTTGAGTCAGGCGGGCGATATGTTCATCCCGTTGAATAGCAGTTCCATGTTCGGAAGTTTCAGGCGGATCGCTAGCGATCACGAGGTTTTCTACACCAGTTGGAACAGATGCGGCCGGATCAGACATAGTAATTTCATTTCCTTGGACAGCCCAACTACGTTCAGGTAACGATGACGTCTTTGACCTCGTGATGTAAGGATGGTCGGCCATCGAGCGTCAACACGAATCAACTCTCTTTTCGGGAATAAGATAAAATAGACATACAGTATAAACGATGTTAATCTCATGAACATATCTAGGTAAAGTCATGGTCACGTAAAGTCGAGTAAGGCATGTAGCGAATAATTTATCAAGTAGAGTCAAACAAGTTGTCAAACAAATGTAAACGATTATATCAAAACAACCAGCACGTCCTAATATGCATGTGACCTCTTTGCGCCAGCGGTGGGCCTAACGTTGTTTGAAGGATAAAATGTGCCATAATATGTCATCCCGTTGCTTTGATTATTTAAACAAATTCTATTTCCCCAACAATAAAGTACAAAAGTAATGTAACGTTTATTACATGTCAAATGAATACAACATAAAGTGTTTCCTAATCTAAATGAAGTGAATACAATTTCCTATGTCTAAATCTCAGCCCCGTTTTTGTGATGTCATTGATCTTCGTCATTCATTGTACTCCAATGCAAATCCATACCTGTCATAGAAACGTTAATCATCCTTCCCAACTAAAGTTTAATTAATTAAAGCAAATAGTTAATATTTAGGCACAATTATCCTTCAAACATGCACATAAAGTATGATTGGTGTCACTTGGGGCCGTGAACCCGCTTGGACGTTTGGGTAAAGTCATCTAATGGATTTAATGCACCAAGGGTATTAAACCTCCTAGGTCATGAAATGTATGCTCTTAATAAAGGGTGTTGGTTTAGCTCTATCTTAGGCTGACTAAGAGTTGGCTTCTTACGACACAAGGTTCCCCCAAGCGGCCAACTTGGGAGTGGAAAGTCTGTGGCCGTCGACTGCACCGCTGATCGACTAAATCCACAAGATCAATCCAACTAAAGGGGTAATTTAGTAGTGAACGGGCGCGAACCGCGAAGCCGTTTTAAGTGTGTGAATATGTGTGAGTTTTCCAGAAGTGGAGGAAATATGAACGGAATGACAGTTTTATCAAAGCAAGTAACACATAAGCAGTTTATATCAAACAAACAATTAATAGCATGTAAAAACAGTTAACAAACAAATAAAGTAATTAAAATAAGCACACAAAGCCTATTTAAACTAAGTCCGTTATGGTTAGAACCTAGATAGAGTCCCCAGCAGAGTCGCCAAGCTGTCACATCCCATTTTTACCCGGAGGTTAAAATTAGAAGTACGACATATTGGAGATTCCTGTTTTTGTTGTTTTGTTTTTAGGAGTCGCCACCTAATTATTTATGGTGAATTAGGACACCTAAAGTTTATTAAAGTTATGTTTAAAGTTAACTCTGTTTAAGGTCTGCAAAACCTAAGATTCTAGGTAAGGGTTCAATTAGTCTAAAGGGAAGGTATTAGGCATCCTTTAAGACCCATTAACAATGGTTAACCGACCGGACTTATGATTAGTTAGGCTAAGTATCTGAATATTATGAAAAAAAAGAAAATAACTTTGTAAGTATTACTAAAGTTATAAATAGAAATAGAATGTTATTCAAAATAAAACTTGTAGAAAAGTAATAGTTGCATAAAAAGAGTTTAGTTACAAATAAACTAAAAGAAACGAGATGTGTAATGTTTATATCTATTTGGATAAAAGTGAGTTATGCCGACCCACAAATTAAAAGAGTTATTGTGAAATTAATATTAAATAAATTTTAAAAGTTTCGTAGAAAGACTAATAGTTTAATGTATATTGTGCAAAGGTTGTTTCAAACAAACATGTATTTCAAGTGTTAAAAAGAAACTAAAATGAAAAAAAAGTTATCCGTGGAAACTAGTTGGCCTTTTATTTCTCAAAACAAACTAACATTAATATGTAAAATTTGTGATGCTTTGGAAACATATCTTTCTTTTTAACTAAAATACCAAACTTACCAGGAACAACTAAGCTCAATTGATTTAAGACCCAACTTTGCTAATTAAGACATCCTAAAATAGGCTCGGTCAAACATAAGCAACTAAATATTTATCCTAATCACATAGAAATGTTAGTCACACAAACATATAAACAACCATCAGAATATAGAATTAAAATTACTAAAGCCATATTTGGCTTCCATAAAAGAGTGAAGTTTTCAGTGGTTCGCCGTTTGGCTAGCCATTCTCTTGGTTTTCTTGTTTCAGATGAGCGTTGAAAGAATGAGAACTTTGAATGATAGAGTAGATGCACGTTCAAGCCTTTGCGGGGGGACGTTGAGTCTTAAAATGAGACTTTTCGACTCCGGTGTACATGTCAACCAAAGAGAAAAGAAGCTTGTTAGAAGAGATAATCTGCTCCTTAGCAATACATGTGAACCAAAATATATCACACATTGTCAACTTTAATTCTGATAACAATATATATATATATATAAAAACCAAAATACATCAATCAAAGAAGCCCTTTAACCGTGACCTCAAATTCTCAACCATCTGTAAGTTAGGAATAGCACAGTAACCGTGACCTTAAATTCTGCAACCATTTATGAACTAAGAATACTTTCACATCATATTACCTAATACTCTAAATAAAGAGGGAACAATATATCCTTAAAGAGCACAAAGTGAACTTGGAACAAATACCTTCATCTTTAATTCTTAAAATAACTACTACACAAAATAGATCCTACATGATTTTACAAGCTTAAAGTCAGGCTAATTCTTCTCAATCTGATCATGCGAACACCTAAAGAAGGAGTATTATTTTTTAGCATTATTCGAATAAGTAAAGGGACATCACACTATGTGCTATTTCTTCATTTATCCAGCGTGAACAGAACAGTGGGTGGTGTGTGTGTTATGTATATTAGAGCATATATTAAGGCTGCCAGAAATATCCAGTATGTTTAAAAGATAGCTAGATTGATGGAAATATAAAACAGCATCTAACCGCCTTAATTCAATCGAATCAGATCCTTTTTTAGACAAAACAATGATGCGTGAAAAATACACAAATTGGACTTCTAAATATAATCCCATCAATAGCTAATAAAGTTTCTTGTTCCAGATTCATTCTAAGACTACAAGCAGCAAAATTAAATTCTTAAACACCCCTTTGTCACATGCGAGCAACACAATTTATAATCAGATATCTAACAACATTAACAAGCAAGAATTTGACCAAATAGGAGGTGAAGCTGAAAAATGGCTGAAGTGCAACATTCCATAGACCCACGTAAAGCAGTGGAATGACAAAAATGCAGCAGCAGTTCATCCTCAAAATGCAATAGCAAAAAAAATAACTAAAGTATGCTGGCAATTCCAGAATTCCTTTAACGCCTAAAGGGCATCATGTTTCTTTAATGAACTGAACAATTTTAGCACAAGAGGCAGACTAAACCAGCTAAAAAAAAGCCAAAACTAAATGTAATCTGCATAACGATTCTCGCTTCTATCAAATACCCATCGCAATATAAGGAACTAAGTTTTGATTCATGCCATATTTCAGAAATAACAGCAACATATATAGGAAAGAAAGACAATACCAAACAGTTTAGGACAGGGGCGATATACCAAGCAAGTTCAATTATACATGGCACAAACAGCCTCAGTTAAATAGGTACAACAGAGTTATTTAAGCAAGTAAACTCTTATAAATAAAGTATGCAGGCAGATTTAACAATATGCTCACTAAGCAGAATTTAAATTCACTAACTATAAGCAAGTAATTAGCATAGAACTTATCCGTGTCTATGAACCAAAGAGTAGACCATGCCAACTCCTACTAACAGAAAGGATAAGTCTTGATTTTTCCCTTTTACTGCAAACAGCCTTAAGTTCATCTGATCATTTGAACCAACGAAAGGTTTCACTTCAAGTCGTGGGGATTAGAGTATGATATTCAGAGACAGCACAGACATGATTTATTTCATAAATTTTCATAAACGAAACACTCGCGCATAACTGATATCAGGATCTAAGACATATTTAATTTCATATAAAACATACTCATCAGACAAAACAAATAGAACTGGGCCTAATACATAGTTTCTAATGGGATTGAGCATAGAACGTAAACTAGAGGCCAAATCGAAACAGCAAACAACATCGACATATCATGTAATCATTGCATCGTATCTAACCCAAGAAGATTATATACATATCAGTGTATATTGCTTGAACAAACAGAGTGAAGGAGGGACAGTGCTGGCCTGTTTCAATCATATACATGATATACCTAAGATATACACACCATAATGTGTATAGCAGACGTATATCGAGTGTATGCCTTCGCCTTATCTTGATAGCTCATTGTATACCCATGTATATTCGGCTCTAAATGGGTTCTAAGTTCTGGGGAATTCAATCTAAACATCCGAATTACGATATGCATCTTTCAAATTCATTTTTTTGGCGATTAACGTTCTATCCTAATAGCTCCAAACATCAAACAAACAACACGACGACAGCGAAATTACATAACCACTGAACATACAGCAGAGTAAACTAAAAATCTTAAACAAGCAGAAATTAAAGATCACGAGTGACAATTATATCGAAGTTTACCTGTTTTGCGCGCAATGGACTGGGATGTCGAAGCCTCGAATCTACGCTCGATTTTAAAGCAGCAGTAGAATTGAAAGAGTAAACCACCTAATATATTGAATATGTATTCCCAAATACAGTAATTGAGAATAGATTTTCCAAGAGGGGTTAAGGTTATCAAAGGGACTGAAATTTCGTATTCTTTTTTATGAGTCGAATGATAAATTAAGAATGGAGAGCAAGGACTCGGTCCCTCTACAAGCTGAAGAATCCCCTATTTTTTTGATCTGTTCTTGTTTGTTTTTTTGTCTCCCTTTTCTGATCTCGTCTCCCTCCTCAAAACCCTGAATCCCCCTTTTGTTGCTGTCCTTTTTTCTTCCATTTCTGTTGTCGTTCCTCTCCCTTTATAGGTTTTGTTTTCGTTTCTTTTTGTATTGAAAAAAAAGAGGAGCGGGAGAGAGAGACAAGTGGGGGACAGGGGCGAGTGGGGAGCGGAGAAGAAGGAGGAAAAGGAGGAAGTGGAAGTGCGGCGGAGGAGAGGCGGGAATGGAGGCGATGAGGCGGAGAACAAGGAGAGAAAAAGGGAAAAGAAAAGAAGAGGAAAAGAAAGAGGCGGAAAATGAAGGGGAAACCCTAAAAGGGTTTCCCTTAATTTGCTGAAAAAAAATGAATTGGACCCGGTCCATTTGTGGACCGGGTCAAATTTTAGACTGGGTATTTAAAAGAATGGACTAGTAAATTAAACATGGACTGATCTAAAAATTGAGATAAAAAATATGGTCTAGTCCAAAAATATTAGGAATTAATCGGACTTTGATTTGGGGTCCGGTAAGTCAAAATACGGACTGAGTGGAAGAAATAGTTTGGCTTCTAAATTTGAATAAGAGACACATTTTGATTAACGATGTACTAAGGGTGCCAGAATATCACCTAATACGGAAATATGTAATTATAAAAAGACCCGGGTAAAAAAATTATATGATGTTACAAATGACTGTGCAATAATAGCTAATAACAAACGCTATCATTTAAATGTGCTAAATAAATGCGATGTGTGTGCGGAAGTTGGTAGAAACGTCGAGAAATGCAAGTTTCAATAATACTAAATAATAGTAGCGAATAAATAGCGGTAGTAATACTGCTAATAATGATAACAATAATGATAATGGTAATAATGATAATGCTGATGATAATGGTGATAAAAAATAATAATAGATATAACAATAATAGTAGCTAACAAATATGGATAATTAATAACAAAATCACAATAAGAATAATTAATAATAATAATAATAAAGATGATAATAATTAACAATAATAATAATAAAGAACAATTATTGATAATAACAAAATGATAATAAATTAATAACAATAATACTGGTAATAATAAAATAATAATGATAATAATAATAAAAATAGCAAATGATGATAATGATAATAATAAATAACAATTATTGATAAAACAATGATAATAATTAATAATAAAATAACGGTGATAATAACGCTGATAATAATGACTAGTAATTAATAATAATAATAATAATAATAATAATAATAATAATAATAATAATAATAATAAATTGCAGAAGAATAAAAGACTAATAATTATAGTAAAACTTAAATGCATATTTTTTAATTTCTTGAAATACGAGAAGTATAAATAGGTATTTCGGAGGAGATGCGGGATAAAATTAGGTGTCAACAGTATATAGAAAGTAAGGATTTGCAAAATGTTGTCGTGTAATTAATTTAACGATTCCATACCCGAAAGTGAAATGACGATGAACATTTAAAATTTGTGATAAATTAATATTTGTAATGTTAAAAAAGTAGTGAATATAAATAGCAGTGAAAATAAATTATCTAGCTCGTTAATAAATTTAGACGTCTGAATGAATAGAATTAAATAAAGGAGGGACAAAATTGGGTGTCAACAACCTTCATTGAATGCCAAGCTGGCATATTTTATGAGAAAATGATAGGCATGATGGGGCAAAAATTCACAGAAGTTGTCAGAATGGGAAAAGCCCTAGAAGAAGGAATCAAATCGGGAAAAATTCAGGATCTCATTGCTTTGCAAGCTGTAAACAAGGCTATTCAATCCGGTTCTATCAGCGGGGTTAAAAAGAAGAAAGAAGATGTAGGTGCAGTCATGAACATCCAAGGACATAAGCCGAGCCAAGCCGTTACATACTTTAACCACCCACCACAACCTTTCTACCCTTACCAATATGTTGAACCCTACCAAGCTCCACTAACCCCTTACCCTGTCTACAACTCCCAAGCAAACTACTACCAACCCCGAACACCTCCATTCAAAACCCACGTCCATATCAATCCGTTCAAGCTCCAACTTACCAAAATAGACCACATGCTACACCCAAAACCCGTCCAAACCCTGACATCAAAAATACTCGTAATTACATTCGATTCGCTGAGCCCTTAGCTCAATTATTCGAAAGACTGAAAGCAGCAGGCGTGATACAACCAATTGAAGGGAAAGTTCCCGATCCCATTCCAAGATTGTTTGATGGCTCTAAGCGTTGTGCATACCATTCTGGAGTTGCTGGGCACGACACTGAGAATTGTTATGGTCTCAAAATCAAAATCGAAGCCTTGATTAAGGAAGGAGCGATCCAGCTCACTGAAGCTCGGCCCAATGTGGACAACAACCCTTTGCCTACTCACGAAAATGCCAACGTGAACATGATAACTGTTGAGGAAGATAAGGATTTGAAAGAAGCCATTGCGCCAATTGGACAATGGAAAAGGGCATGTCATCAACTTTTGTTGCTCTCGTGGGAACAGTCCAAAAACAAGCACCAATGAAGATTGCTTCTACAACTACTCGCAACATCGAGACACCGACCATCTGGGGTGCCGAACCAGGAGAAACTTTGAAGAATTGGACTTGTACTCTGTCCCTGGTTCGCCGGGAGTCTTGGTAGATTGGACATGTAGTGAACTTTTTTGAAATAGCACAATTTTAAAATTGAGACCTGAATCGTGCCCAAAACGTTTTGTTGCTTTGCCTCATCTTTTGGAAGCTTAATTGCAAAATCTATGAATGCATTTCTAATTTTCCTTAACTGTCTATTATTTATTATTTTCTATTTTATTTAGTATATAAATTATCAAATCTACCAATTTTATGATTGTGACACGAATGAATAAAGTTTATGTGCTGAACACGATTATGAAGAACGGGAAGACAACATATATCTAGAGAGTAATCAGAGGACAAGACAAGATTTCACTTGGAAGAAAATGAAATAGCCGATAGATAATGACATAAACATGAAGGCTATCAATTCAAGAAGAAATCGAAGGACGACATTATATTAGATTGCCTAGTTTGCAACCTTTCCTTTAATGTAATTACGAACTACGCTGACTTGATTCCCTCGGCGGGATACGTAGGCAGCCCACATAGGGTTCGGTTGCATTATAATAGAAAATCCAAAATCCTTATGTAAGGAGAACTACGCATGGCCTGATTCCCTCGGTGGGATTCGTAGATTATCAACATACAGGTCAATTATATTTAGGTAGAAATCCAACAATTTTTTTACCATTTACATAACGGAACTACGCTGACCTGATTCCCTTGGTGGGATACGTAGGCAATCCACATCTGGTTCGGTCCCTTTATTAGAAAATTTCAAACCATTTCTATGTACCGCCGAACTACGTTCTGACCTGATTCCTTTGGAGGGATACATAGGCAACCTATATAAGGTTCGGTCACGCCACAACATAAGTTTAGTACACCCTTCTGAGTCTAAAGCTGGGGCAGATTTTTTGAAAAGATTAGACAAGAGAAGAGTTGGACATCGATAAGAGTAAGGCTACCAGAAAGGAAATATTATAGACAAATGATATTTCAATTGTTTTAGAAGTGTCACATTCTAAAGTTGGCGGAAATATTTATAACTTATATACCTATATTTACATATATATCTTTTCTTATATACATATACTTACACATATATCTTTCCTTATACATATACTTACGTATATAGCTTTCAAATAAAACACTTTCTTTCAATCGTTTTCACTACACTACCATTCATCTACCGAGGCTTGAACGGAGATCACAAGATCCAAATAAACAAGTCGAATGGAGCGCCAACAACGTCAGGCTTCGAGTCAACACGAATCAACTTCCCCCTCCCAAACTAAGAATTTTTCTTTGAGTGCAGGAATTAAAAGGCCACGAGACCAACAGTCAAGTCTATCAGTCATGGCCGAAAAGCATCATTTGGTTCATTATGGCCTCGCCTTAAAGCCCAACGACTTTATTTCCAACTTTATCTCTAATTTTATTTTATCACAATAACTTTATTAACAAATATACATGTTTTTGTAGGTTGTCGATATTGAAGGCGAATTAAATCAGGATTATGTGTCATTAATTTGGCCTGTCACGATACCATCAACATCATCAGCCAAACGGCAACTCTATCACTTTACCCCATACTCTAACAATTACTTTATTATTTACTTTACCAACTTTAACGACTTTGTCCTGAACTTTACAGGAATTATCATTAAGTCTCCGAAGACAACCGAGGGCATCATTCGGCTATACAACCTCATGTGCATAAGCCAGACGGCTATACTATTACTTTACTTTCTACTTTATCATTCACTTTACCAACTTTAACGACTTTACCCTGAACTTTACAGGAATTATCATCAAGTCTCCGAAGACAACCGGAGATATCGTTCACTTTACTTTTACGACTTTACCCTGAACTTTACAAGAATCTTCATCATGTCTCCGAAGACAAACGGAGACATCATTCACTTTACTTTTATGACTTTACCTTGAACTTTACAAGAATCTTCATCAAGTCTCCGAAGACAATCAGAGACATCATTCACTTTATATACTTTAACGACTTTACCCTGAACTTTACAGGTGACTTCATCAAGTCTCTGAAGACAACTGGAGACATCTTATGGCTATAAAGCCTCATCTGCATGAGCCAAACAGCTACACTTTTACTTTACTCTCTACTTTATTACTTTACTTTATCATCCACTTTTACCTACTTTAACGACTTTACCTTAAATTCCATAGACATCGTTTATCATCAAGTCCCGAAAGACAGTCGGAGGCCTTATTATTATCATTAAAGTCTCCAAATACAACTGGAGATATTATTACATCTTGAGCATAAACATCACGCATTCATTCAAATCCCTGAAGACAACCAAAGACAACATTTGGCCACACTGCCTCATTATAAGCCACACGACTTCATCCTCATTCTAACACTCATATTTACTATCATTTTACACTCCTTATAAGTTTTACACTTTCAACTTTACCCCGGACTTTATTAATGATTCTGACCTGAATTTCAGTTTTGACAGAAAGTACAATCTACAGAGACACAGTGCAACGTGGAACTTTATCTTACGCAGTGAACTGGGGCAAATTTGCTGAAGAGGTATATCAAACTCACAAGAAAGGGTCATGGATCTACTCTCGAATTCAATTCCGCCTACGTCCACAAACACGTGATACGTAAGTTAATTTCTCTTTCATATTCACCGCTAAAACTCTACTCAATCAACTCCTTTCATAATCTTGCAAGCCTTTTCTATATCCGGTCTCACCATAATTCAATACTGGGGCAAAAAGCGTAGCGTCAGTATCGACTCGCTTCTTTCAAACTTCATACAGTTTGATTCCCACGAAACCCGAGATACATAGGCAATTCGAAACGGATTCGGCCATAATTCCTGCCATCCCATAATGTTTTACAACCGTCCTTTCTGCCCCTATAATATTTTCCACCAATTCTCCTAACTCATATTTTCTCAAGTTCTTCCAAGTTCATATTCGTTGGTCGGAACAAAATTGGCCACTACTTCAAATTCTTCACCCGAAAACTCTTACATCGTCTCCGGTCGAAGAGGGGCATCTGTTGACACCCAATTTTGTCCCTCCTTATTCTAAATTATTTCCTTGGGTTTCTAAATTTATTAACGAGCTAAGTATTTTATTTTCACTACTATTTCTACTACTATTAATATCGTTACTTTTATTTTCACTATTTTATTACCAACATTACTAGCATTACATTATCACAATTTTTTATAGTTCATGATCATTTCATTTTCGGATTTGGACTCTTTAAATTAATTACAAGTCAACAATTTATTAAGTCCTTTATTTTCTCCATATTAATCACTAATTATCATCATATGTATGTATAAGTTAATCACTTAGGAGTTGTAGAAGTTAATTACTAAGAAGCCCAAAAAGAATTAATTAGAAAAAGAAATACCTAACAAATTCAGCTAGCCCAATTCGTGACCAGTCTTTTAAAAATAGATCAGGCCACAAATATTTTCGATGACCCAGCCCATTGTTTTTAACTTAGCATCCCATTATCTCTAACCTGACCCGGCACATTTCTTTAAAGAAACTAATTCGTCGTCCAGCCTAAGGGAAAACCCTAGCCGCACTTTTCTCTTTCTCTTTCCCTCTCCCTTTCCTTTCATCTTCCTCTCAACCGACGCGATGGGAAAATTCGCAGGGAAATTTTGCGAACCCAGGCCATGCATGGCCATTTGAGGAAAAGGAAATTAATGGACGACCTTTTTTTTCCAGCATTTCATCAGTTGAAGGATTTGGGTTTTGTTTTCTTTCACTGTCCTCTGCTCACGATCTATAGCAACTTTAATGGTTTTCGTCCATTTGGGAAAATCTTTTCCTTATCAACTTCTTTGTATTTCTCGAGTACAAGTTTTAAATGGATTTTGTCCATTTTTCTGGGTTCTGATCGAGTAAGTTGTAATACACACACAAAATCCGAACGTTAAACAAAGAAACCCGCCCAAATTTTTTAACCCCAGCAAACCCTAAATCATCCTATAAATACTCACTTTCTTGACCCATAACGGAGAACTTTTTTCAGCTGCCTCAACCCCTCTTGAAATACCTATATTTTTCAATCACTATATCTCGGAATACTCATTTGAAGTACTAAGTGGTTTTGCTCTTTCAATTCTGCTGTTACTTTGAGATCGAGGGTAGATTGGAGGCTTAAAATCCTGTTCACTGTACCCAAAACAGGTCGCGCGGAACTGTCCGTTTTTTACTCTATTTGTTCTAAATAACATACTCTGTTATGAATGTAATTTACTCGGGTTTAGATATGATGAAATGATTATACAACATGTCCATATTGGTTGTTGATTTTATTTGGTCTCAAATCCGTATTCTGTGTTTAGTTTTATTAGCAATCATGTATTAGACCTTTCTGTTTTCAGTTTGTTAGTATGTTTTATGTAAAAAATAGACACGGCTTAGACTCTGCCACGGGTTTATATCCGAACATGTATTCTTTTTTGTGAAATGTTCACGAAATAAATCATGTCAAGGCTGTTTCTGGAGCTTCGGAATATAAATTTTCATTTGATAATATTTTAGCTTTCAGCCATTTTAGGAATCACGCTTTGTGAAACTACTCCTAAGTAAACATCTTGTTATTCTAGCTAAATGAATAATTTTCTGTGTTTTAGTAGGATGTGTTAGCAACATGGTTAAGGCTCCCATCCACCTTATATATATTTTAACTCACTTTATTTTGGTTTGAGTAGTCGTATATGCTAAAATAAATGTTGCTGCTACTTTGCCTTCCTGTTGTGTTAGGAATTCTGATTTTGGAAGATATTTCCGTAAATGGATCGCTAATTTAATAGAAAATGAATGATACCATGGCTTGAGATATTTACATATACTTTATAGAAAAATTGATTCATGAAATTCTATACTTGTATTATGTGTCAATGCAAATTTGATCTGCTAATTACAATTTGGTTCTACACTGATAGAAAGAAACAGATTAGCTACTGGTTGTTCCATGTGGTAAAAATGTACTAGCTAATAACTTGGCTATTGGTTGCACAACAACAACTTTGGTATTATCTTTATGGTAATAGCAGCAGTTATTTATGAGAAATAGTAGTCAAAAAAGGTATAACTAACTGAAAAAGCATCACAAGTTCTCAAAATGGATGAGTTTCCATTGCTTGATCTCAATGGGTTGTTTGGTGGGTATGGTGTTCGGATACCTGCTTCTATCATTGACTCATATAACTTATTATGCCTAAATTCTTTGTTACAGATTTCAGTCTAACAACTAAGGTAAATAAGAAAGATAAGGTCATGCCTTGTGTTATTTAAATCTGCGGGCAAAATGGATGTAAGTGATTCATACAGTGAATGACACAACTAGTCTGGTAGTAATAATTAACTGCTTAGTTCTTAAAACTGGAGATAAAACTTCACCCCTCTATGTCCTGCGCTTCTTCCAGTGTATTTGGGTTGCATGAATGTTGTTTCCATGTCATGGATATAGATCTAGTTTGCTACCACTTGTGTTAAGGATGGTAAAACCATATGCATAGTGTTACTTAGATTCTGGATGATTGGAAAGTTCAGCATCTAAACATTTTAGATTGAAGTATTATAGAATTTATACATCTATGCATACAAGCTTATTTCCATATAGATGCATTTCGGGTTGTGCCATAATTTGTAACATCTGCTGGTGGTTGAATGGTTTGATACAACTTGTAATTTAAGAAGCCTATTAATGACTCCTTAATAAGAGTATAGAACACTTCAGAAATATTCAAACCCATAGTGACTAGGAGACAAGACATCTTCTGACTTTCCATTTCCTGAGCTGGCCTATTTCACATTCGAAATTACAATTCATTTGGTCCTCTATCTGATTACGTTTGGAAGGTAAAGAAACTTGGTTCAAAGGTCCATTTAGTGATGATAGCTAGATAGGATTTGCTCCATTATGGGGTTATTGAGTTTTAGGAGTGTCGTGTTCTTGGGCTGATTCAATCAAAGAAATTGGAGACCAGAGAGCAGGTCCAAACACGACCTGCATCATTGTCACTGTTATGCTTTGCATTCTTGTTTTACCTTCAACTAGTTGTGTATTCCAATAGAACTGTTAGATGATATCACTAATCTTTATCTCCTTTTTTTTTTTACATGTGCGCTTCCGGAGCAAAATGGAGTCTTTCTCAATAGACTCTCACTGCTGCATAAGTTTCTTGCCATCGCTAGACATTGGAATCTGAGTCTTCTTTCTGCCAGATCCCTCGCTCCCTTGAAATGCAACAGAGCAGAAAGAAAATGAAGCGAGGGAGGAATCAAGAATCCGCATCCTTTGTTCACTCTTTTCCCTCTCTGAAAAAGAAAGAGTGGGCTGTTGCATTTTTAGATTAGTTAACTGTTTGTTTGTGTTTACTAACTTGTGATTGTTTACTTAATTTGTTTAAGTTTATCGACATTAGAACACTTATTTATTAATCAAGTTATTTGGCATAGAGGATCATCACTTCTAGATAATAGTTATTCGATTTATCACATGAAACATAGTATCTAGCTATAAGAACTTTGAATCTATGATTAAATTAGAGTAGGAATATACATAGCTTCATTTCTGTTGTCCTAAATTTCGGAAAGATTTCATATTTCTCTAATCTAGCTTGGTTCGTGGGGATACGTTATCCAAATGCTTTCGTGAAAAATCAAGTTTTCAAATAGTCCAAATAATTCCTTTAAATTTGAGTTTGAGCATCTGTTTGCATTAAAAAGTTTGATGCCTTGACATTTTCCATGTTCTCAATTTTTTTTCTTAACGCCAAAGGTATTAAAGGCAGATTTTTTCTATTTAATAGAGTAAGTCAACCATTGAAGTTGTCACTTAAATCTAAACTCGTTTTTTTTACCAACTTTAAGTCCAAACCTTTCTGTATGTAAATGTCGTTATCTAGCCTAATGACAAATTCAGCACTTTTCTTGCTTCGGGAAATGGACGTCATTATTTTACTTACAACTAAAGCCCTTTTTATGCAAATTATTATATTTTCTACAAGCCTTATTTTTTTTAAAAAAAAGGTATTATTATATTTTCATTTAAAACCTTAGTAATATTTACAAGCCATATTCTTAAAATTTTAAATGCTATATTTGCATCTTTAGCTTTGATTAATTAACATAAGTCCGGTCGGTTAATCATTGTTAATGGGTCTTAAAGGATGCCTAATACCTTCCTTTTAGACTAATTGAACCCTTACCTAGAATCTTAAGTTAGTAGACCTTAAAACGGAGTTAACTTTAGATAATTACTTTAATTAACCTTAGGTGATCTAATTCACCATAAATAATTAGGTGGCGACTCCCTAACTTTAATTAACCCCGGAATTACCGGAATGTTATAAACCATTTTGATCTCGGTTAAAATGGGGTATAACAGCTTAGCGACTCCACTAGGGATTACTTAGGTTCTAACCGTAACAGGCTTAGTTTAAATAGGTTTTGTGTGCTTGTTTAGTTACTTTATTTGTTTTTAACTGTTTTACATGCTATTAATTGTTTGTTTGCTATAAACTATTTAAGTGTTACTGTTTTGATCTTTTAGAATAAAATAATTTATTAATTATTTTTTATATGTTATTTCCTATTTAGTTTAGAATAAATCTAAACTAAATTGTTTATATATTATTTTAGGTTTATTCTTCTACGCCTATGGACCCATCTCCGGTTCCAGCTACAGCTCCGGGGCCCACTCAGGAGACCGTTGAGGAGCCAGCTTAGGAGCTCTCTCACCAGCCATCTCAGGAGGCTGTCGACACATAGGCTTGATTTTTACAATAAAGTAAAATAATTTATTAATTAATTGTTTATTTCATGTTTAGTTTAGAATGAATCTAAACTAAATTGTTTATATGTTATTTCAGGTTCATTCTTCTGCGCCTGTGGACGGGTCTCCTAATGAGATTGACGAGAATCCTGATGTTGTTGTCCCACTCCCACCGCCCACCGTCATATCCCATAGAAAACATGTTACAAACCGGGGTCCGGGTCGAAAGAAGGAAAGGAAAGGAAGCAAGGATGATCATGTCATAGAGCATGTACAGATTAAGAGGAGGAAAGGGAATGGAGATGATGGTAAGGGTGGTGGGGGTGGTGGGGTTGGCCTTAGGCCAAGCCATACTCTAAAGGCTCCCAGATGTGGGACCTGAGATTGTGTATTTGTAAATAAAGAGTACATTTTATGTTAATATTATATATATTTTTTGGTTATTATTTTCTTAATGATAATTAGTTATCTTAGTCTTTATTGTCGATTAATAATAATTCGTGCGACGTCCTAAATTAATCAAAACCTTATAAAATATGACACTTAAATCTAAAGATAACAAGTTTTCAAATAAAGAAAACTTACTTCGGGGTACTTTAGAACCCCTAAAACGACTATCCAAACATTTAGGTGTACTTGATGTAATGAGCCGACATTATTGTACGCAAAAAAAAGATATTAAGTTCTATATAAAATATCGATATTCCGGCATTTTGAAACATGATTAATCTTCAGTCAAAGTACGAAAAAACGTGAATTTTTAAAAAAAAATTGGCCGAAGAACAAAGGCAGGGGGTCAGCTTTTGTTGCCCTCTTTCACGCATGAATTTTGTGCGAGAAAGGATCAAACTTTTAACTTTACAGTTTGGTCTTTTCACGCACGAAACTTAATTTTTTTTAAGTGCTATTTTGGTTCAACTTTTTTTTTTAACCCACAAAAGTCACGGAATCCATCTTTTAAGTATGCCCTCCAACTTTGCGTGTGTATAAGCAGGTATCTTAACTTGTAAAAGGTTGAACACATAAACACAAATACTGACGTGGCACATACTTTTGGAGGTGTCTAGATGATCATTTTGTATGTTAAAGTGTTCAATTAACAAATTGGAGATAAGTTGAGATGCCTACTTGTGCACATCCAAAGTTAGAGGGCATACTTAAAAAATGAGAGCTTATTTATGTATTATGTCTATTTTATTTTTATAACAAAAAATTATTAGTACTACTAAAAATTAAAAGAAAGAAAGAAAGGAAGGAAAAAGACAAAAAAAAAAGAAGAGAAGCCTCTAGTTGCGTAGCCGTATCCGAAGAAATTGCGTAAGCACTTAGCCAAAATTGTTGTGTGACGGCAAACCCTCCTTATAGATACACAGCGCCACCCTTCCACCTATCGCCAAATTCATGATCGTTTTTGGCTCAAAGCCAAGAAAATCATCTCCTCTCAATTCTTTCAATATATATTAATCTCCTCTCTCAAGGTAAATAATCTTTCCTTTTCTCTCAGTTCAAATTGTTTGTTGAGGAGGTTCAAATTTGCGCGAGTTAGTCTAATTGTAAATATATCAACACAATTTACCCTTTTTCTCGTTGATCGATCAGATTAATCTATCTTCAATGTATGATGCATGTTTTCTCTGTTGACGATGATGTTATATTGATGTTTCCGGGTTTGATTAATTGTGTCATATCTAAGGGTTTTGCAATCAAATTAATTCTGTCGTTTGTTGAAGAGGTTCAAATTTATATCAACAAAATTTACCCTTTAAAAAAAAATTCTAGTTGATCGATCAGATCTGCTTCAAATTAATCAATTTGAGAACTATCTTCAATGTGTGATGCATGTTTTCTCCGTTGATGCTTATTGATATTTGGAGTGACTTTTCTTGTGTGCGTGATTTGTAATTCTTTTCTGATTATGTTAGACTGTAAGCTTCTATTTGATTTGCGATTTATCTAATAGTGGGTTTCTCTATTTGTTTGTTATATGTAGATTCACATGCTTTTAGGGGTTCATTGATTTCCTTGAATAAATGATTGTGCATGGGAATTGAATTATTAGTAAAGAATCCAGAGATTACATTTTTTTTTGTTCAGTTTATGTAGGTGTATTAAATGTTATATGTTTGGTTGATCTCTAGTCTTCTGGTATATCTTTGATAGCACAATTAGTTGTTTTTGGATATGTTCTTTTCGCCCTTGCTATTTTTCCTAATCATTAGGATTCGTTTGTTATACTCTCCGAAGTTGCCTTTGGTTCCTAATTAAATAATCTCTAGTATTCTTGTCCAAGTTATGAGAAATCATAATGTGGGCAGTTCACTGCTGTAGGGAAGATTTCCAGAACCTTTTTTTTTAACTTTTGTTTTATAGACGTTCAGCACTGCTATTTGTCATCGCTTTTGGCATGATCTTGCATTGAAGTTGTGACAAACTTGTTTGTTTTTCAATATATTTCAGATGCAGATCTTTGTTAAGACACTCACCGGAAAGACCATCACTCTTGAAGTTGAGAGCTCAGACACCATTGATAATGTCAAAGCTAAGATTCAAGACAAGGAAGGCATTCCCCCTGATCAGCAGAGGCTGATCTTTGCCGGAAAACAGCTTGAAGATGGCTGAACACTTGCTGACTACAACATCCAGAAGGAGTCTACCCTCCATCTTGTCCTCCGTCTCCGTGGTGGAATGCAAATCTTTGTCAAAACTCTGACTGGGAAGACTATAACTCTTGAGGTCGAGAGCTCAGACACCATTGATAATGTCAAGGCAAAGATTCAAGATAAGGAAGGTATTCCTCCGGATCAACAAAGGTTGATTTTTGCTGGCAAGCAACTTGAAGACGGTAGAACTCTTGCTGACTACAACATCCAAAAGGAGTCCACCCTTCACCTTGTCCTCCGCCTTCGTGGTGGTTTGCAGATCTTTGTCAAGACGCTTACCGGCAAGACCATCACACTTGAAGTTGAAAGTTCAGATACAATTGACAACGTGAAGGCAAAAATTCAGGATAAGGAAGGTATTCCTCCAGACCAGCAGAGACTGATCTTTGCCGGAAAGCAACTTGAGGATGGAAGGACCCTGGCCGACTACAACATTAAGAAAGAGTCAACCTTGCATCTTGTTCTTCGGTTGAGGGGTGGCATGCAAATATTTGTCAAGACATTGACAGGGAAGACAATAACTTTGGAGGTTGAGAATTCAGATACTATCGACAATGTTAAAGCAAAGATCCAAGACAAGGAAGGTATTCCTCCAGACCAGCAAAGATTGATCTTTGCTGGGAAGCAACTTGAGGACGGAAGGACCTTGGCAGATTACAACATTCAGAAAGAATCAACCCTGCACCTTGTACTTCGACTTAGAGGTGGCATGCAAATTTTTGTCAAAACTCTGACTGGGAAAACAATTACGTTGGAGGTTGAGAGTTCAGATACCATCGACAATGTCAAAGCAAAGATTCAAGACAAGGAGGGTATCCCTCCAGACCAGCAACGTTTGATCTTTGCCGGTAAACAACTTGAGGATGGCAGGACTCTTGCGGACTATAACATCCAGAAGGAGTCAACGCTCCATTTGGTGTTGCGTTTGAGGGGAGGGATGCAGATCTTCGTGAAGACTCTGACTGGAAAGACAATCACATTAGAAGTGGAGAGCTCAGATACGATTGACAATGTGAAAGCAAAGATACAGGATAAGGAAGGGATTCCACCAGATCAACAGAGGCTCATCTTTGCTGGTAAGCAGCTTGAAGATGGCCTCACCCTTGCAGACTACAATATCCAGAAAGAGGCTACTCTTCATCTCGTTCTCAGGCTCCGTGGTGGGAACTTCTGAATTTTATGCTCAGTAATGCTCTGCCATTATGATGGCTGTGTCAATGTTCCTTTGTTATTTCGTTTCAAGACTTTTAGTGTTTTAGTGTTGGTTTTATCTTTCTGTTAGAGACTTCGTAATGTATTATGTTCTGTTGTTTTATCTGCAAATTAAATAAAGATTAGCCGATTATAGTACAAAGCCTATAAATGTGTTGGTGCTCCTCACTCCTCGGATTACGGGGATATTGAAAACCTCACACACACCCCACTATGCATGTAGACACCCCAGGAAAAAAGTAAACATGTTTGATAATCCACTGGTAATTGGATTTTGCAAAAAGAGCATTATTCTAGTGGTGATTTAGTAAAATTCTGCTAATACTGAAGAATATGCCCTTGATGTGCGCAGTCTAGTTTGTCATTATCGGGAAATTCTGGAGAGTCTTAAAATTGTAAATTACTACTTAATGAGATCATCACCGGTCACCTCATCATGAAACTCCTTACAACTACAAGCACTACCAATCAAAGAACTCAAATTGCTTCTAACAAGCATAGCTGGAAAGTCTGTAACAGCCACTCTAAATATCAACAGGTTCCAGAGCATATAGTAGGAAATTATGAGACTTCTCCCGAATATATACTTCATATCTAAGCTGGTGTTTGCTAGTCAAATCTATGCTACTGCATTTTAGTCTCTACTAAATTTCAGAGTCAACTAAATTTTGTTCGTTATGTTGAGCTGTGGCTGTTGTTTTTCCAAATTGTTTCATGCGTCTTTCCTGGCAATAATTGATTGGCAATTTCGACATCTCTTGGTGTCATGATTATCTTATGCTCGCCTCAACTAATCCACCAAGAACCTGCTGTTCTACTAGCTTGAGTACCAGATAAGTTTGTTCACCAAAGCGTATGGAAATAATTACCTAAACTATGTCTCTTCTTTTGCCTCAATTGGAGTTTGAACACTATTTTCAGTTTTATTGACCGCAAGGTCATATCCTTGGCTGCAAATATTTTGCTGCGTTTATATCGTGGCAAAACGGAAGTATTTCCAGACTAGTGGATGCTTTGAGATTATTGGTGAAAGATTACATGTTAATTGAGGAGAGGAGAGATGGTGCAAACGAATTTAGATTTCATCTTTTAATCTGGCTCATCTCAATGTACTCCTCCAATGCTTTCTGAAACCTGGACTTTCCGAATCTCTAGATTAGTATGAATTTGTTACGTACAATCTCATATACCACGTTAATGTGAGAAGCAGATATTTTGTCGTTTTACAAGCTGATATGATGTTGGTCTTAAGAGCGTTGCCAGTAATGAAACTTGATTCCCTGTATCCTGTAGGTAATCAAGGTGAATTTGGAGATAAGCGTACTAAAAGTAAAAGAACGAAAAAGTGATACCCTTAACATTTATAAATTTGAATGGGGAAATCTTTTTATCTTACCTTAAGACACTCTGCTGTCCCAGTAATATGAGATTACTAATCTAGAGATACTTACCAGAAAAAGAAGTGAGTGGTAAAGTAGGTTTAGAAACAAATGCCTTCAATTTTCTCCAGACAACAAAGCCTTGTTGAAGTAATTAGAAGATGCAGATCGGAGAGGAGAAAAGTATAAGCGGCGAGATTTTAACTGAATTTCCATTCTGTTTGGTGATGGTAGAGGGAGAGGATGCAGGAGAAAGTTAAACTAAATTGATGCAGGAAAGATGGGCTGGGTGGTAGCATTGATGCTTGTACGGACAATTACAGAAAAAATAGCTTTGTGTTTATGCCATTCTTGGCGACGATGATTGCCAATTGAAAGGTCAGTCACATAGCAGATTGTACTACATGTATATTAAGAAAAGTGTTAACATGGACAAATCTCAAAACGGAAACACAAGCCATGAGATTCACTGCAGCAGAAGATAAATCTTTGTAATTCTCTTAACTGGTGACTACAAGCCGTGAGAATGATGTAGAAACTGGATAGAATTATTCTTTATTTACCTAAAGTATGGATGATAAAGTTCTCTGCTCGCCATGGAAAAGTTGTGATACTTGGAACTTAAGTACAAAAACTAAAATGTCAAGAAGTTTAAAACTATATGGAACTTTGAAAAGAAGCAGCACTAGGAGGCACTGGAATTTCTACTGTCCCTTCTAGCATGAGTAAGACTTTCTTCATTGAAGGGCGAAGTGATTCCTCTTGAATGCACCAAATGCTTATTTTCACCATTCTCTCGAATTGCCTTCTATCAACTTCCTCGTTCCCAACTAGTTTTCCTAGTTCTCCTGCCTCAAAGCAACCGTAAACCCAGTATTCAAGAATCGATTCATCTTCATCAAGGCTCCAATCTACACTCTTCCGCCTACAGATCAATTCCAATAGGACGACACCAAAACTGTAAACATCTGCTTTCACTGTCACTGGCAATTTTCGGTGCCATTCTGGTGCAACATAGCCTCTGGTCCCTCTTACCCCTGTGTAGGTTCTGGTTTGGTCTTTCTTTAAGAGCTTGGCCATTCCAAAGTCAGATATTTTAGCACAGAAATGATCATCCGTGAGTATGTTCTGAGGCTTTATATCGCAATGGATGATTTGCGTGTCACACTCTTCATGCAAATAAAGGAGGCCCCTTGCAATATCTCGAGCGATGCCACACCTTTTCTCCCACGTGGGCTGTTTTTCTGGTGTAAAAAGTACATCTGCGAGTGACCCATTGCTCATGTACTCATACACCAGAAACCTTCTTGATCCATCTAGGCAGTAGCCAAGGAGGCGGACCAGATTTCGGTGATGTGTTCTTCCAATGATTTTCATTTCAGTTTGGAACTCCGTTTCCCCTTCTACCAATTCTTTGTCTAGTCTCTTAACAGCTACCACTTTCCTGTCTTCTCGCAAAATCCCTTTAAATACCGTTCCAAATGCTCCTCTTCCTAATTCTTCTTTGAAACCACTGGTTGCCTGCTCTAGTTCTGCATAGGAAAATGCTCGTGGAGCAACATTCTCACATAACTGAACACTTCTACTCTCCTGGATTTTCCTGTAAGTCCAGTGATTTTTGTGAATAAGGAATCCAGAGATGCCTAACACCAACACAGCAAAAATAGCCAGTGTAATGCTTGCAATTAGGATGTCTATCCTTAGCTTTTTGCCTTTTGTGATGATGGGTATGTTGTTATTGTTGTTTGTTTCTTCATTCTGGTTAGGCTGTCCCACCTTGACCAATGCTTGATTAGGGTTACTCATGTCTCTTCTTCCATACCTCAGAGGCAGCATTTGCTTTCTACACTCTGTACCGTTGAACAGAGCAGCCCCACAGTTACAATCCTGTAGGCATGCTTGTTCACAAGCTTCTTTGGTTGTTGTGACCAAAACAGCATAAGAAAAATCTACCCATTTTGTGTTGGTAACTGTTCTCATGGCATAGTATTTGGAAGTATTCTCCTTTAACTGACAGGTTTCTGCAGTGAAGTTCCTTTCACAGCCTGCACTCGAATTTCCTTGGATTACAAAATCAAATCCCGGAAGACATGCACATTCAACTTTATCATCCATATTGATACAAAAACCATTAAGCCCACAATGGCCTTTTGGAATACACCTATCATTTGTTGATGACCAAATTGCAGAGATCTTCTGTTGGTTCAGAGAATGTGAATAAACTCGAAGAATACCATCAACATCAATTTTCATCACATATATGATGGTCCTTTCCCTAGGGTAGCTTCTGATGGTTAGATTTTTTAGGCTGATGGTGGAATTGAACAAATAGAGGCGGGCGTCATCATCAAGATTCAGTGTAACATTATTCCCTGGTGTATTGGTTTCTGTTGCGAAGTAAGCATATGGGGCATCATCTGGTGTATGGACAGGGTACTGAACGAGGTTCCCATCATTTTGCATTTTGAGACAGGAAAATTCCGACTGAATCGTCTGCTTCCGAGGCACTCGAGAACATCTCTTGTCCAGCTGATAGATGTTGACCAGGTAAAAGGGTGTTTGTTGGATGGTCAAAACTTTGCCATATTATATTGTGATTAGAATTATAGAGCACAAAGTTTCCAGTGTCCAGCATGGAAGCTGAAGCAATGGGTTGAGGGGTATTTATGACAGTGATATCTTTCTCTCCTACTCGCACAATGAACGATCCATCATCAGCTAAGACCAAGACAGCACTGCTCGGGACAGCAGGAGTACTGTTTCTATTTGCTGTCCACACTGCTGTCTTCTTAGGCATACCGATGATTGAGATTCCAACAGCATAGCCATTGGTTTGTTCATAAAACCCAAAGGCAAAGCGCCCGGAAGGTGAAAACCATGATGAATTGGTAGTGGGTGTTAGAGAAGAGCCAAGAGTTATATTGAAGTGCCTTTGTTGTGCTAGTGCTACTGCATGAAATCCAGATAGGAGAAATAACCATAGCAAAGCAGCCATAGATTTTAGCTTTTCTTCTCTTTATTTTTCTCTGGTTTATCACAAAATTTGTGATCTTAATATGTTATACATTCAGTTTATAACTGGAACATGGAAGCATCCAAAGACTTGAGCTACTATAGGACAAGTCAAGTTATGCCAATTAAGTAGAAGAAACGTTACATAGGAGACTTGGAAACTATTCAGTCCACTCCTGTCAATTTCTGGTAAATATCACGTTATCAGTCTACAAATGATGTTGTCCTTATTGAGCCCTGTCAATGTCAATTTTAGCTGGAATTTTGTACGAGTCTTTAGTCAATCAATAATAATGCTTTTAAAATTTACCTATATGTTCGGTCATTCGAGAAGGTTGAAGATGGATATAATTTAATTGTGCAATTTTTGAAGCCTCCGGATTCACAGCTCCCACAAACTTTCAAGTCTCCTTACTTTTTTGTAAACAACATCCTTAACTGGAATTGCATATTTTGACTTGGTCATAGTTACTTAGGTCTAGGGTATAGCTAGAGGGTCCGCTATGAAATTGGCAGAACCCGATAGCTTTGATTCAAATTTTTTATTTATCTTATAAATTCATTGAATATGCATAAATTATTAATTTAGAATTTATTAACTTAAAAATATTAGAATTCAGCTATAAACTGAACGTAGAGCATCACATCTTTGTGATAAAACTGAAGAAAAGAAAGATAATCAAAAGCGAAATTGATGGAAAGAGGAAATACGCTTCAAATTAAAATTTGCAAGGAAAAAAAGTGACAAAAGTAAATAGGAAATATAGTAACAGAAATAGAAAGATGTCTATCCCATTATATATGAAACTAGTAAACTTGACAGCGCGAAAGTTCAATAAATTTAAGAAATGATCTTTTGCTTTGCAAATTTAATCAAGATAGAGGAGATAAATTTTCAATATAAAATGCATAAAAAATTTAATTTTGAAAATAAAAAACATAATACATATTTCATAGACCAATTCCACACAAAAGAAAACATCTACAATATGAAAGATAAAAAAGAAATGAAATTAAAACTAAATGATATATAGCCCTTTACGTAAAATAGTTTAACAAAAATAAGATTTACAGAAACATACATGATACTCCTTAAATACATTAAAATTGCTATCAATTCCTTAACAAATTCCGTGATATAAATTAAAAAAGTTCAGAAGTTTTTCTCTTCCAGTCAGCAAGGTGATCAAATACCCATCGTAACTTCAATTGATTTACGCTCTGTGCTCATATCCTCATTCTCGTGACAACACCATTGCTGCTCACATCCAAGAATCGGTTAGACTAACAATCACATTTAGAATCTTAGAAAAATCTTCTTATTCCCCTCAATGCCTCTGAAATGCTTTGGTTGATACAATAAGCCTTCGTAATTAATTATTTGTTTGTACAAAAATGTAATCATGAATTATCGAATTACTCAACTCAAACTATAAAAGTCAATTATTTGCTTATGCTTCAAATCTACCATGTCGAGCATACACAAATAAAATTTTCATCCTAGCAATTTGTTGTTGACAATGAGATTTTTAAAGTCGATTTGCATCTATTTGCTACATAAAAAATAGATTGAAAAAAAATAGACACGTTACCTACAAATGACACAAAACAAATGCACAGTCATGGAAACAACCAGAAAACCAGCAAAGCCCGATACTTGAATCACTACAAATTATTGAAAAGATATTTTAAAAATTTGTCAATAACGCATGAAGCAACCCAAAGCATTACTTTATCAGCACCATTTTGCACGAAAAAAGACAAATCAAATTAAAAGAAAAGGCTAGCAAGGAGTTTTTACCTCTTGGGCAAAATTCTTTTCTTTTTTTTAGATTTTGGAATTGGCAAAGAATAACTAACCTTGAAGGATTTATGGACAAAAAATAATTAACCTTGAAGAATTTATGGAGAAAGAGTAAACAGCAATAATGATGAGGTTACGGGGAGAAGAAAGAGGTAACGTAAAAAAAAATTAGACACTTACTTTCTTAACCATTGCACAGATTGATTCAACAAAACCCAAAAAATTCACAGCTAATTTAACTTCTTCCAATTGCTGCAAAAATAATCAAAAATAAACATTTAAAAGAAGCTACAATTGTCTTTCTATTACTGGTACTGATAAATTCAAGAAATGACACTAAAAAATATTGGATTCCATATCAAAGCCTTCTCTATTTACAAATCCCTTCAAAATGGCCTCTTTCTAAATTTCATTGTCACAAAATGATCCCAAGATAAATAAGAGAATGTATGCCATATTTCTCCATTTCGACCATGGTGGATAAATTTTGTTTGAAGAGAACTTGCGGTTGCCATTTATATTTGCTATGAGTCTGTAACTTTTGTGATAATTGATAAAGAATATCTATAAAAGTAGGTAACCAAAGGTTAAAATCTGGAACTTTAATGTACCCATTTATGGATATGATGTTAAATTTGACAAAGTAATCTATATATAATATAAAGCTAGGCATAGACAAGGTGATGTGGCACCTCTCTATGGCCAAGGATTCTATTTATCTTTTTTCTCCTTTTTTTGGCTTTTTATATCATTTATTCAATTATGTTATTTTAAAAGTCATCTCCATAACTCACACCCATTTATTTTTATTGCTTTTACTCTTAATTAGTATTAGTAAATTCACAATTCCCAAGCCATTCACGCTCATCTAACTTTTTACGTTACCTCCTTTATTATGCTCTTTAAACCACACTAATTGTAGAAAATATTCATATTTATGTGGTATGTTAAAAAGTCCAATAGTCACCTTTTTAATGGACCAAACCTGTAACGTCCTTTTTCCCTTGCCAAAGTAGTGCACAGTATCATTTTCCTATGTTCTGAATCCTCCTGAGCCTCATCATTTTTCTCCATCCATTCTCTATGTATGCGTTTTTATATTCAATATTTTGTTTATATTTCATTTGTATTCATTTAAAATATTGATATCTACTCAACCCTAACTTTTGATGAAGCTTAGGATCTTTGGTGCAGGTGTAAGCAGTGATGCTATAAGTTTTATAGTTGATGTCGTGGTAAGTGAAGCAGCTAAACTTACTGCAAGTGGTATTAGATTTTCAGGTAGTAAAATTATTATCTCTTACATGCATTGAGATTTATTTATGTGAAGCTGATATGTTCCTAATCAATTTGTGATTTGATTTTTTAAGAGCTAAAAAAATTGTATTCTTATGTTTTTGCATAATAAATCACGTCTTTGTCCGATATATATATATTGATTTATACTCGCACCATGACGCATGAGTATCACCGGCCATTGCTAAATTAATGGCAATGAAATACAAAGGGAATAGCTGCAGAAATATTGAATAGCTGCAGAAATATCAAAAACTAATTAGTAGAATCTTCTATTAAGAGAACGATTGCGCAAAAGCATAGTGCGTGGTCATTAGGTATAACTTCGAATGCGGTTCAGCACTCACTTGCCAATAAGTCACGACTGAAATCGCCTTATTAAGTTTTCTTCAAAAACTATTAACGCGGCACTTCCTGATTAATTTTTGCAGAATAGTTTGTTTGGCTACATTGTTTAATACAAATGAGGTCAAGAATCTGATTTAGATTACTTACGAATGCATAGATAAGTTTGATTTTATTTATAATTTGAATATTTTCTTGGAGATCATGTAGATATCCTCAACTTTCTCCACTGTCAGTTGAACACTCTAGCTTAAAAAATGATCATCCAGACACTTTCAAAATTTATGTGTCACTTCAGGTGTGTCTAAATGTGCATTCTCAAAGTTTTGAGTGTCAATTGTGGTCAAGTTAAGGATATCCGTTGTTTATGCCTTACCCTTTTTTTTTTTTTAATTATTAATCTTTGTAATATAGGTTAAATAAATTCAGAAGCTCAAACTTTTTAAGCCATATAGACGACCTCTTAACAAAGGCTATTCATGAAGAGGTTACAACTTCAGCGACATTGTAAAGCCAATATCACTATGTTAATCAGGTTGTCTACAAAGTAAAATATTATATTTGTGATAATAAGCTTATAACGGGGAAAAAAAAGCTTATAGAATTAATATGCATATGCTTATAAATAAAAATTAAGGGTAATCAATCTCTTCTTAAAAAATTACAATTTAACCTTTTTTTTTTTGTTGCATGAATCCTAATATAGTATTTAGTTTCTTATCTTTGTTGTCTTCCTTTTTTCATTTTCAAATATAAGTTACCTAAAACTTAAAATGCTAAGATGGTCATGATGAAAGGTAACACCATTCTTTATACAGGTAACAACAATTATTAGACGTCATCTATCCCGCAACTTTTCAATATTATCTCTTTCTTATGTTTCATCAATTTTTATTTTTGAAGTTTAAATAGCCAATTATAATGGGTTTATATTTATATTGAAATGTTTTCCACAAATACTTCCAGACAAAATTTTATATAGAATGTTAAAAGAATTATAAAGAGACGATAGAATCATGAACGATATTCGATTTGTATTTTTACCCGCATTTGTAAACTACCCCTATTCCTATTTAGGGAGTTGAGGAGTGTCATTGTTTGGAATCCATATTATGCAAGGAGACATTGCTTTTGCTAATTCGGGGGTGACAACCGAGGTTTTTAAGAGAAGTTTCCATAGAGACTATAAAGAGCTATCTCATATCTAATAGGAATAAGAAAATTCTTATGTCTACTGTGGGAAATGGGGTCCCAAGACCATCTCTTCGACGACGTAGACAGTGTGTGCAAGGGTATCTTCTTTGGGGTCTATCACCATAGCCTTTTCCTTTAGCTATTACGCTAGCATCCATTGTCACGAGTGAGCAGCTGCTTCTCCTAAAGACTGGGCTCCCAAGGCATAAGAAAAAAAGAAAGCGGATTAGGAAAGATTCAAAGGATTGCTATACTCATAGACATGGTTCAGGCTAAGTACGCAACAAAGAAAAATGATCAAAAAATTCATACTAAGGAGGTGGGAAAGGGCCCGAATCGAAGGGCTCTTCTTTCTTTGATTTGAAAAGAAGGTGAGAGCCTTAACCCTCTGATCTGTGGGGAAACCCTTCAATGAAAAATGTGACGTTAAAATGATTATTTATATACATGATAATTTAATTCTTCTCTTTGTCTAGATTTACAAGCAAAATTAATTATTAACAAATACATAAATTTTTATTATTTTTAGTGACCGCGTGAAGCGCGGATAACTTCACTAGTGGGAGTTAATATAGGAGAAGGGACGTGGGTATGGCATAACATTGTGGGTATGATATTACGTTTGATGAAGTAAGTCGTTTCCTTTTAATTGAGCAATGAATGTGGATAATTATAGATTTATTGATAGAGTAATTTTAATTTCTTTAATTTTCTGCAAATGTTTAAGTTTTAAAAATAAGGTGAAAATGCCAAAAAAAGGAGATAAAAGATAAATAGCAATAGAGGTCATAGAGAGGTGTCACATCACATTATCTATGCCTAGTTTTATATATATGAACTAAAGACAGGAGAAACAACCATAGCAAAGCAGCCATAGATTTTAGCTTTTCTTCTCTTTATTTTTCTCTGGTTTATCACAAAATTTGTGATCTTAATATGTTATACATCAGTGGTCGTTTGAAACATGGAAGCATCCCAAGACTTGAGCTACTATAGGACAAGTCAATTTATGCCAATTAAGTAAAAGAAGCGTTACATAGGAGACTTGAAAATTATTCAGTCCACTCCTGTCAATTCCTGAGTAAATATCACGTTATCAGTCTACAAATGATGTTGTCCTTATTGAGCCCTGTCATTGTCAATTTTAGCTGGAATTTTGTACGAGTCTTTAGTCAAGCAATAATAATGCTTTTAAAAATTTATCTATATGTTCGCTCATTCGACAAGGTCAAAGATGGATATAATTTAATTGTGCAATTTTTGAAGCCTTAGGATTCACAGCTCCCACAAACTTTCAAAGTCTTCTTACTTTTTTGGTAAACAGCATCCTTAACTGGAATTGCATGTTTTGACTTGGTCTATAGTTACTTAGGTCCAGGGTATAGCTAGAGGGTCTGCTACGAATTTGGCAGAACCCGATAGCTTTGATTTAAATTTTTTATTTATCTTAGAAATTCGTTGAATATGTATAAATTATTAATTTAGAATTCAATAACTTAAAAAAATATTAGAATTCAGCTATAAACTGAACGTAGAGCATCACATCTCTGTGATAAAACTGGAAAAAAAAAAAAAGATAATCAAAAGCGGTATTGATGAAAAGAGGAAATACGCTTCAAATTAAAATTTGATAAAAGGTAACAAAAGTAAATAGGAAATATAGTAACAGAAATAGAGATGGGGCATTTAATTATAGGTGACCTTTAAGTTTTAAAATTGAGTAGAGGTGATTCAAGTTTTAATATTGAGTAGAGGTGATGATTTTTTATTAGTGATTAAGGAGTTTTGGAATTGCCCAATAGTTTTGTTTTTAATATTTTGACCCTAAACTTTATTTTTAACACTTTGTCCTCAAGTTTTATTTTTAACACTTTGACCCAACCAATATAAACCATAAAATACCCTCTGCCACCCACGCACCCCCATCCCCTCCTTGCCCCCAGCCCCTACCCCTCCCCTGCCCTTGCCCCCATCCCCACCAAAAAAAAGTTTTTTTAAAAAAGATTTTGAAAAGTTTTTTTTTTTGTACCACCTACCCCCCCCCCCACCACCACCCCCACCCTCCCAAAAAAATTAATTTTATTTTAAAAAAAAGTTTTGAAAAGTTTTTATTTTTATTTTATTGCACCACCCCTAACCCCAGCCCCTCACCCCCGCCCCACGCCCTTGCCCCGCACCCCTAACCCCCACCAAAAAAAAAATTAAAAAGATTTTGAAAAGTTTTTTTCGTTGTTTTTTGCACCCCCCCCCCCCCCCGGCCCGCACCCCTTACCCTCCAAAAAAAAGTTAATTTTTTTTTTAAAAAAAAAGTTTTGAAAAGTTTTTGTTTTTGATATTTTGCACCACTCCCACCTCCCCTTCCCCTCCAGCAAAAAAAAAAATTGTAAAGAAATTTTTTTCTTTGGTTTCTTACTCCACCCACCCACCCCAAAAAATAATAATTTTGTTTTAAAAAAAAATTAAAAAGTTTTTATTTTTTGTTTTTTGTTTTTTGCACCACCCACCTCAAAAAAAAAATCTTGAAAAGAAGTTTTGAATTAGAGAGAGAGAGATACCTCCTTCATATGTTGATCCTAGTAAACCCGGAAGAAGGCAGACAAAGAGGAGGCATGAAATCAGGGAATCATTACGAATGAGGAAGAACAAATGCTCCTTATGCAAAACAGCTGGCACAAAAAACAACATGTCCAAGCCGAAATGCTCCATAGTTGTTAATTGCACTGTCTTGTAATAATAGTTATTTTTTGGAACTTTATGACATTTTAATGTTCCTTTTTAGAATGGTAATTTATGTTCTTGGTGTTTGTGAACTTGGTTTATACGATATGTTGATCGTATTCAAATCACAAATGTGTGTATTCTTGTTAATAAATTGTTGAACAGTTTCCAATAAGTAATGAATCTATTGCAACAGCTCTGTAACCTGTTGGGTTTTATCCAACAAGTAACAGGACTTATTACAGCAACTAGTATCTTGGTGGGTTTTATCCAACTGCTAAAAGATTTCCAACAAGTAAGCAATATGTTGCAACAACTGACAGGCCTTGTTGCAGCAACTAAGTTACATGTTGGGGTTTTCCCAACAAGTGGAGTGACTTGTTGCAGAAACTGGGTAACTTGTTGTGTTTATCCAACAAGAGTAAGGACATGTTCAACAACTATGTCACTTGCTGCAACAGATATTATAATTGTTGCAACAAATACTACACTTGTTGCAACAGATATTACAGTTGTTGCAACAGATACTACACTTGTTGCAACAGATATTACAGTTGTTGCAACAGATACTACACTTGTTGCAATAGATATTACACTTGTTGCAACAGATACTACTTGATTCACCCATATTTAGTGATCAACAAAGGGAATCAATGATATTTAGTGATAAACAAAGGAAATCAACGATATGTAGTGATCAATATATAATACTTCATCAATTTGATGGTATTTTTAGTCAGGAAAGATGATCTACTAAGTCAGTATGCACTAAATCCAATGGTCATTAGAGTGAATTGATATGAACTACTTGATTCACCCATATTTAGTGATAAACAAAGGAAATCAACGATATGTAGTGATCAATATATAATACTTCATCAATTTGATGGTATTTTGAGTCAAGAAAGATGATCTACTAAGTAAGTATGCACTAAATCCAATGGTCATTAGAGTGAATTGATGTGAACTACTTGATTCACCCATATTTAGTGATAAACAATGAAATCAATGATATTTAGTGATCAATGTATAATACTTAATCAATTTGATGTATTTTGAGTCAGGAAAGATGATTTACTAAGTCGGTATGCACTAAATCGTGTGATCATTAGAGTGAATTGATGTGAATTGATGTGAATTACTTGATTCACCCAAATTTAGTCATAAATAAAGGAAATCAATGATATTTAGTGATCAATGTATAATACTTAATCAATTTGATGTATTTTGAGTCAGGAAAGATGATCTACTAAGTTAGTATGCACTAAATCGAGTGATCATTAGAGTGAATTAATGTGAATTACTTGATTCACCCAAATTTAGTCATAAACAAAGGAAATCAACAATATTAAGTGATCAATGTATAATACTTAATCAATTTGATGTATTTTGAGTCAGGAAAGATGCTCTACTAAGTCAGTATGCACTAAATCGAGTGATCATTAGAGTGAATTGATGTGAACTACTTGATTCGCCCATATTTAGTGATAAACAAAGGAAATCAACGATATTTAATGATCAATGTATAATACTTAATCAATTTGATGTATTTTGATTCAAGAAAGATGATCTACTAAGTTAGTATGCACTAAATCGAGTGGTCATTAGAGTAATTTGATGCGAACCACTTGATTCACCCATATTTAGTGTTAAACAAAGGAAATAAATGGTATTTAGTGATGAATATATATATCTACTAACATCTTAATGGATTAGACAGTACTTTCATGGATTAGATGGACAATTCTAAGTGTATTCTTCCTAAATCGAGTGATCATTGGAGTGATTTGATGTGAAGTACTTAATTGAACAGTATTTAGTGATAAACAAATGAATTCAATGCTATTCAGTATAAATAATAGAGTTCAATATGATCAATATTGTGAATATGTTGCAACATTGGAGGAGTTGTTACAATATATGAGATACCTGCTGCAACATATGAGTAAGTTGTTGCAACATATGAGATACTTGCTGCAACATATGAGGAAGTTGTTGCAATAATTCAACAAGGTGATTAATCTGTTGCAACAACTAAGCAACTTACTTAAACATCTGATCCATCTTTGAAACAAATTAGTAACTTGTTGCAACTTCTTCAACAAGTGTATGATCTGTTGCAACAATTAACTCATCTGTTACGACATATTTTTTTGTTTTTGCAATAATTTAAGCAATTGTTTGATTTTTTCCAACAAGGCGAGTAATTTGTTGCTACAACTAAGCAACTTGTTGAAACAGATTAGTAACTTGTTGAAACAAATTAGTAACTTGTTGCAACTTCTTCAATAATTGTATGCATCTGTTGCAACAATTAGTAAGCACAATAAATAAGTTCATAAACAGAAATTGTTCAACAGCCACCTTGGCTCCAAATACCACAACTAATCAAAATAAATAAGTTCATAAACATCATTCACAAATAACATAAAGGACACACAAAAAAAAAAAAATAGAAATTGTTAAACAGCCACCTTGGCTCCAAATACCACAACTTAAGTAATAATTTGTTCAGCAACTGCCTTCTGGGGTGTACAGATTTTCTTGATCTGCTCCATCTCCTTCATTTCCATCATCAGTTTCTTCATCTTCTAGTTCTTCTTCACTTTCTTCATTTGTATCTACTGCTTCTTGGCTCTGTTCTTCATCTCTTTCTGAGGATTGATTGTCAGTTTGGCTGTCAATTTGACTATAGCTTTCCTCAACATTTGCTGATTCATAAATACATTGTCTTCTTGTTGCAACAAGTGTAGAACTTGTTGCAACAATTACAAATCTGTTGGATATCTTCTACAAACAGAATCAAATAACTGAAGCTATGTCCAACAGATTGTCTACTAGAACTTGTTGCAACAACTAAAATCTGTAGGATATCTTCTACAAACAGAACCAAATAACTGAAGCTATATCCAACAGATTTGTAGTTGTTGCAACAAATTGTCTACTTGTTACAACAAGTGTAGAACTTGTTGCAACAACTACAAATCTATTGGATATCTTCTCCAAACAAAAGCAAATAATTGAAGCTATGTCCAACAAATTAGTGAGTTGTTGCAACAGATTGTCTACTTGTTGCAAAAAGTGCAGAACTTGTTGCAACAACTACAAATCTGTTGGTTATCTTGTACAAACAGAACCAGATAAATACCAGGATAAGAAAAAAAAAACTATCTGTTGGATATATTTTCCTAAATCCTTAACCATACCAAGACAACAACAAAAAAACCATCTATTTCACAACAAACACACAACAACAACAACAACCGGGATTTTATCCAAACTTTTCATAAACCCAAAAAAAAAAAAAAAAATCAAAACTTCCTTTCAAGATTTTTTTTTTTGAGTGTGTGTGGGGGGTGAAAAAATAAAAAATAAAAACTTTTCAAAACTTTTTTAAAATTTTTTTTTGGGGGGTGGGTGGGGGAAGTAAGAAACCGAAAAAAAAAAATTCAAAATTTCTTTTCAAGAAAAATAATTTTTTTTGTTGGAGGAGGGGGGGGGGGGGGTTGGGAGGAGGAGGAGGAGTGGGGACTGGTTAAGAAAAACAAACTTTTTTTAAACAATTTTTTTTGGGGGGTGGGGGGAGGGGGGCAGGGGGGTGAAAAAACAAATAAAGAAAATCAAAAATCTTAAATTTTTTAGGGGGGGGGGGGTGGGAGAGGGGGGAGGGGTGGGAGGAGGAGGAGGGGTGGCTAGTAAAAAAGCAAATAAAAAAATTAAAACCTTTTTTTAAAAAAACATTGGGCCGGGGAGGGGCAGAGGAGGAGGGGGCTGGTGAAAAAGGAAATAAAAAATATCAGAACTTTTTTAAAAAAAATGAATAAATTAGGGGGTAGGGGTGTGGGGCGGGGGGAGGGGTGGGAGGAGGAGAAGGGAGGCTGGTGGGTTTTTTTAGATTAAGTTGGGGTCTTTTTATATTTTGTAAAAGATCAAGAAGTTTTAAAAAATACATTTTGAACCCCAATTTTCTTAATACCAAATTTAATTGGGTTTTGAATTGGAGTGCTCCCCACATGTCACCTATAGTAATTTCAAGACTTTTTAGTCACCACAAGCTAATTTTTCCTAGAAAGATGTCTATACCAAAACTAAACAGTAAATTGGAAATATAGTAACAAAAATAGAAAGATGTCTATCCCATTATATATGAAATTGGCCAAGGTCGGATGCCTTTTATGTGATAAAAAAAATAGAAAATGACTTTTGTGTGATAACTTTAAAGTTAAATGACTTTTATATGATTAAAAATAAAAAAAATAATTTTTATCGGATAAATTCAAAATTGTGTGGCCACCGATGAAATTTAACATATCAAGAGATATCAATATTTCAAGTGTCTTTACTTTTTAGTTAATTAATGAAAAGTCTTCCCAACTTGCATACGTTGACTTGGTCTAACTTTATCTAAGGTCTTCATATTTTTCTAGCTATAAGCTAAGTGGTTGTTTGGTAGGTAGCTAAAATTATCCTGGAATTATAATTTCGGGACTAATTTATCTCATATTTTGGGATTATTTTATCCTATCTAGGAGATGGGATAAAATAATCCCGGGATAAGTGGGATAGGAAGGGATATCCCAGCTTATACCATGGGATGCATTTTGTACCATGTTTGATATAAAGTATAAATTTATCCCAGGATAAATTTATACCTTCTACCAGACATGGTACAAAAAATTAGTGCAGGGATATCCTAGCTTATACCATGCACCAAACGACCCCTAAGTGTACAACATCACATCTTTGTGATAAAATTGAGTAAGAAAGATAATCATATTATACTAAAAGTAGGAAACTCCTACATCTAAAGTTGGATTACGATTTTATCCCTCCATTAATTAACTATCTAATTAAATAATACTATTTTAATTAAATAATGGCTGAATTAGAAGTCCAACTATACATAATACTCCCTCCGGTTCAATTTATGTGAACCTATTTCCTTTTTAGTCCGTGCCAAAATGAATAATGTCTTTCCTAATTTGAAAACAAATTCACTTTATGAAATGATTTACAGTCACATAAATATTCAAGCATTATTTTGAACCACAAATTTCAAAAGTCTTCACTCTTTCTTAAATGTCGTGCCTAGTCAAATGAATTCACATAAATTGAAACGGATGGAGTAGTTAACAAAAATTACCTTTGATCTTTAATTTACAATTCAAGTTTATACCTCCCATCTTCCACGTACTCATCGTCATATGATAATCTGTCTTTATAATAATCAGCTATAAATTTGTTTAAAACCGTTTTGAGTATTTCATACAATAATTAGTACTTACTATGATAATACTGTTGAGTCTGTTCAATTACCTGCCATTATTATACTCTTCAAAACCAATATAAGATTCAATTTACTTCAAATTAAAACGTCATCCATTATATTTAACAGCCCACTACTATCTCCCATCAATAAAGAAATTAATGCCTAATCTGCCGCTTTCTCCTTTTTATCCCCCCTTATAATCTGATCCCTCTCTCCTTATCTATAAATCTTTATTTATTGCTATAATAAAGTAGGAGAATGAAAAGTTGTGAGGATAATTATTTATGAAAAGCTACAGTAAATGAGTATAATAAAAAGGCCAACAGATGGTCATGCTTTTGCAAAATTATTGTTAGAAAAACTCTTCCTTTTAGGTAATTCTTAAAATTTTAACTAAGCTTGCAATGAGGAAAAGGGATGCTGGAAACCTAGAATCTTCCCAAAAGTTGAGACCTACTTTTCTCCGACATTGGCTTTTAGCAGCTTAATAGTTAGTAACCATGGTATATTTTCGTGTTTTACGAAACTATTCTTTTAGTGTTTATTTTTAGGCTCTTTAAAATATGTGATGTTTTTTTTATCAAGTTTAATTTAGGAAACTGCTAGAGAGATTCAAAGCAGCGTTATCACTGAATATACGCTCAGGGTAAGTGAGATAAAGACCCTACAACTTCTTCATTCATTCATTGTTTTTTCACTTAATTATGTCATGTAAGTTGGCCATCCGAAAATGTATTACGTTTGTATTTCTTCCATTGAATTATTTTTATTAGAGCTTAATTTCTCAAGTTACATAGATCATCTTATGGTCTTGTTGGAAATTTATTGTAAATAATTTTGGTGAATCAAATCTGATTTTTTTTTTATGATTTCCTCCTTTTCTTATTGCATTAAAACAATAATTACAGCGGCGGAGTCAGAAATTCAAATAAGAAAATGCATATATATATATATATATATATATATATATATGTGTGTGTGTGTGTGTGTGTGTGTGTATTTTCAACGATGGGAGTTCAATTAAACCCTCTTGCACTCCTATGCCTCCCCACTAACAGCAATTATGAATAACATATTCTTTGATTGTACTTCATTCAATTACCTTTTCAATTTGAAATATGTTAAAAATTTTGAGTGAAAATATCTGATTGTTCTATTATTGCTCATATGACAAAATATTGGGTTTTTAGATGCAGTTGAAGACAACAAAATCATTTGTCTATTCTCAAGTCACCCGCTCAAGTCTTATACAGAAAATTTTACTAATTAATAAGAGAATAAGACCGGTTTAATTAAGAGCATGTCTTATTGATGACCAAGAGAAGTCAATGATCGATTAAGAATTTCTTTTGTTAGGTTGACCAAGGATGGCTATATATATATATATATTTTTTTTTTTTTAAACCATACTTAATTAATAATAGTATGTTACAGGGTTTATTGTAACTTCTTCTTTTCTTCTTGGATTGTTGTTTTTGCTACTTTGCTAGAGCGTTAGCATTTGGTTCAATTTCAATTAAGAAGGTGACACTTTTGTCACCGTTTGAGCCTTGAACTCAAACACTTTCTGGTATCCTATTTTAGGAACAACAACGTAACTTTCATGTGTTTTTTCCTAATTTGCCCAATTTGCACTTCGCACTTTGCTTCACGACAAAGTTGCATAATCATTAAGGCGCAGCCACTGGGTTAGCAACGTTGCTTTTTTCCTCTGCTCCGGCGATAGATACAACAGATCTGAGCATTGTTGGAAGCAAAAAAGAAAAAAAACTAAGATCTATGCTGGAAAAGAAGAAAAAAACTCAGATCTACGTCAAAAAAAAAATGTCCAGATTTTCGCTGTATTTGTCGGAATTTTTTCCGGACAGATCTGGAAAAAGTCTAGATTTTCGCTTTATTTTGTTGTATATTTACCGTGTATACAATGTTTTTCGCTTGTATTTGTTGTATACATACCGGAAAATGTGGCATCTTTGTTAATTTTTTGGTGTATGAATGTTTTATACTGTATTTTTCGCCTGTATCTGTTGTATACATACCGAAAAATATGATGTATTTGTGTAATTATTGGTGTATATGTATTCAGTTTTTACATGAATACAACAAGCCAATTTATGAATACAAATAGTTATTTCATGAATACAGTGGAAAAAGAATTATTGTATTCATGAATACAGCTAAAAAAAATTAAATATACATGTGGAAGCTAGACTGATTTGCTACAGAACGTAAATATTGAAACATTAGCTATACAGTTTGATTAAACCCCAAAGGTTTGCTATTTATGTAAAATGCCCTTATAAATATGTGGTGTTTCCTTATGATTATATCTTCTCTGTGTGTGGGTTTTCGTAAGCAATATGAGTACAAGTCAATACGTTTGTTGAAAAAAAAAAAACAAACATTGTGAGTACTTTGTCTGGATCGTACAGAGTAAATAACATTTGAAATTTTAAGGAACTTGCACATTCTGCTTTAATTTTTATTTTATAACTCAAGTATATATTTTAATAATATTTAATAATAAATTTTAAAATTTTATACTAATTGATATGGGTCACACGCGCAATGCGTGTACCCAGAAACTAGTCAAATGGTATTAATGGGAAAACGAAATGAGCTTCAAACTCGGCTTAATTCAATAGGAAGAATGAAAAAAAAAAGTTTTGTACGAAAATTTAGAGCAGAGTACTAATGAAATGAGACCAAATGAAATTTAGATATGGAGAAAACGAAATAGTTTAAATTGGCATAAACCACAAACTACTAAGCAAGTATATAACGAAGAGAAAAAGAAAATAGCTGAAAATAATAAAACGTGATCCATTTTTGTGGTGTCAAGGTTAAGGAAATAAAAAAGCAAACGAAAAACAAAAGAAATCTAATGCCGAACTACAATGATCAATCCAATTTAATGAGCTCTCCATCTCGAAATGCATCTGCACAAATAATAAACATAATTGTTAGGAATGAAAATGAAAATGTGACGGTATCCACCATAATTTACAACAAACAGTTACCTTAAAATAGATGATTCTTTATTTTTCTCTTTTCTTTGAGCTTGCTCAAAGCTAATTGTATGAATCTCTTCAATAATACGAGGGTTAGCTGCCAACATTTTCCTATCAAGAGTCGCCCAATCATCTCCTATCTTTTTCTTGTACTCTATCTTAGCATTTATGAGATACTCTTTCCAAGTACATTTGATGAGACTCCACTGACGCGTATTTATGGAAACAACAGAACATAATGTTGAAAAAATATTAGAGATGATCACATTAAGAAGAACAAGTAAGAAACAAATAAAAAAATAGTAATATAAAGAGTTGAAATTGGAAAATCCCGGTTCAAGGCACGCTATGGATGATGCTGTCTTCAGAGTGATTTTCGTCGCTATCCTGGTGCAAATAGCAAAGTAACGTTCTACTCCCAAGATATAATGAATCACTCAGGAATCTTCTAATGTGCACAAATAGAAGTTTCAGGAGAACTCTTTTAATCTCTCGACTACTTTATAAAAAAAGGAAGAGGCACGATTGTAGAATTTTATGTTGCAGGAATTTTTTTCTACTTCTGAAATATTCTCTAGGTGCTGAAAATCTACAACTACTATTTATAAGGTGTAGAAAAAACCTAACACACCTTTTCAATGAAAGGATGCAACCCATGAGAATAGAAGTCACCTATTCACACTAGAAATTTTGAATCACCCTAAAAATAACTAACAATCCCCCACACGATTCAAGAATTCTAGGATTACAAAAGATTACAAAAGCAGTCTTTTATAATGATGTTAGTGAAGGTGTCTTGTGGACTTGAACCTCACTTAGTATGATGAAATGCAGCCGGAAGGACCATAGTGAACTAAAGTCTTAAACTAGGACCTTGTAGCCCGATCTTCAATTCGGCACACACATTATAAGATATTTTTATTGAGTTCATAAACGGAGTTGCGCGTTAATGAAATTGCGCTCATATCTTGCTTCCCGATTGCTTTAGAGAAAAGCCTAATCTCATAGGTTGCGGCCTCACAGCCACACTCGAATAGGTGAATTCTTCAAGGATATGTGTAACGGAAGCATATCCAGCATCATTTGCTATGAATTCATTCAGAGCATGTACTCTTCCTAGTCGTTACATAAAGTACCATGATAGTTAATCATTGACGAAGATACTAAGTTAAAAAGATAAGTTATGGTATTTCTCCAATTACTTGACAGCTTGTTGTTACCACATTGAACCTTTGTCATGGGATTTCCAACCAGTAAGGTTGGGTTGCCACTGTTAGTAATTACAAATTAAGGACTTTAGTCCAATTCCTTTTGAGAATTAAGACTTGCTTTATGTAGTTCGTTGCATTAGTTGATCCAATGTCTGTTCTTCTCATTAGTTGATCCACGATATGTCTTGACAAAGTGCACTCCAACACGATTCTCTGATTTTAAGTCACTCATAATTGCTTTCTGCCTCGAGCTTGGATGTCTCTTCCGTTTTGGAATTTGCAATAGCATTTCAATAATTTACAAAGAAAAGCAAACAATTAGAATATGCTTTTCAACAATGGTAATATCGATTAAATCTCAAACCACTCTACAACTTATACTATCACATACAGGGCTATCATATATACAAAATTCTAAACTATAACAAGAAATACAAATTTCTTGAAATATTTTTACTTGGAAGGAAGTATTTGTCTTAATGATATCTCTCACATCTAACTTCTTTTGATTTCAACTAAGATAATCATGTAATAAGCCCTCACGTTGTCAAAAAAATAATTTCTCATAGTTAAACTATTTGAGCATACACATCAGTCTCAGTACATATAACAATTTTTCACACGCTAACCCCCACATTTTCTATGTCAACGCATGAATTTTAATATTCAAGTTATTATGCACGTAGAGGCAAGATCACCAAATTAACACTATTGTACATAATCCCTCATTTAAAGTCCATATGGCTTGATCACATGCATAATTAAGTACGAAATAGATTCATCCAAAAAGAGAACATTTACCGTACTTTAATAGGTGTCAACATGGAATGATACACTCAAAAATTATATTATTATGTTCTTCACAGGTCACAAGAAAGACTTCAGATTTTATAAGATTTTAAACCTTTAATAAATCCCAAAATCGTGTCTACATGAAAATATCATTTTTATTATGTCCAAACGCCATAACAATTTTCAAGTATAAATATGTATTTTTTTTATAAGCAATTTCATTTTGTATCATTTCACAAAATCACTATGGATAGATATAAATCAATTATAAATAAGTGAAGTTATTGCAGTATAATATCTTGATATTATTTGATATTATTTGGTAGCATATTTGTAGGGAGATAATTACCATATATTAGTTAGTTTCCTTATTTCACTAATTACCATATATTAGTTAGTTTCCTTGTTTCACTAGGATCTTAGTTTCCTTGTTTCACTAGGGTTCAAAATTGTATCCTATATATATTCTCTCTTGGTGAATGAATGGCACAAGTCAAGATTGTATAGTTTCTACATGGTATCAGAGCCACACGGTTTTTTCTTTTCTTCATCGTAAATTTCCATGGCCGGTGACGCCGTACCTCCTCCACTACCACCCAAAATTGAGTCTAATTCTCCCTATTTTCTCGGTCCTCAAGACCGACCCGGGGACTATATCACGCCTACTCGTTTCAAGGGCGACAATTTTGATGAATGGGTAGCCGACATACAAACGGCATTGGAGGCACGACGTAAATTTGAGTTCTTGGACGACACTATCACTGAACCGCAGCCTCATTGTACAAAGTCCGATTGGACTGCAACTAACGCAATGTTAATCTCTTGGATCACAAATACCATTGATGCTGATGTCAAATCTTCCTTGTCAAATTTAGGGAGGTAAAACCCTTTTGGGATCACCTTAAAAGGAGGTTCGCGCAGACTAATGGACCACGAGTTCAACAGCTTCGGTCTTCCCTGACTAAATGTGAACAGACCAAAACCATGTCAGTGTCCGTATATTACGGAAAATTACATGCTCTATGGCAAGAATTGGATCATCATGAGCCCTTGATTTCTTGTACTTGTTTCTCCGTCACACGTTTCAACATCTTCACAATTGGCAGACATTTTTACCAAAGCTCTCGGCAAAACTCAGTTTGACTTCTTGCTTTCCAAGTTGGGCATTTTTTATTCCCATGCTCCAACTTGAGGAGGGGTATTGCGGTATAATATCTTGATATTATTTGATATTATTTGGTAGCATATTTGTAGGGAGATAATTACTATATATTAGTTAGTTTCCTTGTTTCACTAATTATCATATATTAGTTAGTTTCCTTGTTTCACTAGGGTTCAAGATTGTATCCTATATATATTCTCCCTTGGTGAATGAATGACACAAGTCAAGATTGTATAGTTTCTACAGAAGTTAAGAAAGCAGAACCCGATTTTGTTGTCACTTTCTCTTCGATTTATCATTTTGCAATTGATGCCTATCTCGCTCCTTCAAATTCACGGTCACATCCCGGAGTATGTTCTCCAAATCAGCTGCTTATGTATGCTAAAGAAAGCAGACTGCTGCTACTTATTCTTGCCTCTGAAACTGTTAACTCTTACCCTCTAAATCCTTCACCTTTTGGTTATTCCATAGAAAAAAAAATCTAAGTAGAAATTCACACCAACATCTTGATAATGTTACCCCATATTAAATGATTTTATCACAACAACAAATTTTAATCTTGCTTGCCAAGTAGATTAATTCACGGCAGAACAATTTTATTAGGAAAACCGTTGTACGCCTCCTATTGTGATTTCTTCCGTCACCGTCGTTGCTGCTATATACCCAACCAAATAGAACAGTTCTTTATTTTTTCCCCCATCAGTATCATATTTTTAGGACATTAGTCACCTAATGATTCACTTTGAAGTATCAAAATGCCCTTGAAAAGAAGCACGATGCAGTTAGAACCTTCAAACAGTGAGGTTTGATCTTTACGTACTTGGTGCCCCCTTTCCTCAAGATATGTTCTTCTAAATAGTCATCTCCTCTTAACTAAACAACAAAATCTACTTTGAAATTGTTAGAAAAATATTAGAGATAGATCACGTTAAGAAGAACAAATAAGAAATAGTAATAGAAAGAGTTGACATTGGAAAAATCCGGTACAAGGTGTGAAAAATTAAAATTAATTTTTAGAAGAAAAAATATCGTAGATATTTAAAAGAGTATCTTGAAGGTTATACTGGAATATCTTAGATGTTTATCTATATATCTATATCTATGTATTATTAAAAACAGGATAATTTTAGGACAAAAATCAGTTAATTAGTTAATAATAGTTATTACTTATTATTTTTGAATTTAAATTTAAAAATAATTAAAATTTAAGAAAATCACGTTTCAGTATTTTAACACGTTTGAAGCAGTTGCACGATTGCAAAATTGCACAATATGTAAAAACCACCAACTAATGTGGAAAAAGAAATAGCCAACGACTTTCACTTTCCATAATCAAAATGAAAGAAAGTCAACCTATTTCTGAAATTGCGGTCAGTCTCGCTACCTCTTTAGTTACCGCCCCTACTTGCTCATTCGCAATTACTAGCACAAGAAAGTCGCCCCGATAGAAAGATTCAATCTTCTTCTCTGTCTGGGAGTCGCTCTTGAATGCCGCTTGCCCCATTTCCTCCTCACAATCACACACAATTCATTACAGAGATGAAAACCGCCCTCTGGAACAGGGTAGGTAGTAAATGTAATGCTTAAATGCTAAATCCTCTTTGACCTCAAAGAATTTGTGGAGGAAAGGCATGCCAAGCAACACCATTTTGGTGGAGACTTATCCTTCTTTGGGTTTTCTGTTTTGGAATTGTTTTTTCTTATAACCATCTGAATTCCTTCTCTACAGTCTGCTTCATTTATTTGTTCACGTCGAAGGAGTAATTGCCATGGCAGAACAAGCATTCAAAAGGTAAGATTTGAGATCAATAGATAAGAGCTGTTCTTATGGATTTGGAGCCTGGTACTATGATCAGTGTTAGATCTAGGACTACTGGTCAAATTTTCAGGCCTCATAACTTAATTTTCGGTCAGTTGGGTGCTGGTAACAACTGGGCAAAGTGTCATTACACCGAGGGTGCTGAGTTGATCGATTCTGTTCTTTCTGTTGTTCTTAAAGAAGCTGAGAATTGTGATTGCATACAAGGTATTTGTTTAAATGTTTATGCATGTTTTGATTTGTAAATTCTGTGGATTTATGCGTTTGAGAAGCTTTAATTGTGTTGACGATAAGGTATTTGCTTAAATGTTTATGCATGTCGTGATGTATTGCCTCAGTGTCTTAATGTATTTTGTTCATATGAGAAGCTTAAAATTGTGATTCCTTACATTATGTTTAAATGTTTGTGATTGCTTACATTCCATGTTGTATAGTGGCCAGATTGGTTATGTGGATGCAATTGCCCTTGCAATCGAAAAGTTCCTCATATCATTGATGGGATTTACTTTTCCCTAATGATGGACTATTTAAATGGGCAACTACAAAGATTTTGCATTAGATTTTGAGGTTTACTGCACATTGAGAATTTTTTTGTTTATTTTTATTTTTATTAAATGGTTTGTCACCTCTTATGATACGAAGATGAATGAAACAACAAACAACTTTAGATTCAGTTACATTCTAAATAAACTTATATTCATCACCTGTTATGCTAATTGTTAGTCTAGACGTCATCTATTTTCATATTGTTAAAGTTGTGTTTCACAGTTTCATTCTGATAACAATTGAAAGGCCTCTAATTGCAGTGAAGTTTCTTTTGACTTCAAGGGGAAAACATAATGAAAATTCCAAGGGAGAAGTTCTATGACATTACTGATATGCAGCTTGAGTACAACAACAACAATAACATACCTAGTATAATCCCACAAGTGGGGTGTGGGGAGGGTATATACGCAGGCCTTACCTCTACCTTTGTGGCTTTGTGGGGTAGAGAGGCTTGAGTGCATCAAAATATATTGACCTGGTAAGTCCAAATCTGCAAACGTTACCATAAAAGGATAGGACGAGGTTAAACATTTTATATTAATCGGTTAAAGGGATCGATTCTTATAGAATGTGGTACTTTCTTTAACATATTGAATAGAGGTTAATCCAAGCTGATATTACTTAAACTTATTACAAATCCTAATTTCTCAGTCCACGAGTTGAAATATTTCTATATGAAATAGAAGTTCTAACCAGAAGTAATCCAATATTGAAAAAGGAAAACTAAGGTAGCAAAAAAAATCATATTTTTTAAATTATGAATTTTTCGATTGCAAGAAGCTTCCAAATAAAATGGTAGTTCAAAATTGAAATCTTTGAATAGATTGATAACATCCAAATTCACTCCTCAAAGAGAAAGTGTACACGGTCGTATGCAATATAATTTACCCAACTATGAGTCGGGGTCGATCTCACAGGGAACAATATGCTAGGCGATTTAAACAAGTTAGGAATTATCACTTTTTACGCTAAGCCAAACACTTGATAATAATTTGGTTTTTTGATAAAATTATAACTAATGCAAAAATATAAACTAATCTAGAACGCGAATAAAATAATCAATGGCCACAAGCATGGATTCAAGAGAAATTACTCTCAAGTAATGATCCAATGTATTTTACAATTTTACAACTATGAGCGGGTTTATGTTAATAGATAATGATTTCTAAAATCTCATTGAAAGTCTCTCAACCAAATCAATGAATTTCACTCTAAGCTTTCTCAAGCCTTAGAGTGTGATGTTAAACACAATCAATTCAACCTCAAGTTAACTATTATATCTCTAGCTTAAGTTATTAGATGAGTTTAATGACCCAATTCCTTGCTATCTAACTCTTTTCCTAACTTTCACTTTCTTTCTCAAGCAAAGTAAAAGTATTTAGGCACAAATAATGTTTGCAACCATTAAGAGACATTTAAGCATGAAGAGTTGATAGAAAAACATTAACCCACTTCATTAGAAATAAAAATTGTTCAATACATAAGCAAAATAAGAAATTGAATTCAACACTTGATAATGGATATTCTCGTAAACAAGATGCAAGTGAGAGAATAAAATACAACACACTTAAATATTCAATACACAACAAGGAATTGAAGAAAGGGTTAAGAGTTTTATCATTCAAGAGCTCCAATCTTCTCCTCCAATTGTGTGGTTGATGATGAACCCTAGCTTCAAGCTTGATGAAAATGGCCAAAGATGACAAATAATGTCTTCAAGCTTGCTTTTGTAGTTCCAAAATTTTCCCACTCAAAATTAGACCAAAACAATCCCTGATTTTCGTTTTTGCAAAACTGTCCAATTTTAACAGTTTTGCATAACTGTCCAATTTGACTTTTTTTTTTTTTTTAAGCAACCACTAAGTATAACTTAGTGGAGGGATATTTATTAAATACTAAATAATAAGAGTTCAACAGCAACAGAAAAATAAAACCCAAAACAAAAGCTATCCTGTCCAAATAAAAAACAATAAATGAAACTAGTCAACATACACCCCAAACCACACACCACTTCGGAAACTTCTATATTGGTCAACTCCACCGGAGTCATCGCAGATCCACCATAAAGCAACGAAAAATGGTTTTCCAACATGATTTCCCTTTATTTTCGCACCACAAAGCTCTCACCGGTGCAACAAAAACCATATCCAAGGAGTTCAACTCAGAGAAACCAAGACACTTATCTCCAGGTAAATATGCTCCCAATCTGTAATTTTCTTTGTGTAAGTTGAGGATTGAGTGATATGTCTGATTGTTCTCTTTGTGGGCTTCGATCTAGAGAGATGTGAAATGACAAGTTCATGAAGCTCTTTGATCTGCTATGCTTTTTACTTATTGAGCTGAATCCTTTGTATATATATATATATTTTATTTTTTTTTATTTTTATTTTTTTTGGTCTCCTCTAGCTTGTATATAGACTGGTGAGTATTGATTTGTGGAGGATTAATCCTTGTAATTAACTAGTTTATTTTGTCCAGTAACCACCTTAAAACCTTTAAATTAACCAAAATATGGCTAATCTGCAGATTAAAAGTTGATAAAGGTTTTGCACAAGATAATCTAGTCAATTAAAATATTTGTACCTCAAAAAAAAGCTATCTACACCAGTCTTCTTCTCCATTATTGACTGTACATTTGCTCTGCTTCTCATTTATTGACCCATCTTCAATGGGATGAGCCAAAGCTAATACCACCATTAGAAGTTGTGTCAATATTTGAGTCACAAAGTCATGTTTGTACGTCAATATTTCCAGAGTTTTTTGCATTCTTGATTCTGAGATTGGGAACTTGATGTTTGTCCAGATTTAATATCCTCCTCCCTGCACTAGGTAATTGTGCAAATGAAATTTTCACTTGATTTCTTCTGATCACTTTTAAATCACATAAAACCTGTAAAATAGATTTAAACGATATTAAATGCACTATTTTCTCAATCAAACATAGCAAAAATATAAGATTAAAGAAGAGATAAGTTGGTAAAATACCAACTTATCATAGATCAAATAGTTTGTTTGTAGGGTTGTACTTGAAAGATATAAAAGAAACAAAAGTAATAAAGGAACCATAGTTTATATTCCAGTTCTCCAGTCATATTTAAGAAAACGTAGGAGACTAGCTAGCTATCTGCAACTCAAAAAGATTAGAAGGTCGTTGTACACTTCCCATTCAGAACTTATATTGTTTTTGTTTTTTTCTCAAGAATAGTATTAGTATTCTGTGTGAGTTTTTCTATTTATTTGCTCAATTAGTTGTCATTCTGATTAGGCTTTTTATACACGTTTCAGTTGTATTGTATTCGCTCAAACTAGCAGTTTCATTTTTTCCTTTTCCCCCTTTTCCTGAACTTTATAATAGCATTCAGTATTTACTGATTCCATATTCACTGTGCCTTAAACAATGGGTGTAGTCTTTAGCTACAATTATGTTATTAAAGCTTTCGATTCCCTTCAACTCCATCAAATTCAAAAAGAAATATTTGGAGTCAGTCTACTAGCATCAACAGTTGAAAGTGTCTTTGAAAATTGACAATAACCAATTCTTCTCGAATTTTTTAAAGGTGCAGAGAACCAGTTTTGAAGAACTCACCAGAGACGGTGAAAGGCATGTTTGAATCAGAAACAAAAGGAAAAGAAGTGCAAAGAATGCAATAGTGGTAAGTAACAATGTTAATCATGTGATATATACTTAGCATTCTTGTGGTTACTCTATTTTTAGCATCATGATTTCCCTTCTCGGCAGTGGAGAAATGTAGAATACACGATGAATCAAGCAACTTTTAGTTTGGATTGTTAATGTCGCACTTCAGGATTATATGATTTCCCTATTATGGAACATCCTAAAAGCAGGGATCTAGGGAAAAGTTTAAAGAAGTTTCTCTTTCAATTTTGAATGGTATTTTTATTAATGGGTTGCCTGAGCTTAAAGTTGAAGCATGAGAGGACTCTTGAAATTAGACTTCTCACTCAGTAAACATGTGATTATCTACATATCCTATGAAATGAAGATAATTCTGTTGGTTATGTTCCATAATGGATTGAAGTTGAGATGTTTGGTTTTGTAATGTATAAAGTTTAATAAGACTGAAAGCATATCTAAAAAAATAGTCAACTTCCATGATCTGTCAAATGTTTAAATAGGTTTGAGCTTTTACATAGCAATTTTAAGTTTATTTGAACCAGTTATTGGCAATTGTAAATTTTTATGTAAAATTGTTCTCACAAAATATTATTAAGCTTTTAAATTTAAGGTATTCAGTTTTAACTTTTAAATGCCGAATTGGTTATCAGACACCCTCTTTGCTAAAGTATAAAAACCACTCTAATGTGTAATATTAATCACTTTTGCTTTTAGCAGTTCACGATTGGATGTTTAATTGGAAGTGGAAGATGGAGATTCTTAGTGGTGATTGTTTTCAAGAAAGTATTGATGAACTCCTGTAAACGTGATGGATATGAGTCTAAATACTGCTTTTGGAGGATGAAGAGACCAACGATCCCTATTTTCCTCATGTATGACATTTATCTGTATCAAACGAAAAGCTACAACTATCATTTACTAATTAAAAGGTGAGAAGAGCATATACATACTTACAGACAGAGAACATGTAACTTTGGTATATTATAGGGGTGGCTAATAAACGATTGATGAACTCCTGTAAATGTGATGGAATTAAAGGAAAAAAAGACATGAAAGTAGATTAGTATCAAATATGGTGCACTGTTTATCCATTTTCCTTATCTAGGACAGTCAGTGTGAATTTCACGTCGATGAAGGCTTTATTATTTTATACGGACAAGCCATAAGCAAAGACCTGTCTGCTTCTATGGCTGATTAGTAGTGCCAAATGCTAACTCATCAGCAAGAATGTCGACAACAATATTTTTCAAGGTACAAAATTCCTGATAATTTATATCAAAACTTTCGTCTAAAAGCAGTTAAAGAATTCAAAGTTGTCTATCCATTATGTAATATTAGTAACACGAACCAAAATTGCTAACACAAATAATAATAGAACGCTGTGGTAGTAATAACAACAAACTGTGGAAGTTAAATTGCGACACATAGTTCTAGGGAGAAGGCTGCAGGGTTCATGTTCTTCTGTTCATATTTATTGTTCTATCAAGGTGGCATTTTGTGGTCCATCTATGAGGTACAGATTGTTGAAAGGGAGGCTATGGAGGCAGACACATTTTCCATCAAAACACTTATGCTTTCATTTTAGATTTCCCATTTTCTACTTTAGTCTTTTTATATTAGTAGCTTGCTTTTATGTATTGTTCCTGGTATTTGAATTATGCTTAATTACACACTCACTATGACAATTAAAGCACCATCTTTGTAACTATTAATTGATGCTACCTTAAATGTAGAGTGCTGAAATGTGAAGTTTCGAGTGCTTAATGTGCAGAAAATATGCTGAACTGTGCAGATTCTTTTGGTGAAGTTTTCGAGTCTTAAAATGTGCAGAATTTGTGCTAAAACGTGGCATTTGCAGTGCTGAAATGTTCTAAAAATGTGCTGAAATGTGGAGCTGATTTGTGGTGAAAGTGTGCTGGAAAGCTTCTAAAATATGCACTATAAAAAGTGCAGATTTTTTCTGCCAATTTTCACTTACAATTTGGTGTTTAGCTGAAACTTTGCCGCGATGTACAGTGTTTTAAGCCAAATTGACACTAGCATTTTGCTATTGAAACTTTGTAACATTACACATGCATGACTGAAGTACTTTTCAATGGCGGAACCAAGATTTTCAGTAAGAGAGTTCAAAGGTTAGAAAAAGTCAATACACGAAGAAGTCAAGGGGATTCAACATCTATTATATATACGTAAAAAAATAATTTTAACCTTATAAATAGTGTAATTTTTCGTCGAAGGGGGTTCCCATGAATACCCCTCATCCACTTGGCTCCGCCTTGGTACTTTCCATAAAGTGCTAAGTTTGTTGAAATATTTGAACTATTTCCAGATCAATGGAAAGAAGTAAAGAAGAACTTTATTCTCTTCTTGACAAGTATATTCTCTCACATCTGGTGAGACCTTGGAGATATTAGGAGCTGTATTGATGTAAAGGCCACTGCAGCCAATTTTTTCTTAGTAGTTTTAATTATTTGCGATTACTTGGTAAGACCGTATTTTGTGAAGTCAACTTAGAGTTGAGATACTCTAAGTTGATTTTAGTTTTATTCATTCTGTAATTGATTTCGTTATTTTCATTATTAATAAAAAAATTCCGCAAAGTATAATATTAGATAATAAACAAAATACAAGACAATTGTTTTATCCAATTCAGGAAATTTCATTTATTAAGGGGATTATATTGATTCTCTCAAGACCCATTGAAGCTACTTTCATTTGTATAGGTTTGTGATATTGGTGTCCGAAGTATCAAACATTGTATACGTTTGAAGAAATGGTCATTAATGAAGCAGTAACAACTACACACACCATATATACCATAGAAAATGTTAGTAAGCAATATGAATGAACCAAAAAATAAGAATATAAAATCTGCAAGATGTCACATATTGTTCATATACATCTGTTTCTATTATCACTTTCCGTTCTTTTTTTAAAACGATCTGCGCATCGCGCTGGTACATATACTAGTATATTATTAAAAATCAGATAGTTTTAGGACAAAAATTAGTTAGTTAATTAGTTAGTTATTAGTTATTGTTTGAGTTTGAATTTAAAAATAATTGAATTGAGAAGTTACCAGTTTAACTTAAAATAGAAAATTAAAAAAACAAAAACTGCCGATCAAATGGTTATAATTTCCAAGGTGAATTTATAAAAATTTGTAATTCATTTTCTTTATATTCTACTTCGGAAAGGAAAAATGAAGGGGAAAAAATAGAAGGCGGTTGTTAGATTCAAATAAAACTAATACACTAATGTGTTGCTTTGTAATCTTAGCCTGGAATCTGTGAGTAACTTATAAACCCAACTCTTAAAAAATTACTCCCTCCGTCTCAATTTATGTGACACTTTTCGCTTTTCGAGAGTCAATTTGACTAAATTTTTAAGCTAAATTGGATTAGATTAATTTAATATTTTAAGATTAAAATTTATATATTTGAAAACTACATGAAAAGTACTACAATTTGCAACTTTTCTCATGTCAATTTGGTGAAAAAATACATCTTAAAATGTTAGTCAAAGTTCGTACAGTTTGAATATCGGAAAACGAAAAGTGTTACATAAATTGGGACAGAGGGAGTATAACGATTCATCAATAAATTAAATCGCTGAATTTTATTGCACATAACATAAGATTACTATAATTTTAGATGGAGGAAGTAATTTTTTCCTTTCCTGTTAGCCTTCTCGTCAAAGGTTGTGGATTGAATAGTTTAACGTTCGCAGTTAATCAGATAATAAAAATCAAATTTGAAAACTCTAGATATATTGTATCCGCTTTTGCGATTGCAATTTTGAACCTTTAAACATTTAGTAATTTATACAATGTGCAAATTGATGAGTTATCGATTGGAAGAGAACGAGTAATTTTGTGTAACAAGCAAGTAGGGGTACCTTTTCTTCATAGACATTGTATTAATTCTCTTTTGTTTTTCTTCTTCTTGTGTTATAAAAGTGAAATGTAGGAATAGGAATAAATATTGTTAAGGAGTACATACTAACTGTTATATCTATATCTATATATTATTAAAAGGAGAGGAAAAAGCCCTCTCCTTAAGCCAAGTGACATAATTAGAAAAAACCACATATAACTCATTAACTAATTAACTATTAACTAATAACTAATTCAGCCACGTGAAATAACTCATTTTAGCCAAGTGGCAGAAAAATAAATTGATGCTTCAAATTTTATTTTAAATTCTTTAAATAGAAAAAAAGGACATTAAAAAAATAGAAAAATGGGACAGTTAAAATACACGCTCCTGGACAGCTTGATGTTTGAATGTGTAGTAAATCAATAACATAGAAGAAGACTCTCCCATTTCTAGTTTTAAATGGGACAGTTTTTAATACACGTTTTGAAAGCTTTGTGGTATTTTTACAATAAATCTGTATAATTTGAATTTTAAGAACCACCAACTATTCCCACTTCCTCCATTCCCCATCCTCACAATCAGTTTTCTTTTTGATTTGCAGACAATTCATTGTTTGATTTACGGACAGTTATTTTCACTTTTTCACCAACATTAATGGAGTTGGTTTAAATTATGAACGTATATTTCAATCATTGTTTTCCTTCCTCATTATCTATATCTTTCATAATACGGTTTCAAATATCCTGTTTCAATATCTTTCTATGGCTTCTCAACAATCTCAACAGATATAAGGTATATATGAGAAAGATGCATTGTTGTTAGACCGATGCTTGAAACTACAGAAGTTGAAGATTTCTTCTTATGAAAGCTCAGTTGTTGGGAATTCTACTCAAATTACTACACCGTGTCAACCATATTTAATATGACAAATCAGCATACTCTTTGTATAGCAGAATGTTCTTCAGGTTTGAACTTTTACTTTTCGGTTAGTCTAAATCAGCATACGAATAGATAAATATTTCTGCCATGTGCATATTCTATTTCCCTTCCCAGCGCGTTTCATGGCCTTTTTTATGGATCATTGTTACTTTATATTTTGTACATCATACAAAAGTAATTAGCACTCACTTTCTAATAAATACCTAAGCAACAAATAAATTGCAGAAGCAGCATTATAGTATGTCGATGATAGTTATAAAAACAAAAAGTACATCTTAGTAATATATATATATATTTTTTAATACCAGCATGGTATGATTGGAGTATTTTACAACAAATATTTAAGAATAAGTTGGGACCCCGGAATCTCAATTTTGTTGTCTATATTAACCTTTTCATTTCAATTTCCAATTTTCAGAAGATTACTCACGGAAAATTAGTCGAACATGTAATAGCCAACCCGAAGAAAGACGCAAACTTTGTTGATTAATTCTTTTTTTCAACAACTTTGCTGATTCAGAGGTCACAAGGTATGCAACCGCTTTAGTTTAGTCTAACTATTTAGTTTGCCTATATTTTTTTAGTCTAAGTAGGCTTTTGGACATGCGATTTGAAACCATGAGATAAAATCAGCGTTTGGACATGCGATTTCATCTCATGATTTCATGTCATGAGATGAAATCCCAAATCATCCAAAAAGGAGTGATTTGGGATTTCAAACCATGGTTTCAAACATAGCTAGCTAACATTATTATCTTTGTATTTTTATTTTTATCTTTTACAAGGCAAAAAAAATAAAGGATAAATAAGAAGCCAAAAAAAAAAAAAGGTTAACTAACGTAAGCCAACCAAAGCCCTCACTGCACACGTGCAAAAAAATATTGCAACAAATATATAGCCCAATATAATAGACATTTTTGGCTCTTTCATTTCACTTTTGTTTTAAAAAAATTGTATTTATCAAAATAAATAGCCAAATCGGTTGAGGTTTTTGAATTTGATGTTGATTGTAACTTCTTTTTACAGTTTTAAAGTTTATTAGTGTAATTGTTGGTAGTACTTTGAAACTGATTGCAACTTTCTCTTTACGGTTGCAGAATTTTATCACTATCCTAAATCTTAGTGCTTTAATATTACTGAATTAAAGTGAACTGAAGATGGCAGTAAATTTATTTGAACAAATTTTGATAATTTCATATCCAAAATTTACACGTGAATGATACATTGCATTGCTTACCAATTCATTTTAAGTTATCACTTCAGACCATTAAAACCCAATCAACGTGCAATGTCATTCAAGCTTCAATGTTTTATGCTTTTTTAATCTCTATATATTTTACTTAATTATAAGTGTATCGTTCAAGAACAGTAAATTTGCAGAGCAGTTTGAACGACACTCTTTTAGAATGACATGCCAAACTTTCACATCAATTTCTCAAAGTCTCATGTAATGCGAGTAAAAAAGAATTCAGTCATTCATCCTATTCTTAGATCTATTCATTTGCAATGATTTTAATACTTATATTTTTCACCTCTTCTAAAACATGATTATGTCAATCAGAATTATTAAAGATGAATATAAAAGGTAATCGAACAAACGTAGAAATGTAGGAACTTGAACCAGTGTAAGGTACTTCATGAGAGTCCCATGAGGCCTCACGAGCCTATGTTGATTGAAATTTGAATGCTTGCTTTGTTTTATATGTAATTAACGTTTTCATATTTAATGCATCTCTGATTTTATGTAAAATTTGTGTGAACACCATCTCAACTCAAAAACATAATTTCATTTGTACTAAGTACGTTTTCATATAAATCATAAGTTTTTCGTATGACTTTATGTCTTTACCTTTAAATGCATAAACCTTTTTAAAAAAATCAATTTTTTATTATGATGATCGCGCATCATGCGGATATGTATAGGTTTTAATAATTCAATTTTTAATTTTGAACCGCGCATCGCGCAGGTACGCATATTAGTTATATTTAAAGAGGAGTGATAGGCAAGGACATAAGTGAAAAACAAATAAACAATCGTATGATAAAGTACTTAAAAATACAAATGCAATAAATATGAAACAAGAAAAATAAGAGGTATAAAAATTTATACCGTAGAAATTATATACAAGGATAAGGCATATTCTAATTTGAGAAGGGAAGGTCTTTGATTTATGATCAGAAATATCATACTCTACAGATAGGGCCACTAATTGAAATTTTAATAGATATTGAGTAAAATAAATACAATTTAAATTCATATGTAAAAATATTATAGTAAACAAATGCATACAAGAGGATAATACAGATTGTGTGAGATATTTATGATTTTGGTTAATTGTAAACTAAATAAAGTAAATAAAAAAATAATGCTAAAATTTATCATTAACAATAAACTAAGCTTATAAATTAGTTTGTTTTTCATAAATATTAACTATTATAACATGTCGAAGTGCTAAATATGCTAACACTCCCTCATGTAAGCTTTATAGTATTACTTTACAACAAGGCGCATCTTCAAATTGTTGAATAAATCTGTATATTCGTGATTACGTTTATCAACTCACCGCGCATCGCGCGAGTACGTATACTAGTTTTATTATTAAAAAGAGGATAGTTTGCCTTAGGATTTTGACAAGTGTCAGCGTAGGATAATGACGCGTAGTAGTTTTAGGAGAAAAATAGTTAAGTACTTAATAATTAGTTATTTGTTATTGTTTTTGAATTTAAATTTTAAAATAATTAAATACACATCTATTATTAAAAGAGTTATAAGATAATATTTTGAATTGAAAATAAAAGATAAGAGCAACTCAGTTTTACTTAAGTATATCTTCAAATATAAAAAAAAAACCAATAATGATGATGATGATGATGATAATAATAATAATCTTTCTATTATTAAAAGAATTAAAGATAAAATTTGAGTAAAAGAGAAGTTCCACTCAATTTTCCTTATAATAAGAGAAAAAAGCAAAAGATTTTAAAAAAGTTTTTCAAACTAAACAGCCCACCAAATCCACATCACTCCCCAATTCCCCCATTTTCCTCCCACGTCTCATTGACCAAGCACCCACAAAACGTATCAGATATAAATTAAATAGTTATTGCTTTGTGTTCAATTAGTTAGTTTAGAATTAGTGTGGTTAGTTTTGCTAATTACATGGTCGTGGAATGCGGCATTTTGGCTCCTTCTTTCTACTTTGATTTTAAATTTGTATTTATCCAAATAAACATTCTAACCGGTTGAGGATTTTGAAATTTAACTGATTATAGCTTCTCTTCATTGTTTTTGGTTTTATTATTAGTTTAACTCTTAATTATAACTTCTCTTCATTGTTTTGCAGTTTCATCATTAGTTTAACTCTCAATGCTTTATCATTACTCAACTTTTATTTTAAGTACTGAAGATGGAGATATATATTTGAAAGAATCTTTTTTGTGAGATATTGCATCTCTGTGGAGCTTCACAAAACTAATAAGATTTTTATATTTCGTTTCTTCTTTTACTTTGATGTTTCGTTTCCAAATATATATTGTGGAATTTATTCTAATATTTGAAGTTGACATCTTCAGGACTTCTTCCTTTCATGGACAGTAGGATCATCTATTGTTTTTGTCTTTGCACCTCATCTCCTATTTTGGGATAGCAGATTTTAAGCATGCGAATTCTCTCATGACAACTTTAACATATTGGACCAGCGTATATATGTATATTTTTTTCCACAATTCTTTTTCAATTGTGTTGTGTATCTGTATCAGTTTGTCCTGAATCAGATGGTATAATCCTTCATGCAACGACTTTTTTATCAAGCTTTTACTTATTGGAGATTATGTAGTTGGCAAATCACGTTACCATCTGTAGGTAATTGAATAATTTCACTACGTTTGCTTCTCATTTGCAACGTGATTAGAAGAACTTTTCCGTTTGCCTCATCTAACATTCTTTTTCTTACTCATGCATTCTTTTCTTTTCACTACGTTTGCTTCTCAGTTGATTTATCGCAGTGACATTACATGTGCACTACTTCAGAAATAGGCTTATTTTACTTCTCACCAGTACCGTTTTACAAATGGATAGCATTATAGTACGTGCGCCTATCTGTTATTATATGATCACAAGGAACTGTATGATATATATCGCTAAGAATCTTCAACTTCCCCTCTTGGTCCCATTGAAAGACCATTAAATATCCTGCTAGTTTAGTTTCGTTTAGGGGTGTCAAAAGGGCGGGCTGGGCTGAAATCAGCCCAATCAAAATGGGCTGAGGTAAAAAATGAGTTGAGCTAACATTGGCCCAAAAGTTACTTGAGCTGAAATAGATTGAGCTGAAATGAGCTAAAAATGGGCTGGGTTACGACCCGCCCAATTTTGACCCAATTTTTTTTTTAAATTGATTCCTTTCTACTAAAATTAATCTGTTTCAATTTTTTTTTTTTTTAAAATTAATCAACTCCATCAATAAACTCATACAACCCAACCTTTATTTGCATTTTCAATGTTATCACTGCAGAGTTGAGTACATTTTCAATTCAAATACTACTTTATATGCTATAATACTAGATTAGGAAGTGACGAACAGCATTGTATTTAAATGAAGTGAATAACATTCTCAAACAACTAAAAAGAACGAATTTGCTAAATCTAACGACCTATAGTGCACATACAACACATTGAAGTTCTAATGCACATACAACACTAATTCTTTGCTAAATCTAACAACCTATAGTGCAGAAATCATATGAAAATATATTTCATTCAGCTCACTCCAGCCAAATTTCTCTAATGCCTCATATTCCAGAGATACATAAGTCAAGAACTAATTCAATTCACTTCCCCAAGAACCAACTTTGACAATGATTTTCCAGAACCCACAAGAAAATAGCAGCAACACACAAATGACTCCCAAAAAAAAAAAGAAAAAAGCAAAAAAATAACACTGGAAAAAAGAAAAAGAAAAATAGAACCCAAGAGAAAATCAGAAGTGAAAATCATATGCCTTTTGTGATCTTTATGTCTCAAATACACTCATGATTTATCATATAAATATGCAAACATATGTATGTTGACATTTCTTTGTTTCTCTAAAAAAAAATGGAACTTGGGTATGTTGAATTTTCACCAACCTGGATATGTTGAATAAAGTGTGGAAGGGGAGAGAGAAAGAGGAAGATGAATAAAGTAGAAGTCTGAAATGACTAAATAATTTAGGGGTTTTCAAAAGTTAGACTTGGCCATATTTCGGTCCAATTTTGGGCTGAAATGGCAATCAATTAAAAAATGGGTTTTGATGAATGGGCTAAAAATCAGCCCAGTGCTAATTATCTTGTACTCAACCCATAAAATTTTGGGCGGGCCATCACGTTTAGGGCCAGAATTGGCACCCCTAGTTTCGTTCTATCACCAGACAAACATATCCCATAATGGTTCCAATCTAACTTTAAACATACTATCAAATATTTCCCGTAAACAAGTACTCTTTTGTCTATTTCTTTTAGCCTTGATACGCAGCATTCCCTTGAAATAAGTGATTCCCAGACTACCAAGTTAATTTTGTCTACCTTGAAATGAAGAAAACAGCATCAGGAAAAAAGAAGGAAAAAAAAAAAAGGGGGGGGGGGGGGGGGGGGGGGGGTTTCAGTTTAGTACTTGTACCTGTGGGGGAGTCGGAAATAAGTGATTAAACTCCTCGGGGATATTCCCTGTGTTCATTCGATATAAGTTTGTTAGCGCATTCAATTGTGATCTCACATCCGCCATCTCTTGTTGCCATTGTGGAGGTGGAGCGCTAGCATTAGTTGAACCCATATAAAAACGACCACCTCGCCTTCATGTCTTATTGAATGCCACAGTTGGAACAACACCCATGCCTAAGCGTCGAACACGACCAGGGTGCTGCGGACCGAAGACCACACCAAGCGCATCATGAGGAGAAATTTCTGTGAGACCTTCTGATCTTTGACTACAGTTCAGGAATTACTCAACTTGTACTAATGGTTATCATATATATTTACTTGTAACTACAGTTCTGATGGATGATTTCAATGCCATAACAGATGTTCATGATAGGACCCAATGGAATAGTGTACAAGAGGTCGAAGTGAGAGATTTCAGGAATTTCATGCCAGATGCTGGAATTACTCAACTCTCAACAGGTGGTAGGGAATACACATGGATCAAGGGCCATATTTTTAGTAAGATTGACAAAGATATCGTAAATGTTGAGTGGATGATGAGAATATCTTTTTTGAATGCTATACCGATGGAGCTCTCTTTTCTGATAAGTCCCCACTGTGTTTAGGACTTAGGGACATTCAAGGAAGGTTGCTAGACCTTTCAAGTTTTTCAACTGGCTAGCTGAGCATAAAGAGTAGCCTTCGTGGTAGTAAAGTAGAAAACAATGAAGGATATCAAGAAAAGTAAAGTAAAACAACAATGAGATTTTTAAAGTAATCCACGCAAGATGATAGTTTGACATCCTCAACTCTATAAAATTACACTGACCTCCCTTCCCAAAGAAAAGGAAAAGGAAAAGGAAGGAAAATAAATCTTGAGACCAAGCAAAAGAAATCCAACCACATCGAAAACTCAAAAGGCAATCACATCTTGATAACTGATGTGATAACGAAATAGTATTACAACAGCAACAGAGAAACATATTGACCAGATTGTACTCTCAAAGATACTAGCCTCGTAAATCATTTACATACAAACTATAAAATAGTAGAAAGTTGAGAGTAACATGAGAATTCATCTTATTTCACACTAATTGATCAGATGATGAAGAACAAATACTCCCAATATCAAGCCAACATGTGTATGTGGAAGATAAAAGAATCTTGCCTACAGAATATGACAGCATAAAGGGCAAAATGTAAAGAAACTGTCCTTTCAATTATAGATATAACAAATGCATGTACATATATCCCAGACTACAGAACATATAGGCTTCTAAGACATTAGATCTAAGAAGATCAATAACTATTAGGCAGGCAATAAAGCTTGAGTACTGCCAAGAATATGTAAAAATAATGGATAGAGAAAGATGTGAAACTCTCAACTTTTAGTAGTATGTGAAACTCAAGAAAATCACCCAAAAAAAAAAAAAAAAAAAGATCTCAAAACTGGAAAACCAAATTCAACCAGAATGAACAGAGAAAGAAACCATGTATGAATCTCAAGAAACTCTAAAAAGAAGAGCACAAAACTGAAAAATAAATTGACCAGAATGAATAGAGAAAGATCCCATGTATGAAACTCTAAAAAGAAGAGCAGAAAATTTTGTTTACCTCTCAGTTAGATACATCCACATCCACCGATGCTGCACTGGTCCCGCAAGTTTTGCTTCGTCAACTAGATGAGAAGTTAAATGAACCATGATTGTAAAGAACGCTGGAGGTAATAACATTTCTAGGTGATTCATGTTGAGAAAATGCCGAGACCAAAGCCTGTCAAGGTCTGAGAGACTTAAGCTTTTAGCACAGAGTTGTCGAAAGAATGAACTCAACTCTATCAACACTGCAGTCACTTAGTCACTTTCTCAGGTAAAACATTACGTATGGCAATTGGTAACAAGTGCTCCATGAGAATGTGACAATCATGACTCTTCATTCCAAACAATTTCCGTTGTTTCAAGTCGACACATCTTGAAAAGTTACTCGAGTATCCATCAGGCATTTTGACATTCTTTAAAGTACGCAAAAACACATCTTTCTTGAATCCATCTTTCTTAGAATTTGATATAGCAAACAAAGATGGAGGATATTTTCAATTCTCATTAACCCAAAGTTCTTTCCTTATACCCATTTCTCTAAGATTTTCCCGAGCATGAAGATTGTCTTTTGATTTTCCAATATCATTAAGTAAAGTATTTAACACATTGTCACAAACAAACATTCTTCTCAATGTGCATAACATCTAGATTATGACGCAACAAGTTAGATTCCCAGTAAGGAAGATAAAAAAATATGCTTTTCTTTCTCCACTGTCTCGATCTATCTTCAACAACAATTTGTCCTCGGGTTCTTTTACCATTATCATTCAATTCAAGTACTTTCCCAAAAATGACATTAGTGCCCTCCACTTGTTTCAAGATGTCTGACCCTGATAATAATATTGGTGGCTCCCGTTGCTCAATTTTCCCATTAAAACGAATACGTTGCAATCTAAATCGATGGCCACTTCTAGGAAAACGACGATGACCCATTAAACACCACTTTCTACTATGCTTCAATCTGCAAGAATCTGTAGCAAAGTTACACGTGGGGCAAGCAAACTTTGTGTATGTGTTCCATCCAGATAAGTTACCAAGCACAGGAAAATCACTAATTGTCCACATCAGAGCTGCTCGCATTTTAAAATTTTCATTCTTTGAAGAATCTAATGTTTGCACTCCGTCGTACCACAATTCTCTCAACTCTTGGATAAGAGGTTGTAAGTACACATCGATGTCATCGCCTGGCATTTGCTTTCCTGGAATGATCATTAAGAGAATAAATGAAATTTGTTTCATGCACTTCCAAGGAGGACGGTTGTATGGGATAAGAATCACTGGCCAAATAATATAATCTATTGACATTGCTCCAAAAGGATTGAAACCGTCACTAGATAGGGCTAGTCGTACATTTCAAGGATCGGCAGCAAATTCAGGGTGAAGTAAGTCAAATGTTTTCCATGCCTGAGAACCCCTAGGATGGCTCATCACTCCATCTTGGTTACCCCCTAAAGAATGCCATCTCATTGACTCAGCAGTTTTAGAACACGACCAATCTTTGCAACCTTGGCTTTAGTGAAAAGTAGCACAAAATCTTTGCAGGTTGTTTCTTTTTATTATTCTTCCACCTAGATGTCTTGCATTTTTTGCATTCTTGCAAGCCTTCGTCTTCCCCAAAATACAATATACAATCATTTGGGCAAGCATGTATCTTGGTGTAATTAAGACCAAGTTTGTTTATGGTTTTCTTGGCCTCATAAAAGGAAATAGGAATCTTGGCATCTTCAAAGGCATCTTTTAACAATTCTAGTATCATACTCATCGCTTTGTCAGTCATCTGGCACAAACATTTTATATGATACAATTTAATTAGGAAGGATAATTTGGATACTTCTTACACCCTTCATATAATGGTTGCTTGCCATCTTCGATCAATTCAAAGAACTTTGCATAATCTTCATTATTCCCCTCAATATGCCCTTCATTAACTATTTCTTCTCTATTTATAGGCTCACAAGACATATCAGGCTCATTGACATCGTTGCTGGTGAACCCAAATGCATCATTAATCATGGTTGCCATTAGGTTTTGGGGTTGCAAAGTATCTTCTATGAAATTTGTGCTCTGAAAAGACTGTGGCGCAGTTGCATTTGATTCTTTCCCATGCATATACCAAAATTTATAATTTTTGGGAAAAGGCTTACAAGTCAAGTGCTCTTCAATTACACCTCTTTCTTGCCACTTTTTAAAGCCACATATCGGACACGGGCATTTAATTACACGCCCATCAATAGACCCGTGCTCGAAACCAAAATCCAAAAATTTTCTTAGCCCATTTTCATATTCAGGTGTGTTTTGTGGTTTGCTAATCCAAGATTTATCAATTGGCATAGCTAGAAAGAACACAGAACGATCCAACTTAAAATTAAAATAGAATCACAATATTAAAATGAAAAAGTTAGTTCAGGACAAAATAAAGCAAACACAAACAAAGAGATGGAAGAAACATAAATTATTTTGGGTGAAGCCTCTTGATATACAACTTTTACGATTGACTCATGTGTCTGTATGTAGAGTTCCTACATACAAACATGAACTCTGTAGAGTTCCTACATACAGACACATGATTCAATCCTTAAAGTAAAAATGATATTTTTTTTCCAGAGAGAACTTTACATGTCATGTCTATCAACAAAAGGAGAAGAAAGAAAGAATGTTGAGGAAAAAATTGTAAACAGAACTTCTTAGTAACCATTTCGCCTATCTAGCTACGTAAAGGAGAAAAGTAAACTAGAATAGTTCACATATTAAATGAAACATGATACAATATATTGACAAAATACTCAATGGTAAATGCAACACATTCCATAGCTTAGCGATTTTCCATAAACAAGCAACATCTAAATCTAAACCAACCAAAAGAGAACCAGAAACATAAACAAAATACGTAGCTTAATTACAAGCTATGGTTCTTATATTCAATAGTGAACGCAGATTTGATACCTATGAAACAGTTTACTGTCGACGTCAATCCCGATAGCTTCACCAGAAATTTTTGATCCCCTGGTTACCTATATGATATTTAGGTTAATATTAGCTAAAAATTATTTGCATACAATCCAAATACGAGATGTTATGTGGAAAAAAAAGGTGAACAAAACTGGCAACCAGAAAAGAGAAACAAATTGGGGAAAATCGCTACGTGAACCCTAAAAATTTCAAAATTTTTACACAGAAACAGAAATTTCAAAATTCCATTCATGCATGAACCCTAAAATCAATTTAGAAGAGGAATCCCAGCTAGGGATTGAGAAGTTATAGCTAACGATCCCAACAACAGCAGAACTGAAAATGGAAATAATTAATGAAAATGGAAATTTCTCACCTAAGAATGTAAATTTCGAAATTTAATGCGAAGATTGTCGATGCTAATGAGTTGTTGCCTATGGAAATATAAGCTAAGAGTGATGGTAGTAGAATGGACAAAAAAGAAAGCTAAGAATGGAATGGAAATAACTTTACTGTATGCTAATTGTTTTTAAGAGTGAAGATAGAGAGAGCGCGCAGAGAATTGTATGCTTAATTGTTTTTAAAAAAAAAAAAAAAAACTATAGCGGCGGTTTGAACCGCAGTAATATTAACGAAAACGCCATTAATTAAAAATTTATTATGGCATCACCAAAACCGCAATATTATATTGCATTTTACTGCCGTTTTATAGAACCGCCTTAATATCTCCGTTTATTTGTAGTGAACGTACCTCTTATAATAGGAGGTAATCTTTTAAGCTTAGTACCTCAAAATAGGGGAAATTGCGTTTTAGGTACCTTTCACATGTAAGGTTTTTTGTTTTTGTTTGAGTCTCTTTTTTGTCTTTTGATATCACTTTTGACTTCTTTTCTTTTTGACATTTTTCAAGGAAGTACTATAATTGATAGTTCTACCGTGTGTAGGCTAGCAAAGTGTTTATGTTAACAAGAAATATTAGATGCAGTGTATAGTTTTTTTTCTTCTAAAAAATTATGCCAAATTATGTTGGTATCGCAAATTCTGAGTATTGGTCCTTATACATGGAAAAGAAAAATGTCGTTGGTGTCTGATAATTTAATCCCTAAAATACTCAAAAGTAAAGAAACGGGGATAATTTAATTGATACGAAAGAGAAATTAAGACAACACAAACCTCAAAAACATCAAAAAGGCGAATGATGTTTGGGTGATCAACAGAAGACAAGAAGGTGAGTTCACCGTCCAAGTAATTCTTGAGTTGGCGAGTGAGCTTAAGTATGACTTGTTAAATAACGCTCTATGCCTACTAGGAGAAAATATTTATGCCAAGTAGCTCATATTTTGAGTTTGTTACCCGGTTTAGCCCATATTGAAACTAAAAGAGCACTGCTCAACACGAGTAAGCTGAACAAAAAAACCCCTAAAACACTCAAAGTAAAGAAAAGGGGATAATTTTATTGATAGCAAAGAGAAATTAAGACAGCACAAACCTGAAAGAAATCAAAAAGGCGAATAATGTTTGGGTGATGAACAGAAGACAAGAAAGTGAGTTCACAGTCCAAGCAATTCTTGAGTTGGCGAGTGAGCTTGTCTCGGTCAATTTGCTTAAGCGTCACCACTTTTCCGGTAGTTCGGTGCTCTGCTTTCCACACTGTTGACGATGACCCACCGCCCAGCTTACACGTCACCGTGTACTCTCCCACCATCAGCTGATCAGCTTCCTTTTAAACTCCTTTTTTGTATACACTCTCTCTGTGTTTTTTCGTTGGCTTTTCTATTAGGAGTAAATATAGAGAAAAGGACATAAATAGTCACTCAACTATATGAGAGTAGGTTCAAAATAGTCCTTTAACTATGCACTTAACGGTTTCGGTCCTTTAAGTTTGCCATAAGTTAACAGAAATGGAACCTTAACTATGAGAGTTGGTTAAAAATATTCTCTTAAGTATGCACTTAACGGTATTGGTCCTTTAAGTTCGCCAAAGTTAACACTTTTAGTCTCCGACAAAATATTTACCGAACTCTGTTTGTTAGATTTGACGAGAACTATGAATAAAAGGGAAAAAATTAGCAAGTACTCACATTTAGAGGTACACATTATTAAAGAAAAGACCAAACACCTCTGGACAAAATCGACGAACCTCAGTTGGTTATAGGGGAAAATCGAGGAAAAACCTACAAACTTGATAATGTCAGAAAATAATGTCTCGGAACATAAAGATCGACGGGCTCTATCGATTAAAACGCAGGAAGTCCATCGGCTAAGTAAAATATACTAGACTCATTTTTACTGAAACCCCAGTATAAAAATAAATACTTTCATTTTAGTGATTTAAAAAAAATAGTTTCCGCACATTTTTCCTCCAAAATAACTGACAGGTGCCTGTTGGTTTTCGTAAAAAACAATAAAAAAAAAAAATGTATCCCTCGATTTTATCCATTTGTTTCCGTCCATCGTTTTTTCGCTTGTTTTTAGTAGTGACAATTTTTGTAGTTTCTGGTATTTCTAATTTATTTCTGAAGTCTGGTGTAGTTTACTTAGCCAGTGGACTCTCTTAGTTTTACTCGACAGAGTCCGTCGGTCTTTGTGTTTCGAGACATTATCTTTTGATATTATCAAGTTTGTTGGTTTTTTCCTTATAACAGACTAATGTCCGTCGGTTTTGTCCTAAGGCATTTGGCCTTTTCTTTAGTAATGTGAATATGAGTTCTCGCTGATTTTTTTTCCCCATAGTTCTCATCAAATCTAACAAATAGAGTTCGATGAATATTTTGTCGGAGGCTTAAAGTGTTAACGTTTAGCGAACTTAAAGGACCAAAACTGTTAAGTGCATACTTAAGGGACTATTTTTAACCAACTCTCATAGTTAAGGGACCATTTTTGTTAACTTGTGGCAAACTTAAAGGAGCAAAACTATTAAATGCATAGTTAAGAGACTATTTTGAACCTATTGTCATAGTTAAGGAATCATTTATGTCCTTTTCTCAGTAAATATAATATTTGGGAAAATTATGGTTTATGTTTTATTTTTAAAAATGACAATTTAGAGAGTGTTTGTATTAACTTTTTAAAAGTAGACCAAAAGCTAAAGGTCATAATTTGGTAATACCCGATTTTTGGCTTTTGACTTATTTTTGTACTTTTTTAGCCTAAAAGTAAGTGCTTAAAAACACTTTTTATCTTTTTCAAACACAGTAAAAAAATAAAAAAGAGCTTAAAATTCAATAAGCACTTAAAATAAGCCAATCCAAACACCCTCTTAGTCCTCTATGAGTCTGAAACCTAAATGACCTAAGAAAAATAGTTTGGAACCAACCTACCCCATAAAAAAAGTTAATTTTCTACCTTTAACGCATGAAATTGTTGTGTTAATCGTAATGGCGCGGTTAAGTCCTTTAGCGCAGCATCGCAACAATTTCTTGCTTTAAAGCTCCTCCTTTAACCTAAGAAATTGATGCGTAAAAGAAGTCATTAAATCTAGAGCAGAACCTCTACTTTCATGCTTCTTCATTCTTTTATCTCCTCCATTTTCAATCTTTTTCTATACTTTGGTCCCCGATAAGTCATGTCTCAATACTTCGAAATGCCAATGTATGATTTAGAACCCGACATTTGTAAGTGCAGTCTATATTGTCTGCTCAAAACATTAAGGACCCCAGAAAATCTGGACCGTCATTTTTGGCGTTGTAAAGTGCCCGAAGTAAAAAAAAAAAAAAAATATATATATATATATATACATACTTTTTATAGAGTTTTTATCACATTATCTACACATTTTACTTTACATAACTGAATTTTCATTTGTTATTTTTATAGCCAAATGGTGGGTGTTAATATTTTCTACGGGAAAATGAAGTTTTCGTGGATAAAACGGTGGTGTCTAAGTTTAAAAAGACTTTGATTGATAGAGATATCGCGACTTCACGACGCAATAGAAATATAGTGAAGTTTAATTTGTAGTTTAAACTTAGGGAAGCCGAAGAAAAAATTGAACTTCTTGAGTTGTTGTTAAAAGAATCGGAAGAAAAAAAAAAGTTGCTTCAACGATAATCTTAGAGACACTCAACGCGAGAGATATGCTTTGAAAGAGAAACTGAAATTTTTGTAGGATCATTTGTGGTCTCTTGTTGTTGTTTGTAATTTTAAAAAAGTCGGATAATGTTAAGCGAAATTGGAAATTGAAGTTGATGGGGGGGGATTTCATTCAATTGAGGGATAATTTTATTAATTTTGATAACGGTAGGGATATAAATAGCCCAACTTTATAACGACAAACAAATTTAGCTAATAAACCAAAGTAGAAACATATTTTATTGGCATAACACATAAATAGGCCCTCAAACTTGACCTCATCTTTTAGAGTCCTCGACTTTTGTGGGTTAAAAAAAATTTGAACCAAAATAACACTTAAAAAAATCCCCAAGTTTCACGCATGACATTCGTGCGTGAAAGAGGGCAGAAAGCTGCCCCTCCTCCTTCCCCACCACGGTCCCCCCAATTGTTTTTTTAAATGACCCGCCATTAAAGGCGATTTTAGTGGTCCCCAAGCCCTTAAAACGTCATTTTCGTGTTGTTTTTCAATTCAAAGTCAATATTGTTGGTATATTGAAGTGTAGGAACAAGTTTCTAAGGTTGGATTTCGGAATAGAGCGGTGTAGAACTCATTTCGAAAACTCAAAAGAAGCTTCAATCTAGGTATTTCACTACGAATTTTCTATTACATTATTAACTATATTATTACCCTAAGCATGATTATTGCGTACTTGTTGTGAATTTCAAAAAAAAAAAAAAAACTTTTGCGCATTTCTTTTTGCGTTATTGGGGTTGTTTGGGACTGCCCCGTTTTTATTTTTATTTTATTTTTTTATTTGTTCATTTGTTGTTAATTTTTTAATTATTTATTAATTGTTTACTTAGTATTTTTTAATTGTTAGATTAGCTATTTCAATTGTTAGACTAGCTAATTATTTATTTAGTTTTTTGTGAAACCAATTGTTTATTTGTTAATAATTTGTTACTTGTTTGATTAGTTAGTTAATTGTTTATTTATTAAATATATGATAGTGATTTGTTACTTGTTTGATTAGTTAGTTAATTGTTTATGCTAATTGTTTTGCTAGCTAATTGTTAATTATTTGACTTATTAATTATTAGGATTGAAAACCCTTAGTTTAGGATTAAAGACCCTTAGTTTAGGGTAAGGCGTGGGAGGTTGTCACGACCCAGCCCCGTGGGCCGCGACTGGTGTCCTATTTGGACACCCAAACAGACTTACGTACCAGATTGACATATCAAAGGTTTATTCAAACTTAACATACGTTATTTTAAGCAGATACTGGAACCAATTACCATCTTAAGCGGTCGCCCGTACAGAAACATCATATCAAATCCGATAGGCTAGCGAAATACACATCGCCCAAACATACACACATGTACAAACAAATGGGCCGTTTTGGCCATAATAGCAAACGGGACCGCATTAAGACGCAGATCATAATCACAAACGAACAAATATGACCCATGACCCACATATATGTCTACAGGCCTCTACAAAACATAACAGAAAACATATGACGGGACAGGGCCCCGCTGTACCCAAATAGTCATATATACAGAACATGTATAACCGAAGGTATGTACCAAAAATATGAGCTCCGGATCAAAGGGAGTACTCCAAGTGGCAGAATATATATCCTATACCGGAGGATCACCAAAACGAACGTCTGTACCTGCGGGCATGAAACGCAGCCCCCGAAGAAAGGGGGTCAGTACGAAATATGTACTGAGTATGGCGAGGTCTCGGGAACCGTAACACATCATACTGCTGAATATAACATAGTGCGCACGATCACAAAACCGGCCCGGGATCCGGCGAACGATATCATAGTACGCCGTATATAAGCAGTACCCGGCCCTATGGCGAGGTCTCGGGAACCGTAACACATCATACTGCTGAATATAACATAGTGCGCACGATCACAAAACCGGCCCGGGATCCAGCGAACGATATCATAGTAGTAGGCACGAGCAGAGTAGTGCGGAAACCACATGCATATAAAAAAATAAATTTCAAAACTCGATGAACAAATATATTTACTGCATCCAAAGGCTCAGAAATCAGTTTCGGATCAATCGGAGTTAGTATACGAAAGTTACTAACTTTTGAAGTACAGAACTTTCTAAAAGCGTTTCAGAAGCTCTTTTCGGAATTTTAAGTGACATTCATATTAGGGGAACTTTCAACCATTACTATGGAGCAAATCAAATGGAGCCTTTAAGATCATATGTATGTATCAAAATATATGTATCCAAAACTTTAGCCATATCAAATGTTTTTCGGACATCATTATGGATCACATAATCATACTAGGAAACTTGCGGATAACATTATGGATCAAATCAAATGGGGACTTTAAGACCATATTTTCATATCGAAATATTCATCAAAGGCCTTAGTCTTCTCGTTTTTCTTTCTTTCGAACAACATCCGGAACATAACAAATAGGATCTTTGAACATCATAAAATATGTATCCAGCCATATGGAATAGCTTATGGAGGTCAAAGATGTTAGCCATCCTAGTGGCTCTAAGAATAAGATTTTCTTTAGGAGCATACTTATACGTTATTTGTTCATTCCAAAAAGGTCATGCCAAAAGAAAGAAAGGTAGGCTTTACATACCTCAATCGCTCGCTAACCAAATCCCGACTCAAGTCTCGGGCTCTCCAATGTCTACAATAATATTATCAATTACCAAATATTACCTACAAGTACTTAGAAATCCAATTCTAACTAGTACTTGTCTACAGAAATTTCGGCAGCATCTCCCCTGTAAATTCAACATCCCCGAGAATTTAACTCGGCCAAATTCATCAACAACCATACCAACAATACCAACAACCATAATAATAGTCATCAAGAATCAATTTAAACGCATTCTAACATTAATGACTTTCTTCTCTACATAGCGTATCATATTCAATTCAACTACGTCTTTTCAAGCCAATATCACCATTTACATATTCATTTCCTAGCTCAAGATTATTCAAACATAATTCCAAGGACATTTCAAACAATCTACTCAACATTCCGACAATCCCACCAAAACCATACCTCACCCGAAACATCCAATCTTCGACACGAACATTCACAACGCATTTTTATCCTCCAATTTCATCAACAACAATCATTTATACTTTAGCAATTCCATTCCCATAATTACATAAGACCATAATAAAATCATATGATTTCCTACAACAACTTAACAACCAATTTTCATGCCAACATAAACTATTTGCCTTCCATTTACATCACAAGGGTCACAACAACACAATTTAACATAATAAATAAAATTTGTTCATCCTTCTCCATCAACCACCCTACACGGACACACACACACATACCCACAACACACAAATTTCCTACTTTACATTCATTTCCATATACTACAATATATATATAATTCTTCCAAGACAAAAAGGATAGAATCTTTACCTTTTTCTTCAAATTCTTCACTTGATAAAAAAAGTACTTTCTTGCCTCAAAATTTATATCCCGTTGAAGAGGGTCTTGAGCTTAGTAGGAATACTAAAAAATTATGATTTTTGGATCAAAGATTGGTGGGCTAAATTTTTTTCCTTTTCTCCTTGTGTTGGCCGAATGGCCCTTTCTTTTTGTGCTCTCAACTCCCTTTCTCTTGAACATTCTAGAGTGAAGACAAATAATGGCCCCTTTTACCTATTTATAACTTGGATTAAATTCTTTAAATGGGCCTTGGGCCACTCACCCTTTGGCCGGCCACCTATTGGCATTTTCAAGCCCAATGAAATTTTTTTCTCTCTCTTCTTTTATTTCAAGCCCATTATTTCATGACAAATTTTTGTAACTCATGAAAACTGTTTTCCAAATTTCCAAATTTGCCCTTAGCCTTCCTCAATATCCCGCATCAATATATTTCAAGAACAACATATATATAAAATAAGATCAAAATATTGCTTCATCTCTCACTAGTCACAATTATTTCACATTATCCAAATGTGTGAAATTACGGGATATAATAGAGGTAGTGAGGGTGGGGTTGGTGGTAGGGGATGGGGGGGTAGTGGGGAGGGGGGATGGGAGTGGGTGGTGTGGGGTAGGGGTTGATGGTGGGGTTGGTGGTGGGAAGTGGGGGTGGGTGGTATAGCGTAAGGGTTGGTGGTGGGGAGTGGGGAGTGGGGATGGGTGGGATTGGGGTTGGTGGTGCGATGGGGGTGGTGGGGAGGGTGGGTAGGTGGTGGGGTGGGGTTGGAGTGGAGAACCGGTGGGGGTGGGGTTGAGGTGGAAGGTTGGGGCTGGGGCTGGGGCTGGAGCTGATGATAGAAAAGTTTCATACAAAAATACCTCTTAATGATATTAAGACTTGGTTCAAGATTTTAATGATTAAGACATATTCAGACCCAATAAGTGCTTAGATCTTAATGCAAACAAATGCACTTAATGGCTTAAGGTCTGAACCATTCTGATTCAGACCTCCAATGCGTGCAAACAAATGAGGCCTTAATGATTAAGACCTATTCAGACCCAATAAGTGCTTAAAACTTAATGCAAACAAATGCACTTAATGGCTTAAGGTCTGAACCATTCAGATTCAGACCTCCAATAAGTGCAAACAAAGGAGGCCTAAGAAGGTCCTTATGGAAATTTTGGATGCTGGAAACAGAGTCAGCCTGCCCTCTTTTATGATTGAACACATGGTGAAGGTTGTTAATACTAAAGACGGTGTACATGGACTTTCCCATGGATTCTTACTAACAAAAGTGTTTAAACACTGTAAGGTTGCTCAGGGAAATGCCACCAAAGGAATCAAGAAACAGATGTTTTCTCTGGGCATGTTAGAAGAATGTGAAATCATACAATACCTAAGAAAGGAGGAGCGAGATGTATTTCCACTATTTCGCGACTGATTGAGGCAAACGATAAAGCTCTAGCAAATATAGAGATGCTGAAGGTTGAAAATGCTGTGGTAAAGACTGAAAATGCAAATCTGAAGAAAGACATGGTCCTAATATAGTGCTGAAGGCCGAGAATGCTGAGCTAAGAGAAGACAATGCCAGACTAAAGAGAAAGGTTGAGGAGCTCCAAGAAACACTATTGGCAGCACATCATGCAGCAGATGCTAGAGTGGACATACTGATTGTAGCTCTCAACTCCAACAAACCAGCCACCCATTGACTCTCTCTTCGCTAAACCAAGTTCTTGATCGCCCTGTTCCTAATCCTACTGTCTTTTCTTTTTGGACTGTAATACTGACAATGTTTTTGGGGACTTTGTTATGTATGTTTATGCATGTCTTGACTGCGTTGGTCTTATTAATGGCAGATATCTCTGACTTATGCATATGTTTTTCCTTAATTTATGCCTTGTTGCTTCTAATTTCATTCATTCTAATCCCTTTTCAATGATGCCAAAAGGGGGAAGATAAGTGATGATAATGATGAACTGATATAATTTGATTAACTATGTTTAAGTGGCGGCTAATTGATAATTGTTCTTAAAAGTAAAGTAGATGGATCACATGTTGTTAAAGGCCGAATCGACAGGGGGAACCTAGTCTCAAGATGGAAGACTGAGTTGATGTTAAACCTGGTCTCCATTGAGCCTGGAAGATAATCCGCAGGGGGAATATGACATGTTCTTCAAAGTGCTGATAAAAGATGAAGAATGTTGACTTGCTTTCATTGCTCAACCAATCCGCAGGGGGAATATGACATGTTTTTCAAAGTGCTGATAGAAGATGAAGAATGTTGACTTGCTTTCATTGCTCAACCAGTTGCTGAAGCTGACTATGCAAGGGTACCTGGTCCCCAGGGAGAATATCATGCACAACAAGTTTATCATCATCAAAAAGGGGAAATTGATGAGTTACGACATTTCATAGTTTTGATGATATGACAAACAAGCAAGGGACCAGGTTCTCCACTGGTTTCCATGAGAGCAGCACAGCACAACAACAGCTATAAAGCTGTTGCATTGTTCACGCAAACTGCAATAGAACAACTGTATGTCTGCCAAAAGACTAAGGCCTCTGTAAGGTCACTATCCATGGTCACATGTTCCTCACATGCTCATTGCTTGGCCTCATATATATATATATATATATATATATATATATATATATATATATATACACACACACACACACACACACACACATACAACATGTTGGGATCTTTTGACCTAGGCACTTGAAAAACAAAAAAAGGGCAAAATCTTTACAAGTACAGCCGCCACCTTTCTCAAGGTGCTCTAAAGTGTAAAGCCTCAACGAGTCGAAGGACCAGATCCCAGAACTGAAGATACTTTAAGTCCTTAGGTTTGTTGACAAAACCTACATTCCCTTCGGAAGGGCTGTTTGTAGGTATTCTCTTGTTCTTAGTTTCCAAAAGGTGTGTTAACACTTTGCTAGAGTTAGTCATTGTGGTTTGAATTCTCAAGGGATGCCCTTGAGTAGTACATTAAGATTGTACCACAGTCTAAGTGTATTAGTCTCTCGGCCTAGAGGAGAGAAAAGGGGTAAAGGTTGAGAAGTTGTTTGTGAAGGGAGATTAGTGGTCTAGATTCACCTACAGCTGAGGTGTTGTGAGGGGTAGAGTTAGGAACTAATTTCAAGGACAAAAACTTGTAATCTTACACTTTGCTCAGTCTAGTGAAGTTGAAATCCTACCGGTGTAGGTTGTGGTTTTTAATCCCTTGAGCAAGGAGTTTTCCACATAAAACATCTTGTCTTATTTTATCTTTCTGCACTTAATTGTTAAACAGTTCAGGGACCTGGTCCGCTAGACTGTTTTAGTGGACGCTGTTATACCCCATTTTAACCGGGTCAAAGCGGAGTACGACATATTGATGATTCCTATGTTATTTAACTTAAAGAGTCGCCACCTAATTATTTTAATGGTGAATTAGGACACCGAATTATTAACTAAGATAAAACTAAACTAAACTCCATTTTTAAAGTCTTACGAGCCTGATAAATTCTAGATAAGGGTTCTAAATATCCTAGTGGGAAGGTGTTAAGCATCCATTAGAATACATTAAATACGGTTACCGACCAAACTTAGGTTAACTAAAATTAAGCTTTGAGAATTTTGTTAAGACACAGATGCTATATCCTCGTTGAAAAGAAGAATATATATATAATTACGTCATTGCAAAACAAAATGAACTCTTGATTTTAAGAACTTAACCTATACGGATATTTGAAACAAAAGTGGGCGAAGATTTGAGAACGTCATTTTTTTAAGCAAAAATAAGCTCTTTAACTTTTTAAAAGACTATACAAAGGAAAAATTAATTATAGAAAGATTTACTTCAAAATAGAAATGGGTTAATCTTTTAGCTCATATCAAACTCGGTTTTGCTTGCCGAAAAAGAAAAGCTTCCCGGTAAAACTATAAGTTGAAAATTTATGTCAAAAAAGAATGTTCAATGATTCTCAAGCTCTGATTTGTGTCAAAAGCATTCTAAAAAAAATGACCCAGTGATATGAAAAATATTTCATTTGATTGCTTTTTCCATGGTTGCATCTCCACATTAGAACTTAGATAGTTATTTGTTCAAAGGAAAAATAAAGTTCAACGGATATTTATTTAACGATTAGCATTTCTAAACCATGATCATGTAGAAAATCAACTTTTAATTATCTCAAAGGAAGCTGCCCAAGTTCAAAAAGTCAGTTTGCAACAAGCTTAAAAATGAACGTCGTCTTCTTCTTCTATGCAATACTACCAGTGAAATAAAAAAAAAAGCCTACCAATATATACCTAAATTCTCAAAACATTGAAAACATTATAAATATTATAAAGGACTTCTAAAAAAAAAAACTACCGGTTTCCCCTTATATCAACTATTATTTCTAAGTTAATACCAGTATTGGTCCTATACTCAATATTAAGAGGATCACGTTAGAAACATTACTAAAATAGCAAGGTTATGACCGATCAAATAAAAGAGAACTAAGATAGAGGATTCCCCTGCTCCCATTTCATTTTTCAATTCGGATGGGAGAGGGCGAGGAACTGAATAATGAGTGATGATAACTTCGTTATCCCTTTTCGACTCCGTTCGAATGCATAGAGCGATAGATACTTGACAGGGCGAAATGCAAGTTTTCCTTGATCTAACGGGAATATCGAGTCTCATTTGAGACTCCTCGCAACTCCAGATGTCATGTAAAGAAGAAACCAAAAAAAAAAAGAGAGAGAATTAGAGCAGCGACATGATTTTATAATAGACAAGATTTTATAATCGACAACAAACGTAAATAAAGTACTGTAAAAGTCACTTAACTACAACATGTTGAACCAAACTTTAGACAAATATTTTACACTTCATACCTACTGGAAAAATATGATTCGGTTCATAATCTACAAAATATAAATACTCAAGCAAACGCTATTATTCAGAAAATAAGCTCCTTCCTTTTGCATTTTTAACACTTAGACGAAAGAGAGAACAAAAAAAAAATGATTACAGTTTCAAACATCCTTCTCTAAACCATAGCAAATTGTTTTATGAATTGTACACCATATTAAATCCTAGCTACAACATCCATATTCTAATACGGACAACAACTAAGTCACACACAGAATATTTTTTGAGTAAGTAGCAATTTCCTATAGGCATGGTTGTAATTCACAAGAAGACAACATAAGTCATGATCTTTTAAAACAACATGAGTTTAAAAAAAAGCACATGATTTTATAAATATATGATCCGTAAAACCATGACCTCAAAATGAAGGACAATATCTTGAAACTTAAACATCATCAAGGACTACCATTCTTCATGGTATTTAAAACCAAAAGCAGCAAGAAACAGCAGCTAATGTTACGGCCACCAGAGAATTTATTCATGTAAGTAGTTTAGTCAGCTTCTTATTATTATTGTTATTATTTTTTTCGATCAACACACTCAAACCAACTGCACAATCCCTTCGAGATTTCTGTACAGAAACAAACTTTAAATCGTGTTTTCTACATGGGAACTAATTAATAAACTGTAAGTCACATATACGAATAAACAAACGTTTGTTAAAACCAAAACACAATAAACAGGGGGCAGAAATAGAAAGTTACGGACCTTTTTATGGCGTAGTGAACTGAGGCAGGGGTCCACAGATCCACCGGACTACAGACTTTGCTCACGAACAAAGCGACACAATCAAACAAAAGAAATCTATGCTGCAGCTAAAAGTTGACAGAGATCTAAAAGGAGAGAAAGGGGCAATGTAATCTGATGTGAATTTTTATATTTTTGAAAGATAAACGGTATGAAACAGAAAGTAATTTTTTGAAGCTTGGAGAGGGAGAAGTAGCCGCAAAAACTTGTGTCCGAAATGGACTCAAAGCAAGTATTTATAGGGCGAACTTAGGGTTTGCACAGATTTTTTGGGCAGGATTTCTTGGTCAAAGCTCCATTCAAATCCAAACGTTAGGATGTTTTGTATGTCATCGGATCAGAAAAAAAAAAGAAGAAGGAAGAAGACGAAATCCATTAAAGCTCTTGTACTAAAAGGGCGAAAGAAGAAATGATAAAGAAAATCAAGTTTGAACGTACCAATTAAAATTAAAGCTTTGGCCACGAGGTGTTCAGGGTCTTGCCAAAGGGAAAAGAAGCTGATCTCACTAAGGTGACAAAGGGAAAGCGGAATCCACGTATAAACACTGATGATTATACTGGTGAGCACTTCTGCTCATTGAGATATCCGGATATTTTTGACCTTTAACCGAAGCTCTCATCTCCCCCTTTCATCTATCTTCAAAAAGTCATGTTGACAAAACTCTTTAAAAGAGATCCATTTCTCTGCAGATATAAGGAGATTTATCAAATGTTAATGAGGTAGGAAGACAATACAAATGTTATTGGAAACACAAATCTGCAAACCGGGATCGATAGACAATAGTCTTGAGCACAAGTCAACACAATCCGGGTGCAACTGAGGAAGAATCGGCTCAGAGAAAGGAAGACGTAGAGATGCCTTGATATTCTGAAGTATCTATTTTTTTTCCCCTAAAACATAAATAATTGAAGATGGCGAAGTAACAAACACAGGAAGGCCTTTGCATTGGAAAAATGCTATTACCTGAACACTAGTTCTACCGCGGAAGGGAGGGTAACCATTAAGTAGTTCGAAAAGAAGTGAACCAAGACTCCACATATCAACCTATTCAGAAGAAAACGTGTCAGTTTGTCTCATTTGTGTAATAAACATAGCTGTTAATTGATTCTTAACTTGTCATCATATTTTTTAAATTGTAAAATTTCTGGAGCCATGTAAAAAGGGGACCCACACACTGTTTCTGCAAGGTCGTTCGGATTTAACATTCTGTTCCTAGAATAAGAAGATAATGAGATTGTAAATGATGCCAAGCACCAGTTTGGAAATTCCATATCACGTTTCTTTACCTTGAGAGACCAAAATCAGCAATCCTAAGAATCGGGTCATTCTCCATACTAGATAACAGAATGTTCTGAACCAGAAATGAATTAATTGAGAACTGTATCAGACATAAAAATAAATAAATAAGATGAACATCAAGCTTTTTGAGCATAAGTATTCAAAGGTGAACAAATTTCAACAAGACAAAAACAAGAGAACAATGATGAATAGAACCTTTTTTTTTTATAAAGCAATGACAATAGAAACTTGCAAAAAACAAAAGCAAAAAGATTACCAGATTACCAAGTAAAAAATTGTAATTCATGTGGCCCCTTGTAGATTGATTATGCCGCTGTACTAAATTTTTGTAGGGTCTGTGTTAGGAGACTCTTTATTCATTCCTTATCATAGATATCTGATGCTATTTTCCTTCTTATTAGGACACAATTCCTACTTTAGGCATTTTCATGCTTCCTTATTCCTTTTTCACCGTATCTCAAGAATTAGGCCCTACTTTTATCTCTCAAACTTCCTTTCTCCTTCTCAATATCATTTCCAAAGTTAACATGTTTTTCTTTTAATTACAAAAATGAAGTACCCCCTAGCATTTGTAAATTACATGTACATCACACACATTACCTAAAAAATCTGATAGAACTAAAAGTTTTAGCAATTCAAAGTTTGTTTATTTTATGCATGTTCACCAGTATTAGCCACACTTCATTAACAACGGCCTTTAGGTTTTGTTGCATAAGACCAACCTAAAAAATCCCGTGCTGGAAGAAGCTAAACCCAGTTAAAAAATCTAGATTGTGCGTATTGAAATGTATTCAATTTATGATCATAAGAAACAAAAACTTATACCTCTGGCTTCAAGTCACGATGGATGATTTGGTGCATGCTTAGTACCTCTAGGCCAGCTCCTACAATATTGCAACCAGAATAGCATCAGTTGTACATGAATTGAGCAAGGAAGTCGTGATAAGAAAAAGAAAGAGTGAAAAAGAATTCTAAACAAAAAATTACCAATCTGTTTCATAAAATTTCTAGCTACACATTCTTGAACTCTGCCATGAGTCCGAATGTAAGAAGCCAGATCCCCTCCAGCGCAAAATTCCAAGACAAGGAAAATAGAGTTTTCAGCCTGAGGGATAAAGCAGTCTTCTCAAATTAAGAACTGAGGGAGAAGAACAGTACTAGAGCTTCTGATTGCCATGATTTGATCTTTAGGTCAGACACAGAAGTCATACAGTGAATGATTTTTGCACTAAATCTTCTGCCTAATAAATATCAACTTTTGCAAGCTAAACATAAACAAGCCATACACTGACGCATGTCAACAAGACCTTCAAAACTACACCATCCAAAACCCAAGGAATAAAGTTTATAGGGTTAAAACTTTTACTGTATCTAGTGCATTAACTATGAAGCACTAAATTACGTCCGACCAAAAGCTATGACCAAAAATACCTCTTACTTTCTGGAGTGAGTGGATTTCTTAAGGGGTCGCCCAAACTAAAATCATCATATGATATGGACTGGAGGTGGTAGTAATAGTAGTAGTAATAGTAGTCATATTCTATGAGATATTATACACCAAAAGCAAGATACACATACACCCCGTCTTAAATGCAGCCCGTCTTAAATGCAGCCTTTCGCTACTTTAACACTGTTTGCAATTGAAATGAAGCTATTCTTTAATTCATCTACCTGGACTAGCTGGCTGGGACAACTTTCAGCCACTATTTGATAATAAAATTTCAATTCATCATCAACATAGCAAATATTAAAAAATCACATGCTCGGAGTACAATACCATGCACAAAACCTTCCTTCTGGACAATTTTCTTTAGATACTATGCACCCAATATTTTTTTGAGAAGAGATATTATGCACCCAAATTAATTTTTCGACTTGCCGACTAGCACCTTCCTGAGATGGTTGCTCTTTCAGAAACCTTATCTTTCTTTATAAAAAGGTACCACCACTTTTAGACTGGGTTTATCTCTTTTTTCACAAAATATTATCCATCCCTTTCTCATTAAAAGTTTGAAAAAAGAAACGGAATTTCCCTTTCTATTCTTTGAAAAGTTTAAAAAAAAAAAATCCCTACAAATTAAGCCGATGAGTGTGCGCAAATTATCTAATGTATCTAGAGAAATTTCCTGAGTCAGTTTTCTTACTTCTTAGCAGTTAACCCTTGTTCCCCCAGTATCAATACTTGAGCCTATATGCTCAATTTGTCAGAATCCTAAATTAAGATAATTGTTCAATAGAGCAAAAGTATGGTCACTAGATAGCTAAAAGGGAAAAAGCAGAGCGAGCTCTCTTGATACTGTAACATGGTCTAACACATAAAGAGAAGAGTCTAAACATGAGTAACAAATATTTTCAATTTCTGTTGCTTCAGCTATCTGCATAGACACTTCAAGTCTCACATGTACACAGAAACTAAGCATACACACTACCAATAACCCAAAGAAAGAATGAGAACCTACATATGTGGCACTTTGGCATGAGCATGCTAGCTAATCTATTTCAACTTAGCTAAACAACCGTGAATAGTTTATCCACTAAATACACACTGGTTACACACTTATTCCAACTACAGAACTGATTCAACATAAAAAACAGATGAAATCAGGTCACAAAGCTCATATCATACAGGCCCACAACACAAACACACCCTTGGGACACAACAAGAATTGAATATAAACCACTAATGTAGTTAGTGTCCATTTCGTCACACAAGAACCAAGTATCCTGCAGAAAAAAATTGCATAATCGTAGAAAAAGATAGACCTTTTAATTTCTACACTTTTTGGATTATAGTTGACAAAAGAATATTAACCACAAATTTAAGTTAGATGAAAAAACATTCAGTATATTCTGTAGTGTTCAACTAATATTATTACGCCCTCCGTCCCATTTTCTGTGAAGGTGTTACTATTTCAGGGATTCAAAAAGTTTTTTCTTTGACTACAATTTTCCCAAGCTATTTAAAAATATTTGAAATCATTAAGTATGGTACTTTCCATGTATTTCTCAAACATATACATTTTTTTTAAAAAAAAAATTAAAGATTTTTTTTTTGATAACCGTAGTGTCCCAGCCAGCTTGCGCACACTTCGACTAAATCCACGGGATACCTGTCACCTCCCACCAGCACCAAGTACCAGGTAATTCTGTCCACCACGGCTAGGGCAGATAGGAAGAATCACCTAGTGTTTTTGTCTCAACTGAGCTTTGAACCTAAGGCCTCATAGTTCTCAACTCATTTCATTGACCACTAGGTCACACCCTTGAGTGCTTACCCGAATATACCAAATATTAAGTGTTTTGACCTCCGCACTCGGAACCCCTCCACATAATTGGAACAGAGGGAGTATTATTCTTGGATAACTGAGAAACCAGCTGTTTCCCTCTTGAAACTCGACGAATATTACCCTTGGGATACCTTTTACCCTTCTCCACTTACACCTACACAACATAGCCATGCTAACCAAAGCCATCGGGGGCTATTTTCATTTTTATAAGACTTGCAGATATGTATAAATATTATATATCCAAGTAAAGAATTTATTCACTCCAAAATTCCATCAAAATAGTTTTAGGAAACCTTAAAGCAATTTGGGACTGAGAAAGCATGGGTAAGTGAAAAATATAAGGAAATGGGGATAATTTTATTAAATACCAACGAGAAATTAAGACAGCACAAACATGAAACACATCAAAAAGGTGAATGATGTTTGGGTGATGAACAGAAGACAAGAAACTAAGTTCACAGTACAAGCAATACTTGAGTTGGCGCGTCAGCTTGTGTAGGTTGATTTGCTTCAGCGCTACCACTTTTCCGGTTGTTCGGTGCTTGGCTTTCCACACTGTTGACAATGAGCCACCGCCGAGATGACACGTCAGCGTGTACTCTCCGATTGTTAGTTGATCACCTTCCACCAATATTTTTTCTATTATTTCGTCAAAGCTCCTCTTCTGGAAGATTTAACTTATGGTGACAAAAAAGTCTTATAATTAAAAATGGTGACTTTGACCAGCCAAGGTCAAATTTGTCTTAAAAGTGTGATTAACTTAAATTGAGATTAAATTATAATTTTTAAAACTTATAATTTTTTACAAAATACACAAAAGTCCATACACATTATACAAAAACTTCTTCCAACCCACACACATTATACAAAAACTCCTTCCAACCCATTTCCCCCACGACCCCAACTACTTCATTTTATTTCAAAAAAAAAAGAGCATTTCTTCAGTTTCTCTCTCTCTCCGTTGCTGCTGTTCAAAATCGGTGATCAGTGACCACCATTGTTGTTGCTCGTTCCTCTCTCTCCCTTGCTGCTGCTGCTGCTCATTTTTCTCTCTCTACATTGCTGTTGCTTGTCTAGTCATTCTCAGGTAAACTTTTTTTTTTTCACTTGGTTCAAAAGTAAGGGTTTTGAAATCAGAGTGTGAAAATGATGATTTTAGTTAAAGAAGATGAAGAAGAGCATGGGTTTTTCTTGAATGTTATTTGTTTTGTTGTAGTTTCGTGTATTTGTTGCACTTGTTGGGGTTTGTGAGTTTGTAAATAGTGGTTGTGGTTGTGAAATTATGGTTTTTGGTGCTGTTTTTGTTCTTTTTCTCTTTGTTATTTCGAAAAAAAAGACTTGCAATTTTGTTGATGTTTTCCAACAACTGAGGTTACCTGTTGCAGCAAATTCAACACTTGTTTGACAGTTGCAAACATCTGCTGAGGTTGCATGGTTTTGGTGTATTTTGTTTAAGTTGTGAGTGAGATTTGTGATGGTTGTGTGTTTGTAGTGAAATATAGATGTTTTGTAGTTAAATTTAGATATTTTTGCTGTTGTTATTGCTGTTGCAGCAAATTCAGCACTTGTTTGACAGTTGGAAACATCTGCTGAGGTTGCATGGTTTAAAAAAATCCTATTTGGTGTATTTTGTTTAAGTTGTGAGTGAGATTTGTGATGGTTGTGTGTTTGTAGTGAAATATAGATGTTTTGTAGTTAAATTTAGATATTTTGCTGTTGTTGTTGCTGTCATGCTATGGTTTAGGAAAAGTTTTGATTTTATCCAACAGCTGCTGGATAAAATCAAAACAATTGTTGAGGTTTTTGCAGTAACTGAAACAATTGTTGTAGCATATTAACAAGCTGTTGTAAAAAATCAAAACAGTTGCTAAGCTGTTGCAACTGTTTTTCTATTTCCAACAGATTAAGATTCTGGTGCAACAAGTAATAAGTTGTTGCAACAACTTAGTATTTTGTTGCAACATATTATTAATCTGTTGCAACAACTGATTACTTGTTGCAACATATTCCTTTTCCCTTTTTACTTTGAATGTTGCACTAACCAATTAAAACTTTTTTTCTATCTCCTGTGTGTAGATAAAATGGCTCCAGTTAAAAGAAAAGGAGAGAAACCAACTGAGGGAGAAAGTAGTAAAAGAGCTAAGGTGTAAACACCATTAGATAAATTTGTGACTGCTATTTGTCAATCAACAAATGAGGAAAGAGTTAGTGAAACTGGGGCTTCAGAAAGAGAGGAAACCCACGAAACCTCTGTTGGGCATGAAGAAGAAAGTGATAAAAATGAACAAAGTGAAGAAACTAGAGAAGAAAGTGAAAAAGATGATGAAAAATCTGCTGAAGGAGATAAAGAAAATAAAGAAAATGCTGAAGGAGATGAAGAAGAAGGAGATGAAAAAGAAGTAAGTGAAGAAGAAGGAGATGAAGAAGAAGGAGCTGAAAGGGATGAAGGAGGTGAAGAAGAAGCAGAAACTGAAAATGGTAATGAAGAAGAAGAAGAAGAATCAACAGATCAGATCTTGGCTGAGTTAAGAAGAAAAAGGAAACATAATGTGGATACCAATCTTGTTGAGTCTTCTAGTATTGCCATAGATCCCAATAGACCTTCGATTAAGGAGGTCGTCAAGAGTTTCAGCATTGAAAAGTACGGCGTGACGAAGCCGCTGAATGGAAATAAGGATTTGTCTGGTGATTTTGTTGTTAGATCAACCATGGGCAAGGGTTTTGACACCTTTAGGGGCATTCTCCGGCAGCAGGGGTTGGAGAATTTCTTTAGGGCTAGCTGCTTTGGGATCTATTTAGATTTGCCTGAAGATACCAGTGCCCGATTTCAAATGACAATGGTTTATGAGCTTTTGAAGCGTAAGATTATTTGTGATAGAAAGGATGAGATTTGGATCAATTACTGTGGCATGCCGGTTAGCTTTGGCATGAAGAAGTTTGTCATAGTTACCGGATTGAGATGTTATCCTTATGAGCCTCTTCCTACTGTTGTATTAACCAAGCCTGCCCGAACGCCCAAGGCAGACACGAAAGCGAAGGGTTCCAAAGCTAAGAATAATGTCTCTTTAGTAAACTTAGTGGGAAAGAGCTACACTCAAAAGAAATTATTGCAAGACTTGGAGTCCAAAACTTTCTCAAAAAAGCACAAGGAAGCACTGTGCTTAGTTTGGTTTGTGCATAGTGTTCTTTGGGCAAGAGACGTAAACTACAACATACCGCTTGGATTGATTAAACTTGCTGAGGACTATGATGCCTTCAACAACTATGCCTGGGGTTTTCAAAGCTTTAACTTGACTGTTGAATATTTGATGAAGGATTTGAAGCCAACGGAGAAGACACAAAACCTATATGACTTCCCTTGGGATTTCATGGTAAATTTTCTTTAATGTTTTACCTTTTTTTTTTTTTTTTTTTTTTATTTCAATCACTATTTTGATTTTTGATGGCATCTTTTTTTTCTAGGCTTGGGCATTTGAAGTCATTCCTCACCTCAGGCATCAAGTCAAGGAATACTCCAAATAAGTTACTTATCCAAGAATTCTTAGATGGCTCACTGCCAGGAACAACACAAAATTGAGTGTTGACCTTTTCAACCCCCCTAAGGAAGCTGTAAGCATTAGAACACAACAGATAACTAGGTGTTGAAACAACTTTTATAATCTGCTGCAACAACACATTCATCTGTTGCAACAAGTTATGCATCTGTTGGACAATGTCCAATAGATAATTAACCTGTTGAACCAAGTTACCCAACAGATGAATCTGTTATAACATGCAACTAATTTTTTACAACAGATGAGTAACCTGCTGAAACAAGTTACCCATCTGTTGGAAAATGTCCAACAGATGATAAACCTGCTGCAACAAGTTGACAATCTATTGGGCAATTTCCAACAAGTACCACAACTGTTGCAACATATCACTTTATTTACTAATTTGATAACTTCTGAATCTGTTACAGTAAGTTTTTACAACAAGTACAATAATCTGTTGCAACAAATTACTAATTTGTTGTACAATATCCAACAGATGAGATACCTGCTTCAACAAGTTACCTATCTGTTGGACATTGCCCAACAGATGTGTAACCTTTTGCAACAACCTGTTAACTTGTTTTAAATAGGTTTTGCTTTTTATGATTTAGCACCATTATGATATATCTACTTTTTTATTGTAGGTTGTGAACCCATGGCTTGTCCCAACAATAAGAGAGTTGGAGATGCCATGCCTTGTCACCTTTGTGCCTATAGAATCTGTGCCTGACAGACTGATTGATGGGTTCAAAGGGGAATTGGCTGGAGTGACAGCCATCACTAGGGTTGATGATGTTGTAGCTGGTGGTGGTGGTGATGTTGCTGGTGGTCATGTTGTTGTTGGTGCTGGTGGTGATGTTGTTGTTGATGCTGTTGGTGGTGCTGATGCTGTTGGTGGTGGTGTTCAGCCTGTTGATGTTGGTGGTGGTGGTGGTGGTGATGATGTCCTAACAAGTATTGCTGGAGAAAAATTAAGAGATGATGATGCTAATATTGGTGGATTTACCCCAGTTCCTGGATTGAGTGATTTTTCCGGATTTGGTGGTAATTTTAGTAGTGGTGGATTGAGTGGTAGAAGATTTGTTGATGTTGGTGCCGGTACTTCTAAGGTGCCCTCATGTGCTTGTGAGTGCACCACTTGCAAGGACAAAATGGATAATTTGATTAGAAAGGTGGAGGAATTGGTGCAGGCCCAAGAAGCCACAAACACTTCTATGCAGAGGTTGATATCCAAGAGGGGTATCAAACCATCAAAGAATCTTTCCTCACCTTATACTCCTGTTCATGCTCGGAGGAGGGGCAAAGCAATTGCCAAGGCACTTGCATCAGTTAGATCAAGAAGATCTGTTGCTACTCCTAGTAAGTCAATTGAGACTCCTCTTCTTGATGTTGGGCCAAAAGTGCTAAAAAAAGGTGGACATTTTCAAGCCTGTACTTGCCCAAAGAAAGAAAAAAGTTGAGACTGCAATCAAGTCCAAAAAGAGTGGGAGAACCATGTACTCAATGCATGAATTTGGAGCAGCAGACTTCAAGGCTCTGACAAGCATGGAAATATGGTGGGAGGATTGGGTAAGTTTCAACACTTGTATATATCTATCTAATTCAGTATGTTGTTGCAACAAGTAGATAATCTGTTGCAACAAGTTAACTAGTTGTTGCAACAGTTCCTTTATTCTGTTGGATCTGTTGCACCAAGTTAACTAGTTGTTGCAACAAGTAGATAATCTATTGCAACAAGTTAACTAGATGTTGCAACAATTCCTTTATTTTGTTGAATCTGCTACACCAAGTTAAATAGCTCTTGCAACAAGTAGATAATCTGCTGCAACAAGTTAACTAGCTGTTGCAACAGTTCCTTTATTTTGTTGAATCTGCTGCACTAAGTTAACTAGTTCTTGCAACAAGTAGATAATCTGTTGAAACAAGTTAACTAGTTGTTGCAACAGTTCCTTTATTTTGTTGAATCTGCTGTACCAAGTTAATTAGCTCTTGCAACAAGTAGATAATTTGTTGAATCTGTTGCACTAAGTAACTAACTGTTTTACTACTTTTACTTTAGTATGTAGATGAAGTCCTGCTTCTAATGTGTATGAGGCAAATCAATTTCCCCGAGTACTATGATTCCACTGACATAATCCTCGACCTCAACTTTTACAACAACATGTCCAAGAGGTACGCAGAATTGACAAAAGAGAGTACAGTTCCAAATGTCGTGTCTCTGAAGGTTAGACTTGCGGAATTCAAGTGGGATGATGATATGGTCGATTATTGTAAGGGTGTCTGACCCTACCCGGGAGGCTGCTCGTGGGCTGGTGCAAAGAGGGTTTTAACAGTGATGAATATTAATGCCACACATTTTGTCACTCTCGAGTTCATGATTGAAGAGGGAGTGGTAAATGTGTATGACTGCAACGTTCCTGTCTATGAAGAATCTGAGTTCTTTTGTTTCATGGAGTCGGTAATGGAATTGTGGCCCAAGTTATTGCAACAGAGTGGAATGTTCGCACACTTGCCTGCAAAGTTACTCAATGAATCGTGGGAATTCAATAGGCTACAGAATCTCCCCCGCAATGTCACTGGTAAGGCATGTGGTTCGTGGTCAATTGCTTTTATGGAGGCTTTGCTTACCGGCACAACTGTGACAAAACCCGAAAGTCTAATCAGCGACAACTCTGTAGGGAGGATGCAATGGAGATGGGCATTAGGTGTAATTGAAAAGGTGTTGGAGCCCTAAGATGGGTTGATAAACAGTTCATTGATTTTGCGTTTTTGGGAGCCAAAATGTGGCCTGTTGAACAATTTAAGTATATATTAAGAGTTTTTTTTATGACATTATGAACAATTTAAGTATATATTAGGTGTTCAGTACTTTTCTAAGACATTTTGTTAAGTATATATTAGGTGTTCATTATTTAAGTTGTGTTCAATACATTATGTTCAGTGGTTTCAGTAGTTTTAAACAAGTCACAAAATCTAACAGCTGTTGAAGAAGCAACAAGTTTGTAATTTGTTGCAATAGATGGTTCAGTTGTTGCAACATATGGGTCAGTTGTTGCGACAAATCTAACTGATGTTGAAGAAGTTACAACAAGTTGATAATCTGTTGCAACAAGTTTGTGATCTGTTGCAACAGATGAGTCAGTTGTTGCAACAAGATGTAAATTTGTTGCAACAGATGGTTCAGTTGTTGCAACATATGGGTCAGTTGTTGCGACAAATCTAACTGATGTTGAAGAAGTTGCAACAAGTTGATAATCTGTTGCAACAAGTTTGTCATCTGTTGCAACAGATGCGTCAGTTGTTGCAACAAGATGTAAATTTGTTGCAACAGATGGTTCAGTTGTTGCAACATATGGGTTAGTTGTTGCGATAAATCTAACTGCTGTTTTAGAAGTTGCAACAAGTTGATAATCTGTTGCAACAAGTTTGTGATCTGTTGCAACAGATGAGTCAGTTGTTGCAACAAATCTTTCAATTGTTGAAGAAATTGCAACAACTAACCCATCTGTTGCAACAAGTCTGTAATCTGTTGCAACAGATTGGTTAGTTGTTGCAACAAGTTACTAATATGTTGCAACAAGTGCATTATCTGCTGTAACGGATGAGTAACCTATTTAAAAGCTTCACATTTAGTAAACAATAAGTATCATTGGTTTTCGTTGTTTACACCTAAATATGGGTGAATCAAGTAGTTCTCATCAAATTACACCAACGATCGCTCGATTTGGGAAGTATACGCTTAGTTGATCATATGTCCTGACTCAGAATACCATCAAATTGGTTAGGAACATTTAATAAACAATAAATATCATTGGATTTTCGATGTTTACACCTAAATATGGGTGAATCAAGTAGTTCTCATCAAATTACACCAACGATCGCTCGATTTGGGAAGTATACGCTTAGTTGATCATATGTCCTGACTCAGAATACTATCAAATTGGTTAGGAACATTTAATAAATAATAAATATCATTGGATATTCGATGTTTACACCTAAATATGGGTGAATCAAGTAGTTCTCATCAAATTACACCAACGATCGCTCGATTTGGGAAGTATACGCTTAGTTGATCGTATGTCCTGACTCAGGATACCATCAAATTGGTTAGGAACATTAAGTAAACAATAAATATCATTGGATTTTCGTTGTTTACACCTAAATATGGGTGAATCAAGTAGTTCTCATCAAATTACACCAACGATCGCTCGATTTGGGAAGTATACGCTTAGTTGATCATATGTCTTGACTCAGGATACCATCAAATTGGTTAGGAACATTAAGTAAACAATAAATATCATTGATTTTCGTTGTTTACACCTAAATATGGGTGAATCAAGTAGTTCTCATCAAATTACACCAACGATTGCTCGATTTGGGAAGTATACGCTTAGTTGATCATATGTCCTGACGCAGCGTACCATCAAATTGGTTAGGAACATTTAATAAACAATAAATATCATTGGTTTTCATTGTTTACATCTAAATATGGGTGAATCAAGTAGTTCTCATCAAATTACACCAACGATCGCTCGATTTGGGAAGTATACACTTAGAATTTCCCATCAAATCAATGAAATTACTGTCTAATCCATTAAGGATGTTAGTAGATAAATATATTGATCACTAAATATTATTGAATCCCTTTGTTTAATACTAAATATCATTAGTTCCCTCTGTTAATAACTAAACATATGTGACTTATATCCTAGTTGTTGCAGCAATTTCATGATCTGTTTCAGCAATTACATAATCTGCTGCAACAATTGCATAATCTGTTGCAGCAATTACATAATCTGCTGCAACAATTACATAATCTGTTGCAGCAGTTGCATAACCTGTTGCAGCAGTTGCATAACCTGTTGCAACAAGTACATAATTTGTTGCAGCAATTGTTTAACCTGTTGCAACAAGTACATAATCTGTTGCAGCAGGTAACATAGCTGTTGAACAAGTCATATCACTTGTTGGATGAAACAACTCATTCTATTTGTTGGATGAAACAAGTTAAGGACTTTCTGCAAAAACTCATTCCATTTGTTCTAAAAACTCAAAACACTATAGGAACTTACTGTAACAAGTCATGTCACTTGTTGAAAAACCAAGTTAAGTTAGTTGCTGCAACAAGTACATAATCTGGTTGGCAAAATCCCAACAAGTTACACAGCTGTTGCAACAGAATTTTTACTTGGTGAAAACTATTCAGAAATTGCAAAACCACAGAACATACATTGGTGATTTGAGCAAGATCAGCATATCATTTAAACCAATTTTACTAACAGAAACAACATAAAAATGTCATAAAGTCCAATTTCACAAACACAAATAATAGTAATTATTATTACAAGACATTGCAAATTTAACAACTAGGGAACAATTCGGTTTGGGCATGTAGTTTTTTTATGACCAACTGTTTTGCATATGGAGCATTTGTTTTTCCTCGTTGCAAGTGATTCCCCAATTCCACGCCTCCTCTTTGTCCGTCTTCTTCCCGGTTTGCTCGGATCAACATGTGGAGGAGGTATTTCTCTCTCTAAAATCTCCATAGGAACTTCCTAAGATTCTTCAGAAGGCACATGATTCATTTCCTCACAGTATGCAATTATGTAATTCTCCACCCTGTAATATGGAGATGAGTAGTCATAAATCCGCCTTCCAAAGTCTTCACCATATTGGACTCGAAGCGCTGCCATAGCATGTGGGCAAGGTATTTTGTCCAGGTCAAAAACTCTACAAGTACAAGATCTTCTTTGCAGATCGACTGTTGCAACTGAACCGTGGCCGATGACGCTGAACTTGTAGTTGGCAATTTGATGGGCCAATAACTTATTACCCAAGTTGACAAATTTTGATTTTTTTTTCCATTAAGGGAACAAAGATGGTTGGTGAGTCGATGAACTCCATACACTTCTCATGAAATTTCTCAGTAAACCTCCTGTTTATGGAATCAAATAGAGCAGTAATGGAAAATTCTCTTTCAACATTGAACATTGAGTTTACCGACTCAGCAACGTTTGTCGTCATAAAATCATACCTGACAAAATAAACATATTTGTGTTGGAACATGTGGCTGAGGCTCAGCTGTGTCAAAAATCACAACAAGTACAATATCTGCCGCAACAAGTTACCTATTAGTTGCAGCAGATACGTTACTTGTTGGAAACAGAAATGTGAAAATACCTATTTCCGGGGCAGAATGCCCTGCTCCATATGTGGAATCCAGCATGTTCAAGATGTTCGGCGGCCCTAGGAACCAAATCTCTTATTTGATTGAAATGGTCATTGAAGACATCAATATTGTACGCATTTGCTGCTTTATAAAATTGAGATACGACCGCCCCATTGTGAAAGGTGGTTCTCAGATTTTCCCCTAGGTGCCTCATACAAAAACCACAATGACATGTAGGGAAGACAATTGAAACCGCCTTTTTGATACTTGGATGTCTATCATAAATTTTGCACAACTCAGGGGTATCCTCTATATAGCTTCTCATTTGTTCAAAAAAATATTTGTACGAAGCATCACACTCCTTGTCCACCACACAAAATGCCACTGGAAAAATATGATTCTCCGCGTCTTGTGCAACTGCTGACAACAACACTCCTTCGTACTTGCTCTTCAAGAATGTCCCATCGACAGCTATGACTTTTTTCATTTGCGCAAAACTAAGCATCCAAGCCTTATAGGCTACAAAAAAGTACTTGAACTTCCCATTTTCATCAACCTTCAATGCCGTCTTACTTCCTGGATTTGCAGAACGAAGCATATAACGGTACGCATCAAGAACCGCATACCCGTGCTCATGAGTCCCCCTTGTCAAAGCCTTTGCAATCCCCATGCCCTTCCAGGCCTTCCAATAACTTACCTTACAACTCAAATCTGTACGGATTGATTGACTCATATCTTTTGTAGATGGGCCTTTACCGTAAGGAAACTTATCTTTGAAGTATTCACCAATGACTTTCGCAGTAGCGTGTGGATTATGGCTCGTAATATGCTCAGAACCACATGTGTGATGCTTTATGTAAGTTCTGATACAAAATCTGTCAGAACTTAAAAGCTTCACAGCCCTAAGCCACCACTTGCACTCCGGATGTACACATCTGAAGCAATACACAGTACGCGAATTAATCACCTTCTTGATTCTAAAATCTTTCTTCAAGCAAGCAAGTTTCAACCAAGTGGCTAGTTCTTCCTTGTTCTTGAATGACATTCCTTTATAAAAACCTGTTTCATCATCTTGAACATGGCTAGATTGTATTGATTGTGTAGTGCCCAATGTATTACTCGCAACTTCGGGTATAGGAATCGGGTCAGCCCCACTTCCATTATCTAGGATATCTACATCCACCCCATCTAATTCATCATTTAACACATCTTGTTGGTCTTGAGATAAATTGTGGTTCTCTACCGAGCTTCCAACAACGTATACCCTTAAAATGGGCCTAGCTACATCATTCAAATAAGCACGCAAACGAACCTGATCAGTTATCTTAAATGGCAAGACCCTCTGATTTTCAAAAAAGCTGTGCATGTAAGTGATGGCAAGATCTTTTGGTTCACAAGTTAATTCGCAATAGGTGATGATTAGGTTCACAAAATCATCGAACATAACATCTCTTTGGACAGTCATCTCTATCGTCTCTAATGTGTCACTACCCTTCCATCGCCAAATATATCGATTGTTCTTCTTGATCCATTCACCATGGCAATCAACCCCTATTGTTATTGAGTCCCCCATTAGTGGTGTTCGAGGTACCTGAAGATATTTTATTTAACAAAAAATTGGTCATGAGAGTATATACCAATCTATAACAAAATGAAACAGCTGCAGCAGTTGTTCCAACATATTATTGACTTGTTGGAACAAGTGCACTACTTGTTGCAACAAGTCATTAATCTGTTGGAGTCAGCTTCATTTTTTTGGGTTCTGTTTCAGACAAAAACTGAAGCTGACTCCAACAGATAGTTGAGTTGTTGCAACAAGTGGAACACCTGTTGCAACAACTATACAACTTGTTGCAGCAAGTCAATAATTTGTTGGAGTCAGCTTCGATTTTTTGGGTTCTGTTTCAGACAAAAACTGAAGCTGACTCCAACAGATAGTTGAGTTGTTGCAACAAGTGGAACACCTGTTGCAACAACTATACAACTTGTTGCAGCAAGTCAATAATCTGTTGGAAGCAGCTTCAGTTTTTTGGGTTCTGTTTCAGACAAAAACTGAAGCTGACTCCAACAGATAGTTGAGTTGTTGCAACAAGTGGAACACCTGTTGCAACAACTATACAACTTGTTGCAGCAAGTCAATAATCTGTTGGAAGTAGCTTCAGTTTTTTAGGTTACGTTTCAGACAAAAATTAAAGTTGACTCCAACAAATAGTTGAGTTGTTGCAACAAGTGGAACACATGTTGCAACAACTATACAACTTGTTACACCAAGTCAATAATCTGTTGGAAGCGGCTTTAGTTTTTTGGGTTCTGTTTCAGACAAAAACTGAAGCTGACTCCAACAGATCGTTGAGTTGTTGCAACAAGTGGAATACCTGTTGCAACAACTCACTCAGTTTTTGCAGGTTATTTATTTAACAATTACAACAACTTCATAATCTGTTGTAGAAGTTGCAACAACTACAACAGCTACTGTAAGTTGTTGGAAAATCAGTAGATTTATACCCAGGTGAAAATTGAAATAAAACAATGTTGTTGTACATACCAAATGAACGGAAAACACTTATGAAGTAATTTCCAGTGCTACACCAACAAAATTCAGTCAAAAAATTGCAAAATCGGGTGGTCACAGTTTTTTCTTTCTTGAGCAACAATGGCGGATGAAGAAGAAGAAGAAAAAGAAGAAGAAGAAGAAGAAGAAGAAGAAGAAGAAGAAGACAAAACAATGGAACGAGTTATGAAGTAATTCCCGGTGCTACACGAATGAAATCCAGTCAAAAAATTGCAAAATCAGGTGGTCTTGTTTTTTTCTTTCTTGAGCAAAATCCAGTCAAGAAGAAGAAGAAACGAGCATCAGAATAAGAAGAAGAAGCAACAAGAAGAAGAAGAAACGAAGCAAAAAAGAAGAGCCAAAAATGGTGGAAACGACGCAGACAAACAGAAATTTGGCGCGTTTTTTTGGATCTGTAGGGTTTATATGGGTTGGGTCAAAGTGTTAAAAATAAAACTTGGGGGCAAAGTGTAAAAAATAAAGCTTAGGGTCAAAGTGTTAAAAATATAACTTTGGGGTGAGTCAAAATTCTCTAATCACTAATCCAAAGTTTATCACCTTTACTCAATTAAAAAAACTAGAGTTACCCCAACTCAATTTTAAAACTCATTTGTCACCTATAATTAAAAGCCCCGAGTTCTTCTATGCTCATTTTGATCCCTCTTTTCTTCTTTTCTGTAACTTGTTGAAGTCCAAATAAAAGAATTCGAAGCCTGGTAGTAAGACAACATGATAGTAAAATAGCAAAATTATAAAGCACATTAAGCAAAAAATAGTAATACACATTGAAAAAAAATACGATTACTAAATAATACTATTAATAAGAAGAAGCGGCGGGGAGGCTATCCCCCTACCTCTCCCACACAAAATGCGACATCACTCAGCTACCTACTAACCTTCAAGTTTAATCCTCGACCTCCATATTTTCTATCGATGATGTCCTCAGTAATCTAAAGTTGTGTCATGTTTTATCTAATCATTTTCCCCATTTCTTCTTCGGCCAACCTCTACCTCTCCTAAATCATGTTACAACCAACATCTCACATCTTCTTTCTGGTACATCCATGCACCATGTCTTCACTTGCCGGGACTATCTTAGTCTCACTTCCCTCATCTTGTTCGTCACTAGGGTCACTCTCACCTTACCTATATAACTTCGTTCTTAATTATATCTCTCATAGTATACCTGCACATCCATCTAAGAATCCTCATCTCTGCTACATTGATCTTATGAACGTTGATATTCTTGACTGCCAACACTCTACCACATACAACAAGATCGGTCTAACTACCACTCTATTAACTACCACTCTATAAAATTTATCTTTAATCCTTGGCCGCACATTCTTATCCCACAGTACCCCGGAGACGAACCTCCATTTCACCCACCTGCTCCAATATGATGTGCGACATCATCATTCATCTGCCTATCTCTTTGGATTATAGACTGAAGATATTTGAAACTTCCTTTCTTAGATATGACTTGTATATCAATCTTCACTTCCACCTCCGCCTCATGCATCACGTCAGTGAATTTACATTCTAAGTGTTCTACTTAGTCCTGCTTAACCTAAAATCTTTAGACTCTAGGGCCTGTCACCAAACTTCCAGCCTATATTTAACTCTATCGTACATCTCGTTAATCAATACTATAATACATACACCACGACACTTTCCGTTGAATATGACGTGTCAATTCGTCCATCACTAAGGTAAATAAGAGCGGGCTAAGGGCGGATCTTTGCTGCAACCGCATCCTGACCAAGTGTCACGCCCCGAACCATGGCCTGGACGCATCACGGCACTCGGTGCCTGACTGCATGTGACCGAGCGAACCACATGGCTTGCTGAATCATCATGATACATAACATAAGTGGAATATAACATGATTGCATGATAAGCCTTTATAAAACGTAGTAAGTCATAATACTTAATAAAAATACTTGTCTAAACATGAGTGCGGAAATAACATGAATGAGCCAAAATGGCTATACGACTCCGAATGTCTGACATGACATAACTGACTTATCTAGTCTATGAAACCTCTACCGTGAGTCTGACTGGGAAACATACTTACTGGGACAAGGCCCCCAGCATACCTTTAGATGCAAAACTAAATAAAGCAGGACAATTTCTAAACCCCGAATGAGATGGGGCTCACCAATAAGCTGGTACGTGCAAATCCTAATGAGCAGAAGCGTCGTCCTGTAAATCCATACCTGCATCGTGAAATGCAGGCTCCCGGGCAATAAAAGGGGACGTCAGCACATTGGATGTACTGGTATGTAAAGCAACAGAAAGAAACAACATGGGACATGGAATAACATGATAAGAACCGAAACTGAAAACCTGGACATGAACATGAGCATGAGTACATATGTATATATATAACATAAGTAAAACATGATAAGTAGGGAGAACATTTCATAAACCGACTTGTGATATCACCACGTGGATACGTGGAGTCTGGTCCTCGCCGCGACCAGCAGAGCCCTCATATCTTGCCAGGGTATAAGATGGTATCGTGCCTGATGGATCCATTCAGTGTAAAATTAAGGTATCGTCCTAACTGGGCGGAGCAATCCTTGTCCTATGGTGGCTACATAGTTTCAGGCTATCTGAGCCTTCTCGGTAATTCGTGCAACTCCCAAAAAACATGAACATAATATAGTTGGCTAAGAAGCCCATGACTTTCGTGAATTAACTTGTACTTGTCTTGTAATCATGGTTTCACGAAATAACTTGTAAACATGGTTTCATGAAATAGCTTGTAAACATATTCTTGATTCATGAGTAATAACAATAGTTCATAATCATATATATGTAATTGACTTGAAAACATGCTTGTAACTTGCAAAATAAAATCATAAAGTTTCATATGAACATAATGAGAACACATGAGGAAGAATTCATGATTCACAGATTAAGCTAGGGTTCCTAATAACCGTAATGGAAGATTAGGAATACAACAACGAATATAGATACAAAATTCCTGTACATAAATACATAAATACGGACTACCAATATGTTGGTTTAATGCCCTAGGATTTGAACTTCATGAAATATCAAGAAACGGAGCATGGGGAAGAACGTAGAGATTCCCATATGTGGATGGCGCCTACATACTATCACAATGTCCTTCAATCCCTTCAACTTTAATCTATAGCAATACAGGTCATAGGGACTCTATATTAGCAACAATATCCATGCTTTGTTCATATAAGCATTTTATCAAACACTTGGTGGGCATAAGGCTCCACAACCTTCATTAATGGTGTTTTCTTCACCCAATCCCCACTCTATTACTTCTAGCTGATTCTACAATCTCAATTAGGTGTAATTAACATCATTCTTCATCACCCACATGAATACAACAATCCCAAGTCAACAATCCAAAACTCTAGCATAGTTCATATAATCCTCTTTATCAAACCCATTTACTATTCTCCCAAGAACTCATCAATTCACAATTATAAATGTTTAGAGAGTAGAAACATTACCTTTTTGAAGTCCAATCCTCTTGAATTCGTGTTCTAGGGTTTCCACATCCAACAATAATGTTCCAATCTTAACTCTATGGATTAGAAGAGTTTACTCAAGTTAGAAAGGGATTAGGGATTTAAATTCAACCTAGAATCATGATAAAAACTTACCTTGGAAGATCTTGAAGTTTGGGACTTGTTCTCTATGAGTTTAGAGAGAATTTTCGTGAATGGGGGGCTGGGGAAATAAACCCCAAGTCCTAAATATAGCTTAAAACGCGTAAACCTGACTTTTGACCCGAAACTGACCCTGTTATGCGAGGGTCGCGCGACGAACATGCAGCGCACGACCATACTCAGATCATTAGTCAGAGTAGGGGTTTTTGTGCGATCGGCGTATGGCGCGGGGACATCGCACGCGCCCTCACAAGCGGCAGGTGTCGGTTCTGCACAACGTTCGGTAAAATAGACATAACTCTTTGTACGAAGATCTGTTCAAGACCCATAATATACCGTTGGAAATATATTTCAAAGGGATACAACTTTCATCAAGGAAGTTTTCCCAAATTCCAAATTAATAGAGGGGTTATGGTCGTTGGAAGTAAGACCTTCTATAAACTTACTTGCAAACATGCCCCGTAGAGTGGCTTCCAACTTTTCTTTGCCCAAAGACATTTCTTATGACTTAATTGGTTTTCAAAACACTTCCTATAACCCTCATATTGGTTCCATTATATTATCATCTTATGATTCAAACTTTCGCCCGAAGCTACGAGGTGTTACACCAAGTCTTGGTACATCGTACATATCTTTAATTACCCTAATATAAGTCACATGTATACCTCTAGACTCCAAACATTTCCAAATAACCTCCCTAGGGACTTTATCGTATGCCTTTTTCTAGGTCAATGAACACCACATTTAAGTCTCTTACCCTGTCCCTATACTGCTCCAACAATCTCATGTTGTAGTTGATCGCCCTGGAATGAATCCGAATTGATTCTAAGAGATAGACACATGCCTCCTTATCCTCATCTTGACCACTCTCTCGGATACTTTCATAGTATGACTGAATACCTTGATAACCCTATAGTTATTACAAATCTGAATAGTTAATTTATCTATACAACAACAACATACCCGGTGAATCCCACAACGTAGGGTCTGGGGAGGGTAGAGTGTACGCAGACCTTACCCCAACCTTAGGTAGGGAGGCTGTTTTCGGAAGACCCTAGGCTCAAGAAAAAGCATAGGAAAGGTCAGCTACGGGAAAACAATTCAAACCAATTATGAAAATGAAAACAACGAAAGTGAATAAGCCATGATAAACCATTATGTGAAAACAGATACTCGCTGAAATCAAGGGACAAGAAACTAAAGAGCAATGCAACTACTCGTAAGAAAGGATAAATGCGACTACCTACTAACCTTCTACCCTGATCTGAGTCCTCCATACCCTCCTATCTAAGGTCATGTCCTCGGTAAACTGGAGATGCGCCATGTCCTGTCTAATCACCTCTCCCCAATACTTCTTCGGCCTACCTCTACCTCTTCTGAAACCGTCCATAGCCAGCCTCTCGTATCTCCGCACTAGAGCATTTGCGTTTCTCCACATCACATGCCCAAACCATCTCAGCCTCACTTCCCACATCTTGTCCTCCACTGAGGCTATTCCTACCTTGTCTCAGATAACTTCATTCCTAATCCTATCACTCCTAGTTTTCCCACACATCCATCACAGCATTCTTATTTCCGCCACTTTCATTTTCTGAACATGAGACTTCTTGACTGGGCAAGACTCCGCCCCATACAACATAGTCGGTCTAACCATAACCTTGTAGAACTTGCTTTTAAGTTTTGGTGGCACCTTCTTGTCGCACAACACTCTAGAGGCAAAGCCTTCATTTCATCCACCATGCACCAATACGGTGTGTGACGTCATCATCAATCTCCCCATTTCTTTGGGTAATAGATCCAAGATAATTGAAACTATCTCCCCATTTTTTTGGGTAATAGACCCAAGATAATTGAAACTATCTCCCCATGTTTTTGGGTAATAGACCCAAGATAATTAAAACTATCTTTCTAGTTAATTTATCTATGTATTATTTAATTTTATATTCTTATTTCACATTCTATCTCAAATGTATTTCTTTTTCGGTACAAATAAAGTTATTTAGTAGGCGTTCGGCCATGAAAATAAAATATTTTTCACTTTTTTTTTTTGGGAATTTTGAAGTTGGAGTTGAAGATGGAGTTGTGTTTGGTTATAGTTTTTGCAAAGAATATTTGGTTGTTTGAATGTAGTGCAAGTGAAAACAAGTTTTTAGGTGTTTTCAAATTTCAAATATAACTTAAATTTTCATGACCAGACGCTTATTTTCAAATAAAATGAAATAGTTTTCTAAAAAAGAGTGAAATGTTCTCATGGCCAAACGGGTCCATACTCCCTTAGTCCTAATTTATGTGATATAGTTTGATTAGACACAAAATTAAGAAAGAAAGGATTATTTCTTAAACTTGTGGTCTAAAACGAGCCATAGATATTGGTGTGGTCATAAATAAAATCGAAAGTTTTAAGTTAAATTATTTTTACATATAGAAATATATCATTCTTTTTGGGACAAACTAAAAAAAAGTGTCCAGCGCCGGCTCCATAGCAAGGCAACTCCCACATTTTACCAAGAGTAAATTATGTGTTGATTTTGCTTTAAATCAAATTGATTATTTATGATAAAAAGTAGTACTAACATTTTTTTGTAAGATTTATATTATTTCATTCTCTTTAATCTTTTTCAAATAGGAGAAATTAAAGAAACATTATTTTTCCTTCTAAATTCCGTTAGCTAACATTCACATTATTTTATTCTTATAATCCTTTTATACTCTCTTTCTTAAAATCTCTAACAAGTTAGAGTAATGCTCTGTCAAAATTAAGAGTCAATAGTCGAAAGTGTTGAACAAAGTGAATTGCAATTTTTTTTTTGTTTCTTCTTAGGTTTTCAAGCATGGCAGCAAACATATTAAAAGAAGGTATACCAAGTTATCAATTTCTTGAATCATATTCTATTGTTCTAACTCTATCGTTTTTAGCTAAAATTTGATAACTTATTGCTCATAGAATTATGTTAACAATTTCTGTAATGATTGACTCAGTTGAAGGATGCACTTCAACATTCAAATTTATAAAATTTTACCTAAAATTAACAATTGAAAAAGAAAATTATTTGAAAAATAGATTATAAAAAGCTTATTAAATAATAATTTAGCATCTAAGAAAGTTAGAAAAATAAATTTCTAATAAAATATAGGCTGAAGTAACTAAAACACCCCTATACTTGACACGAATTGCAACTTCAGTCCCCAAACTATTGCTGCACTTCAAGACACCCTTAAGCTTGGCTAACTGGATTTTAATATACCTCGAGTAGACATGCCACGGCAAGTGGAATGCACTCGTCGTCCACTTGGCATTTTCATCCTATGTGTCCTCCACATAGATAAATTGTTTTGAAAAAAAATGTAAAACTGATTTTTTTAATAAAAAATCTGGAACAGTGAAATATTTATTTTAAATCTGGAAATTAAAAAAAAACCCGAAAAACTAGAGGTTTAATTAAAATATCTGAAAAAATGAATTTTTTATTAAAAAAAATGAGAACTTGATATTTTTTTTAAAAGCGTCCTAAAAAATCCAGATTTTCATGATTCTTTTAAGACACTTCTTTAAAAAAGAACTGGAAAAACTGATTTTTTTTTAAATAATCTCGAAAAAATAGATTAGTTTTTAAATCTAGATTTTTTTTTTTTATCAAATTTCCTCTTTATTCTTAAAAAAACCAGCATCCCAGATTTTAAAAATGTCCAGGTTTTTAATCAAAATTCAATTTTCCAGATTCTTTTTTTAGAAAAATGGGTTTATTAAGTTTTCTAGATTTTTTAAAAAATCCAAGTTTTTAATTAAAAAAATCAATTTTCTAGATTTGTTTTTTTAAAAATAAGGGGTTTCACACATTTTTTTTAAAAAATTCAGTTTTCAAGATTTAAAAAGTTCTAGATTTTTTAATAAAAAATCCACTCCATATTTATTTTTAAAAAATGGGGTTTCCACATTTAAAAAAAATACTTTTTTCTGATTTAAAAAAAATACTTTTTAATGAATTTTTCAAAATTGTTTTTTTTTTAAAAGAGCTGATGTGGCACCTCTCACGAGGCTATTGGTGTGTGACTACACTTGTTGTGCCATGTGGCAACTCGGGGGTGTATTAAAACCCAGTTAGCCAAGTATAGGAGTGTGTTGAAGTGCAACAATAGTTTGGGGACTAAAGTTGCAATTCGTGCCAAATTTAAAGGTGTTTTAGTTAATTCAGCCTAAAATATAAGTATATGAAGTTTATTTAGGTTTTAGGCCTCTAATTTAAATTTATATTAGGCCTTCAATTATGTTGAGCTGTCTCTTTTGAAAGTGTCACATAAATTGAGATGGAGAGAGTATTGCTTTTTGTTTTTATTACAAATTACAAACCAAAAAAAAAAAAAGAGAGGAAAAAAGAGCAAAATGACGAGAATGCTCTAGTTGCGTAGCCGTGTGTTGTAGGGATATCCGAAGAAATAGCCATAATTTCTCTGTGACGGCAAACGAGTCCCTTATTCGACCTTCCTAATCCCAAAACTAAATCATTCTTGGACTCAACAAAAGCATTCCCCTCTTATTCTCTGGATATATCTCCTCTCGCGCACCTTCTTTCTCTCAAGGTAAATAATCTTTCCTTTTCTCTCAATTCAAATCGTTTGTTCAAATTTATGCGAGGTACTATATTCTAAATATCTGATCAAAATTTACCCTTTTTTTTCTTTGAGTAATTAATCAATTTGAGTACTAATCTTTAAGGGATGATGCATGCTTTCCTTGTTGATGATGTTACAGCCTTGAATTTTGTGGATTTGCTTGATTTATTAGCAATTGTTTACAAAGTTTCTAGGTTTGATTAATTGTGTCATATCTAGGGATTTTGCAATCAAATTAACTGTGTCGTTTGTTGAATTTTGTGTGAGTTAGTGCGAACTATCTTTAATGTATGCATGCATATTTTCTCTGTTGATGATGTTATACCCTTGAATTTCGTCAATTTGCTTGATTTCTGGTCGCTATGTAATCTAGTAATTATTAAAAACTTTCCAGGTTTGGTTAATTGTGTCATATCCAGGGATTTTGCAATCAAATTGGTTAGATTTTAAAATTTTGTAATGTTTTCTCTGTTGATGATGTTATTATAGCCTTGGATTTTGTCGATTCGTTTGATTTAATAGCAACAATTGTTACAAAGTTCCCAGGTTCGATTAGTTGTGTCCTATCTAGGGATTTTGCAATCAAAGTGATTATATTTAAAATTTTTGTAATATTTTCTGTGTTGATGATGTTATAGCGTTGGGTTTTGTGGATTTGCTAGATTTCTGGTCGCTATATAGTAACAATTGTTAAAGTATCCAGGTATTGATTAATTGTGTCATATCTAGGGATTTTGCAATCAAATTGATTAGATTTTAGAAAATTTAGAAGTATGAAGATCAAAGTTTTTTCTTACTTCTTGAAAGAATGAAGATTAAAAAGCAATGGAAGATTATACTTTTGTTTGCCAACGCTTACTGATTGTTGGGAGTTACTTTTTCTCTTTTCAAGTTGTTTATTCTTGTGTGCGTGATCTGTAATTTTTTTCTGATTATGTTAGACTGTAAACTTCCATTTGATTTGTAATCTATATAATAGTGGGTTTCTCTGCACGTGTATAGCTCGACTTTTATGAATGAAATAAGTTGTTTGTGTATGTAGATTCACATGCTTTTAGGGGTTCGTTTATTTGTTTGAATAAATGATTGTTCATAGGAATTGAAAGGTTCAGTTTATGTAGGTGTATTAAATGTTATATATTTGGTCGATCTCTTGCCTTCTGGTATCTCTTTGATAGCACAATTAGTTGTTTTTGGATATCGTCTTTATGCCTTTGCTATGGTTTCTAATCAATTAGGATTCTTTTGTTATACTCTCCTAAGTTGCCTGTGGTTTGATATTCAGATTCCTAAGTTGCCTTTGGATTGATATATTCAATTTCCACTTCAGTTTATATCCTTGGATGACACTAGTTCCTAGTTAAATATATTTCTAGGATTCATATCCAAGTTATGAGAATTTTTACGTTCGATGCTGTAGGACGAAGATTTCGAGAACCTTTTTTACTTTTTGTTAGCACTGCTAGTTTTGTCATCCCTTTTGGCCTGACGTTGAATTGGAGTTGTGACAAACTTTTGTGTTTCAATATATTTCAGATGCAGATCTTTGTTAAGACACTCACTGGAAAGACCGTTACTCTTGAGGTCGAGAGTTCAGACACCATTGTTAATGTCAAAGCTAAGATTCAAGACAAGGAAGCTGATCAGCAGAGGCTGATCTTTGCTGGAAAACAGCTTGAAGATGGCTGAACACTTGCTGATTACAACATCCAAAAGGAGTCTACCCTCCATCTTGTACTCCGTCTCCGTGGTGGAATGCAAATCTTTGTTAAAACACTGACCGGAAAGACTATAACTCTTGATGTCGAGAGCTCAGACACCATTGACAATGTCAAGGCAAAGATCCGGGACAAGGAAGGTATTCCTCCTGATCAACAAAGGTTGATCTTTGCTGGCAAGCAACTTGAAGATGGCAGAACTCTGGCTGACTACAATATCCAAAAGGAGTCCACCCTTCACCTTGTTCTCCGCCTTCGTGGTGGTATGCAGATCTTTGTCAAGACACTTACCGGCAAGACCATCACCCTTGAAGTTGAAAGTTCAGATACAATCGACAACGTGAAGGCAAAAATTCAGGATAAGTAAGGTATTCCTCCAGACCAGCAGAGACTGATCTTTGCCGGCAAGCAACTTGAGGATGGAAGGACCCTGGCAGACTACAACATTCAGAAAGAGTCAACCCTGCATCTTGTTCTTCGTCTGAGGGGTGGCATGCAAATATTTGTCAAGACATTGACAGGGAAGACAATTACTTTGGAGGTTGAGAGTTCAGATACTGTCGACAATGTTAAAGCAAAGATCCAAGATAAGGAAGGCATTCCTCCAGACCAGCAGAGATTGATCTTTGCTGAGAAGCAACTTGAGGACGGAAGGACCTTGGCAGATTACAACATTCAGAAAGAATCAACCCTGCACCTCATTCTTCGTCTTAGAGGTGGCATGCAAATTTTTGTCAAGACTTTGACTGGGAAGACAATTACTTTGGAGGTTGAGAGTTCTGATACCATCGACAATGTCAAAGCAAAGATTCAAGACAAGGAGGGTATCCCCCCAGACCAGCAGCGTTTGATCTTTGCTGGTAAACAACTCGAGGATGGTAGGACTCTTGCAGACTATAACATCCAGAAGGAGTCAACTCTCCATCTGGTGTTGCGTTTGAGGGGAGGGATGCAGATATTCGTGAAGACTCTTACCGGGAAAACAATCACATTGGAGGTGGAGAGCTCAGATACCATTGACAATGTGAAGGCAAAGATACAGGATAAGGAAGGGATTCCACCAGATCAACAGAGGCTCATCTTTGCTGGTAAGCAGCTTGAGGATGGTCGCACCCTTGCAGACTACAATATCCAGAAAGAGTCTACTCTTCATCTAGTCCTCAGGCTTCGTGGTGGAGACTTCTGAATTTCATGTGTGCTAATACTGCTTTTATAATTGTATCACTGTTGCTTTGTTGTTTTGTTTCGAGACTTTTAAGTGTTTTTGTTTGGGTTTTAGCTTTCTGTTAAGGACCTTGTGGTGTATTATGTTTTGTTGTTCCGCTGCAATTTAAATCTATTTAGCCAATAATAGTACTGTATTAGGCCCTACAAAAGTGTTGGTGCTCCTACTCAGATGCATGGGAATATTGAGAGCTTCACACACACCACTATGCATGTAGACACCCAGGAGAAAAAGACAGACATGTTTGATAATCCACTGGTAATTCTTTTGGCAAAAAGCACTGTTATGGTGGTGGTTTGGTAAAATTCTGCTAATAGTGAAGAATTATGCCCTCAATGTGAGCAGTCTATCTTTCGATATTTCTTTTTGAAGTGTTAGGTCGAAATTAACAGGGAACACAAAAACCTTATTCCAATTGGTATACTAAATATTTTTCCAACAAAAATGAAAATGAGCTGAAGGAGTAGAATCAAGCATATTAATTAGATCAATTAAGCCTTGTAAATCATATATGATGTTCAGTCAGGGTAGTTAAGCAAAGATAAGGGAATTCTAGGTTTAGAGTTGGGATTTCTCTTCTCAAAATTGTAAATTACTTAATGTGATCTGTGCTCAAGTGTTCCGTCCTTGTAATGGGATTTCTTCAATTTTAGTCTCTATATAGAACGTAATTAATGTTGATCTGAAGGAGCTACTGTGTGATGATACCAGAGATGAAACTCTTTACAACTACAAGCACTACCGATTAAACAACTCAAATTGCTTCTGACAAGCACAGTTGGATATTCGTATAACAGGTTCTAGACGCTGATCGTGCATATAGGTATGTGAATTTTCCCGAATATATAGGTCATATCTAAGCTGCTGTTTGCTATTCAAGTCTATGCTTCTGCATTTTACTCTCTGGTAAGTTTCAACTTTCTGTACATTATGCTTAACCGTGGCTGTTGTTTTTCCAATCTGTTTCATGTGTCTTTATTAATTGAGAACCTGCTAGAGATGACAATAATTATCTATTTTTCTTTTTCTTTTTAGTCTCTGTTGGAACGTGTTTTTAGACTGCTCTATTTTGACTTATTCGCTTTCTTTAGTTTCGTTTGCATTTTGCTTTGAACTGCTTGTGCTTATCTAACCTTTCTTGTTGTGTTTTCTCTTGAGCCGAGGGTCTTTCGGAAACAGCCTCCCTATCTTCCGAGATAGGGGTAAGGTCTGCGTACACTTTACCCTCCCCAGACCCCACATTGTGGGATTTCACTGGGTATGTTGTTGTTGTTATCTCTGTTGGAACGTGAACACTACTTTTTATGGTCTGTTTCAGTTTTATTGACTGCTAGGTCATATCCTTGTCAGCTAATTTTTGCCGGTTTATATGGAGGCAAACCGAAAATACTTCCTTTCTGCAGGAAATGTCTTTGTTTTTTTTTTTTTTTTTGGGTACCGATGTACTAGCTATGATGAATAACTGACTGATGGATGCTTTGGGATTGTTGGTGAAAGATTACTCATTTACTTGTTAATTGAGGAGAGGAGAGAGGGTGCAAACAGATCTAGGTTTCATCTTCTGATCTGGTTCATCTTATTAACATGATCTTGCAAGATAGTCTCAATGTGCTGATTAAATGCTTTCTGATGGCTGGACTTTTTGAATGTCTGTGAGTAGTATGAATTTGTGACGTACAATCTCATATATCACGGTACGTGTAAAACTATTATTTAATGTTTATATAAACTGATATTCTGTTGTGGTCAAGAGTTGCAAGTTATAAAATTGGTATCTGATAACCTTCCCTGTAGGTGTCAAGGTGACGGGGGAAGCATGAAAAAAGAGAAAACGCTATACTTTAAAGAGGAACATAGAAAGTATTTTATCTTTACCTTAATCACCTCTGCCTTCCCATAATAATGAGATCACTGATCTAAAGTGAGAGCATGAAAACGAGAGAACTCTAATACGTATGAAAAAGGCATTTTATCTTACCCTCTGCTGTCCCAATAATATGAGATACTTAACAGAAAAGGAAATGAGTGGCCAAATATGTTCAGAAAATAATGGCTTAGATATTCTCCAGAACAAAAAAGGCTTGACGAAGTAATTAAAATTTAGAAGCATGCAAACAATAGAAGAGAAAAGTATAAGCGGCTGTATTTTAATTAAATTTCCATTCTGTGTGGGAGGTGGGGGAGGGAGAGGATGGAGGGGAAAGTTAAGCTAAAACGATCCAGAAAAGGTAGGCTGGGTGGTACCATTGATGTTTAAAGTCAGGTTGGTTCTTGGTCGGTATTCACACTTAAGCATTATATGCTTTAGTGTGGACAATTACTGAATGGGTAGAAATGATTGTCAATTAAAAGGTCAGTCACTTAGCACAAAATATAGTTTCAGTGTACTACAACTATACTTAAAGAAAAGTGTTAATATGGACTAATCTCAAAATGGAAACATAAGCCATGAGATTCAATACAGCAGAAGATAAACCCTTGTAGTTGTGTTAACTGGTGACTACAAGAGAATGAGAATGATGTAGAAACTATGTAATTATTCTTTATTTAGCTAAAGTATAGATCATAGAGTACTTTGCGCTCTATAGGGAAACTTGGGATACTTGGAACTTAATGTCCTCTTTTTCAAATAAGTACAATAACTAAAAAGTGAAGAGGAAATTTAAAGTTTTAAACTATATGGTACTTAGAAAAGAAGTAGGACTAGGAGGCACTGGAATTTCTATTGTCCCTTCCAGCATCAGTAAAACTTTCTTCATTGAAGGGCGAAGTGATGGTTCGTCTTGAATGCACCAGATGCTTAATTTCACCATTCTCTCGAATTGTCCTCTCTCAACCTCTTCGTCCCTGACCAGTTTCCCTAGCTCTCCTGCCTCAAAGCAACTGTAAACCCAGTGTTCAAGAATCGATTCATTTTCATCAAGGCTCCAATCTACACACTTCCGTCGACAGATTAATTCCAATAGGACGATACCAAAACTGTAAACATCTGCTTTCACTGTCACTGGCAGTTTTCGGTGCCATTCTGGTGCAACATAGCCTCTGGTCCCTCTTACCCCTGTGTAGGTTCTTGTTTGGTCTTTCTTTAAGAGCTTGGCCATTCCAAAGTCAGATATTTTAGCACAGAAGTGATCATCCATGAGTATGTTCTGAGGCTTTATATCACAATGGATGATTTGTGTGTCACACTCGTCATGCAAATACATGAGGCCCCTTGCAATGTCTCGAGCGATGCCACACCTTTCATCCCATGTTGGCTGTTTTTCTGGTGTAAAAAGTACGTCCGCCACTGACCCATTGCTCATGTACTCGTACACCAGAAGCCTTCTTGATCCATCTTGAGAGTAACCAAGTAGGCGGACTAGATTTCGATGATGTGTCTTTCCAATGATTTTCATTTCAGTCTGGAACTCTGCTTCCCCGTCTACCAATTCTCTTTCTAGTCTCTTAACAGCTACCACTTTCTGGTCTTCTCCCAATATCCCTTTAAATACCGTTCCAAATGCTCCTCTCCCTAACTCTTCTTTGAAACCAGCGGTTGCCTGCTCTAGTTCTGCGTAGGAAAGTGCTCGTGGAGCAACACCCTCACATAACTGAACATTTCTACTATCCTGGATTTTCTTGTAAGTCCAGACATGATTTCTGTGAATGAAGAATCCGGAAATGCCTACCACCAATAAAGCAAAACCAGCCAGTGTAATGCTGGCAATTAGGATGTTTATCCCTAGATTTTTCCCTTTTGTTTCTTCAATCTGGTAAGGCAGCCCTTCTTCAGCAACCACATTACGGCCCACCTTGATCAATGCTAGATTAGACGTAGTCATGTCTCTTCTTCCAAACCTCAGCGGGAGCCTTTGCTTTCTACACTGTGTATCTTGGAACAGAGCAGCCTCACAGTTACAATCCTGTAGACAGGCTTGTTCACAATCTTCTTTGGTTGTTGTGTTCAAAACAGCATAAGAAATATCTTCCCATAGTGTGTTGTCAACTTCTCTCATGGCATAGTATTTGGAAGTCTTCTCCTTTAACCGGCAGGTTTCTGCAGTGAAATTCCGTTCACAGCCTGTGCTCCAATTTCCTGGCATTACAAAATCAAATCCCGGAGGACATGTACAGTTAACTTGATCATTTATATTGATACAAAAACCATTAAGCCCACAAAGGCCTTTTGGATCACACTTATCATATGATGATGACCATATTGCGGAGCTGTTCTGTTGGTTCAGAAAATGTGAATAAACTCGAAGAATACCATCAGCATCAATTTTCATCAAATAGATGATGGTCCTTTCTCTAGGGTAGCCTCCCTTAAATAGATCTTTTAGACTGATAGTGGAATTGAGCAAGTAGAGGTGGCCGTCATCATCAAGATTTAGTGTAACATTTTCCCCTACTCCATTGGTGCCTGTTGAGAAGTAAGAATATGGAGAAGTGTCTGGTGTCTGGACAGGGTACTGAACAAGGTTCCCATCATCTTGCATTTTGAGACGGAAAATCCCGAACGAGTCATCTGTTTCCGAGGCACTCGAGAACAGCTCTTGTCGAGCTGACATATTCTGACCAGGTAAAAGGGTGTTTGTTGGATAGTCAAAACTCTGCCATATGATACTGTGATCTGAATTATAGAGCACAAAGTTGCCAGTGTCCAGCATGGAAGCTGAAGCAATGGCTTGAGAGGGATTTATGACAGGGATATCTTTCTCTCCTACTTTCACAATGAGCCTTCCATCATTAGTTAAGACCAACACAGCGCTGCTCGGGACAGCAGGACTGTCTCTGTTTGCTGTCCACACTGCTATCTTCTTTGGCATACCGGCCATGGAGATTCCAACAGCATAGCCATTGGTTTGTTCATAAAAACCAAAGGCAAAGCTCCTCGAAGGCGAAAACCATGATGAATTGGCAGTAGGTGTTAGCGAAGAGCCAAGAGTTATATTCAAGTGCCTTTGTTGTGCTAGTGCTACTGCATGAAATGCAGAGAGGAGAAATAACCATAAGAAAGCAGCCATAGATTTTCGCTTTTCTTTTCTTCTCTTTTTTTTTTTGTTTTTTGTTTTTTTTGTTTTTCTCCTCTGATTTCTCACAAAATTTGTGATGTTAATATGTTATTCATTCAGTTTATAACTGGAACTTATAAGCATCCAAAGACCTGAGATACCGTAGGACAAGTCAATGTATGCCAATTAAGTAAAAGAAGCGTTACATAGGAGACTTGGAAATTATTCGGTCCACTCCTGTCAATTCTGAGAAAATTCACAGCTCTCACTAACGTTCAAGACTCCTTACTTTTCTGTAAGTTGCATGCGTTTACTTGGTCTATAGTATCTTAGGTCTTCGTATTGTTCCAACTTCCAACTATACATTGAATGTAAAGCATTACTTGTCTGTGATAAAACTGAGAAAAGAAAGATAATCAAAATTGGTATTGATGGGAAGAGGAATATGCTTCAAAGTAAAATTTCCTAGAAAAAAAAAAAAGGAGTAACTGAACGAAATAGTAAACAAGAGGCATAGTTTTAGAAATAGAAAGATGTTCGTCCCATTATATATGGATTTGGAAACGATGAACAAAATACTCTTTTATCTTTTGTAAAATCTTTTTTAAAAACTAAGTTAATCCGAAAACAAACAATTACGTATAGTAGGCTTAAATAGGGTGAGATTTGCCTTTAACATTCCTGTTATTTGAGTGAAATGAACGATTCACACTACTCTCTCCATAAGATGCAAAATCTGGTGAGTAATGAAGGATAATTTTATAACATTCCAGTAGTCCCGCATATCAACTTATTTTGAAGTGTCATATCATAATTTTAGAAAAAAAATAATTGATCAGGTGAAATTTATTTTCTAGTTAATTTGGTCAAAGCTGGATGCTTTTATTTTAAAGGAAATAGAAAAATGACACGAGTGTTGAATGACTTTTCTATGATTCAAAATAGAAAAATAATTTTTGTAGGATAAATTCAAAGTTGGACGACCCTAATGAAATTTAACTATCAAAAGAGACATCAATATCTCAAGTATCTTTACTGTTCTGTTAATTAATGAAAAGTCTCCCTAATTTGCATGACTTGGTCAACTGTAGCTCAGGTCGTCATATTGTTCCAGCTATAAACTGAGTGTACAGTATCACATCTCTTGTGATAAAATTGAGTAAAAGAAGGATAATCAAATGGTTTTAATGGGAAAGGGAAATGAGCTTCCAACTCACCGTAATTAAATAGGAACAATGAAAAGTTGAAAACCAAAGGTTTAAACAAAAATTTAGAGCAGAGTACTGAGGAAATGAGATGAAAATTTAGATATGGAGAAAATGAAATAGTTTAAATTGACATAAACCACAAACCACTAAGCAAGTATAAAGAGAAAAAGAAAGTAGCTGAAAATAATACCACGTGATTTATTTTTTGTGGGGTCGAGGTTAAGGAAATAAAAAAGCAAATAAAAACAAAAGAAATCTAATGTCGAACTAAAGTGATCACTCCAATTTAATGAGCTCGCCATCTCGAAATGTATCTGGGCAAATAATAAACATAACTGTTAGGAAGGAAAATGAAAATGTGACGGTATAATCATAATTTACAACAAACAATTAACTTGAAGTAGATGTTTCTTTATTTATCTCTTTTCTTTGCGCTTGCTTAAAGTGAAATGTATGAATCTCTTCAATAATACGAGGGTTAGCTGCCAACATTTTCCTATCAAGAGTCAGCCAATTATCTCCTTTCTTTTTCTTGTACTCTATCTGAGCATTTATGATATACTTTTTCCAAGTACATTTGATAAGTCTCCACTGACACTTCTTCAACAATTGTTGACGTAGTAACTTCTTAAAATTAAAATTATAGCCACACTCTATTGTTAAATTCTTCGGCCAACAAACCCAGAAGATGTCAATAAGTAAGATGAATATGTCTCACTTGAGTATGAATATGGCTTTCTTATGATCAAATTCTCAACTTCAGGTGTGGGAAGATGATCAATTTCACTTGCTGGTCTCAAGACTTTATAGATAGTAGACAATGTCAAGTCTACAACTTGATCATTCAACTCAGCTAGAGATCTCCGTAAGTGTATGAACTGCTCAGCATTCATGAACTTCTCGGGATTCCATAGATTGTCATAATTTATGGAAATCCTGCATTGGCTTGAAGCACTTACAAAAGATAAAGAAGGTAATCTATATTGTTTGGAGGAAGCTAGGGAGAGTAACTTGGGCACATAAAAAATGACTTGCACTAAGTACTCACAATAAACTATGCTACACTATGTTGCTCGGACCCTTCACTTTTGCCGCCGTACCCGTGTCCGACACGACACGACACGACACGGGTTTGGGTACGGAATTCGTGTCGGATCCGGTCAATAGAGATCGGATACTTTGACTGAAATTCATGACCAAATTAAAGAAAAATTTTGAGATTATGATTTCTCAAGATAACAAAAAGTAGAGATTTGAAGACATGAGATGGCATACCTTCAATATTATGTAGAAAATTTAACTAGTTTCTCGGAGCACGCAGTCTAGCACCTAGTAGAATGGAAGATTGAATCACATGTCTGGTACAAACTACATGTAGGTGCTTCCACAAAAAGCTCTCATAATCTAGGCATATTCTTGTAGCTATATTATTAGAATTTTGAATTATTTTTGCCGAATCCCCGCACTCGTATCCGTACCCGGATCCGTACCCACGAATCTTAAAATTTAGATCATACCGAGTCCGACCTCTAGATCCATACCCGTATCCGACACCCGCACCCGAGTCCGAGCAACATAGATGCTACAAACCTCGAGTGTTGAACTTGAGATTTGTATTTTATTCAAGTACTTACAGTAGTGCAAGATCAACTCCGTGATGAAGTTTAATTTTGGTATAAGTTCGAAGAGAACCGTATCATCAATTGCGGCCTTCACAAATTCTACCTTTCTGAGATTCTGACAAGTACCAATATTTAACATACGCAAACTTTGGTCAAAACCACTAGGCTGCCACTCATTCACATACTCGAAAGATATCATTTTCGGTGCACCAACAATATGAACCTCCTCAACCGGGCAGGATAAGATATTTAGAGACAAAAGGTTAGGAAGACTTTTTGAACGCGAATGCATCTGAGCCTGATACAGTCTTGGAATGCTATCATCATGATTTGAGGGCAACATGAAATTAGGCTGTCAAGTGTTGATTCAGAAAGAAAAACATAGCGCAGGGTTAGATTTTTTAGGTTACTGCACTTAATTTTATCTTCAGAAAGTAGTGCTTTTTGTTTCAGTATTTTGCAGTGATTTATCTCCAATTGCTGCAAGGATTCTATCGCAAATATGGTATCAGCTAACAAACTATATCTTTCCGAATAATATCCAGATATGCATTTCACTAAAATTGCCACCTGTAAAACCCTCTACTCTGCAATTATATCTAACCATTTATCGACTAGACCGTCACAATCAGTTTGATCAGAAAAAGAGATGCAAAATTTAAAAGCCAAAATAGGTAGATTTTCACGGCTATATCTTTCCAAAGTATTGTCTACGACCCTCAAGAATTGATCGTGAAATTCTACGAACCTTTGTGATGTGACCTGGTCTTGATAATTATTATGCTGTTTAAAATCAAATTCATCAAAAGAGAGATTGGGTTCGTAGAGCATCCTTTAAGCCACGGCTTTGACAACACGCTGGTATGAGCCGCAGTTTTTTGGGGAGTAGAGAGAGTATTTGGTGAAGGATTTCTATCGATAACTCTGAAGTTCTATCCATGGCACTATAGTAGAGTTTGTTTCTGTAAGATGTGGCCTTCTTTGGCATGTTGCAATTTACTTGGTCACATGTATTTCTTGGAGCCAAAGTTTGATTTATTCTTGGAGAGCAAGTTTGTGTGTGAAGGAGAAAATCTTTTCTCTTACTACTACTTGGAGCCCAAGGATTTGCTACTATAAGTAGAAGGTTTCTCTTCCATAGTAGACACACCAATTTGAGAAGAACTTAGTGAGTTTGTGTTCTTCTATAGAGAGTATTTGTAAGAGAGTTGTGTTGTGAAACACTTGTGTGAACCCTTCTTTGGAGTGATCTTGTGAAGTTACTCTCTTGGGGTTTTTGGGATATTAGAGTATTTAATTACTCTAATTTTGTACTCTCTTTTGTTGTTTGTACTCTCTTTTGTATCCGTTGGTGTTAGTAAATTTGCTCCTCTTTTGGTTGTGGATGTAGGTCAATTTGACCGAACCACGTTAAATATTTGTCTCCTATTATCTTTGTTATTGTCTTTATATTGACTGCTTTGTCTAATTCCGCACTATCCCGGACTCCCAATTCTAACAGATTAGTATCAGAGCCTAGTTAATCCGGGTTTGGTTCTAGCAATCACCATGACGATAACAAAGATTTATGTTGAGAAATTTGATAGAAGTACAAACTTCAGAATGTGGCAGCTGAAAATGGAAGCTGTCCTGGTTCAGGATGGTTCAGATATGGCGCTGCAAGGAAAGGAGAACAAATCAGAAAAAATGATGAATGAGGAGTTTGTCAGCCTTGATAAAACGGCGAGATTTAGTATTATACTAAATCTCTCTGATGATGTATTACGTGAAGTAGCAGACCTGTATATGAAAAGGACAGTAGAGAATAGACTCTACTTGAAGCAAAAGCTCTACACATTTCATATGAATGAAGGTGGAGGTGGAGTTCTTGAAGTTTCTCAAGATGCACTTGTGGTTATGAAGGCAAGTGAGTCTAGAACGTTGTACGCGTTGTTGGGATCTATTATGACAGGTGTTGCTACTGTCTGTACATCAGACGGAGATCCGTCTGATTCTGACATCATGAAATTCTGAAATATGCCCTTCAGGGCTTTGTGGAGAAGGTCGAACATATTTACTATATTGGCCAAAATCAGGCCAAGGTGGAGATTTGTAAGATGTGGCCTTCTTTGGCATGTGGCAATTTACTTAGTCACATGTATTTCGTGGAGCCAGAGTTTGATTTATTCTTGGAGAGCAAGTTTGTGTGTGAAGGAGAAAATCTTTAAGTTTGTGTGTGAAGGAGAAAATCTTTTCGCTTACTACTACTTGGAGCCCAAGGATTTGCTACTATACGTGGAAGGTTTCTCTTCCATAGTAGACACACCAATTTGAGAAGAATTTAGTGAGTTTGTGTTCTTCTATAGAGAGTATTTGTAAGAGAATTGTGTTGGAAAACACTTGTGTGAGCCCTTCTTTGGAGTGATCTTGTGAGGTTATTCTCTTGGGGGTTTTGGGATATTAGAGTATTTAATTACTCTAATTTTGTACTCTCTTTTGTTGTTTGTACTCTCTTTTGTATCCGTTGGTGTTAGTAAATTTGCTCCTCTTTTGGTTGTGGATGTAGGTCAGTTTGACCGAACCACGTTAAATATTTGTCTCCTATTATCTTTATTAAATATTTGTCTTTATATTGACTGCTTTGTCTAATTCCGCACTATTTCAGACTCCCGATCCTAACAGTTTCTTTTAGCTAGGTCATGTTGAAGGTTCAACGTTAATCAGTAGTAATTCAAATAAGAGGATAGGCGCAACCAATTAGGATTTAGTATAGTCCATAAATATAGGGTCTCTTTAGTGTTCCGTAATTGGATATTAGAGGAATTCTATTTACACCACTATTCTATTTATATCTATACTATTTTAAAAGCATGAATATAAATGTTGGTTGATCAAAATATCCTTTAAATATTGAATGACTTTTATACCCTTAACTATTCTATTAATTTGGATAAAAACATGCCAGGAAAGGACATAAATGGAACAATACACATTAGAATTAAAAATCGGAAAAGGGCCAAAATTACCCCTGAACTTTGAAAAATAGTTTATCTATGCCCTTCGTTATACTTTGGGGCTATTAATACCCTTACCGTTACAGTTTGGAATAAATATACCCTTGTGTTTAACGGAGTGCCACGTGTCAAGCTGACAGTGGCCAACCCATTAAACCCTTTTTTTCATATGGGTCAATTAAAATCGGATCCGACCCAACGAAATTAAATCACCAAACATGTTAATAATACATCTCTCTACCCAAATAACCCTAAATCAGACCTACAATCTCTCTCTCTAAAATATACCGTCTCTGACCCCTCTCTACAGCAACTCGCCGCCGAACTCACCCACCGCCGAACACCTCTCTCTCTTTCAGGTATGGTTCTTTCCTCCATTGTTCTTTAGGTATGTATCTTTCTTTTGCCTTTCTCACTCATTTCTTTTGTTTTCATTTGAATTAATGGTTTTGGGCAAGAAAGTATTTAAGTAGGGCCAAATGGGTTCAGATAGGATACAAATATGAAGAAGATCTGAACTGAAATGGCTTGAAAGATGATTGCTTAATGATATTTTAATTAATGCCTAATGTTTTAAGCCTTGATTTTAGTGAAGTTGCTGAGATATTGGAAGTGTCGTGTTTTTTTGGATATTGATAATCATCAAAAGATGAATTCCACTGTATTTGAAGCGGTGAAAACTGATTTGAAGAAAGAACCTTGACATCACTCCATTGTTGATCCCACTTTCAATTTTCAGTGATTGAAGGCATACAATGTCCGAAATTAGTTGTAATTCAACAAAGATCTGTCACTGTGGTGAAATTGCTCGTTGTTTCACTTCGAAAACACCTTCAAATCCTGGTAGGAAATTCTATAAGTGTCCAAAACCTAAAGTAAGTGTTATTATTGAATTATTTGTCCAGAATTTTGGTTTGATGTTTCAATTCAAGTGTTGATAATTTTTTCGTATTTTTATTGGTTTGGACAGGCTGAAAACTGTGGTTTTTGGGAGTGGCTAGATAATTTTCCGAACAATGCTTTGTTGGAAATAAGTGATTTGGTAAATTGGAAGTGGCTACGGTGAAATGGACAATTTAAGAGAGTCGTTGAATGTTGTTAAGCTTGAAAGAGACAACTTGAAGAAAAAGGTCAATACCTTGGAGGCTATAAACAACTCTCAAGTGAACAAATCAAGGGAATTGGAAGAGAAGATGCTAAAGTTGAAGATGTTGTTTATGATTTCATTGGCCGTATTAGTTGGATTTTTTGTCGCTAATTTGGGATGAATTATGCTTGTTCTAGTAGTAGAAGTGAAAGGCTTGTTTAGGTAGATGATGATGTTTAGGAGTAGAAGTGTTGGTTTGTAAGGTAGTTTGAATTGTGATATATGTTTAAGTAATTCTTGCAGCAGACTTATGTTATAGAGGAAACTTTCTCATTTTACTCCTTTCTTACCTTTATGACTGAGAACAGTGAAGAATTTGTTGAATTAGCACTGATAACATTTTTCTAGGGAACTAATGTCAGTGAGAAGAAATATATGTAATGAAAAGAAAAGAAAAAAATATACTCTTTCCATATGGAAAAAACAAATGGCAGCCTTTAAAAAATGGTACTGCCAAAAGGAAAAGTTTCATGATGCCAAAATGGCTTGACAATTTGTTATTGCTCATAATGCTATTGTCTCTTTTAATTATGGTAGTGATGAATTTGGTGCTTATAAATAGATATAACCTTCCAAAAAGGCCCTTTGTTGGAAGAACAAAGAAACCAAAAAGAACAAAAGAAATGCTTGCATTTCAACCGCACAACTGCATATTTCAACTGCAGTTTCTGCACATTTTCAACTACAAACTGGACAGTTTCTGCACATTTTCAACTACAAAACTGCAGTTTCTGCACATTTTCAACTACAAAACTGCAGTTTCTGCCCATTTTCAACTACCCAACTGCAGTTTCTGCGCATTTTCAACTACGCAACTGCATATTTCAACTGCATTTTCTGCACATTTTCAACTACACAACTGGACAGTTTCTGCACATTTTCAGAACTACACAACATCTCAGAAACTGCAGTTTCTGCACATTATCAACAGCACAACTGGACAGAAACTAAGCAACTGCACATTTCAACTAAACATAATTCAATTCAACAAAACTGCTGCACATTTCATACACCATAAATATGCTAAATAAACTGTCAATCACAATACAAAATAAGCCAATAGTTGTATGGATGCCATACTATAACCCCAAAAACCACACCCTAAGTCATAATGTGGCATCCATTTGGTTTGACCATTACATAATTAGCAAATTAAGAGTACTGTCTTAAGCAGTAAATACATCACCATAATTCACAAAAAACTAACATTTCACAAAGCTAAATCAACTGTTAGATCCCCTTCTTGGATTCAACTTCCCAATCCTCTCTTGAACTGTATTATTCCCTTGCCAAGTTAAGCTTGTTAATGAGACTGGAAGATTAGTTGCCTCACTAACACCATTGTGGTCACCTCTAAAGCATATTGCCCTTCTTCCAGTTGGTTCTTGTGCTTTTTGCTTCATTTGAAGTCTTGTGGAAAATTCAGAAATCACTTTGGGCCTTAGAAAAGGGTCTTCATCATCTTCCTCAACTAAAGGATATTCAAAGTTAGGAAATGGGGTGCTGCTGCTACTAGAAGCATGCCCATAATGCATTGGAGTAGGCATGGGCTGACTGTCTTGGGTTGGTTGGGGGGCTGTTAAGTTGATTTCTCCTCCAGCTGGTTGGGAATTTTCATCTTCATCAACTAAGCCCCTAGTCTGCCTCTTTTTGCTCCTAGCGGGCTGCTTTTTCTTAGCTTGCTGCTTGCCTTTCTTTGGCTACAAAAATGCAAAAAAAAAAAAAAAGATCATTAGAAAACAGTTAATTATACTAAAATAAGATACACAACAGTTAATAGATGTGTTAATTTACCTTGTCACAGCCCCTAACATTATGATTTGGCTCTCTACAATTGCTACAAGTCATCACTCTACCTTTCCTTGAAAGCTTCCATTCACCTTGCCTCTTAAGGGCCTCATCTTTCCCTCTATCCCTCAAACCAATAAAAATACGAAAAAATTATCAACACTTGAATTGAAACATCAAACCAAAATTCTGGACAAATAATTCAATAATAACACTTACTTTAGGTTTAGGACACTTATAGAATTTCCTACCAGGATTTGAAGGTGTTTTCGAAGTGAAACAACGAGCAATTTCACCACAGTGACAGATCTTTGTTGAATTACAACTAATTTCGGACATTGTATGCCTTCAATCACTGAAAATTGAAAGTGGGATCAACAATGGAGTGATGTCAAGGTTCTTTCTTCAAATCAGTTTTCACCGCTTCAAATACAGTGGAATTCATCTTTTGATGATTATCAATATCCAAAAAAACACGACACTTCCAATATCTCAGCAACTTCACTAAAATCAAGGCTTAAAACATTAGGCATTAATTAAAATATCATTAAGCAATCATCTTTCAAGCCATTTCAGTTCAGATCTTCTTCATATTTGTATCCTATCTGAACCCATTTGGCCCTACTTAAATACTTTCTTGCCCAAAACCATTAAGTCAAATGAAAACAAAAGAAATGAGTGAGAAAGGCAAAACAAAGATACATACCTAAAGAACAATGGAGGAAAGAACCATACCTGAAAGAGAGAGAGGTGTTCGGCGGCGAGTTGCTGTAGAGAGAGGTGTTCGGCGGTGGGTGAGTTCGGCGGCGAGTTGCTGTAGAGAGAGGTGTTCGGCGGTGGGTGAGTTCGGCGGCGAGTTGCTGTAGAGAGGGGTCAGAGACGGTATATTTTAGAGAGAGAGATTGTAGGTCTGATTTAGGGTTATTTGGGTAGAGAGATGTATTATTAACATGTTTGGTGATTTAATTTAGTTGGGTCGGATCCGATTTTAATTGACCCAGATGAAAAAAAAGGGTTTAATGGGTTGGCCACTGTCAGCTTGACATGTGGCACTCCGTTAAACACAAGGGTATATTTGTTCCAAACTGTAACGGTAAGGGTATTAATAGCCCCAAAGTATAACGAAGGGCATAGATAAACTATTTTTCAAAGTTCAGGGGTAATTTTGGCCCTTTTCCGATTAAAAATTATATGCTATTAGGATTTAACTCAAGGTACACTTTAGGATAAAAGTTTGTATCCTATTAGGACTTAACTCACCGTGCGCATTAGGACTTATAATTATGGAAATAGTTGCATGTTCACAAAATTTTCCGTAACAACGTCGTTTCACTAAGTGACTTGATTAGCCTATATTCATCAAGTTTTCATTGAAAACTTGATAAAAATAAGGGGATACAATTTTAGTAAGTGAATAGACGATGTCATCTTACTACTCTCAGTGACAACACTAATTAATGGAATGCACTTTTTATATAAGAAAGAAAAAGGAAATACATACATATACTTGGTTTTAGGTGGGGTATAAGGGGAGAATTACGAAATATTTTATATGCTTTTGACAAAAAATAATATTCAAATACATGAAGATTTCAATGGACAATTAATGATAGTTAATCATGGGCAAAAATAAGCTTGCAAGACTATACAGCAAAAGTAAATTTTTGGGTAAAGTATGATAGTTGTACATCGATGGATTGGATGAACTAGAAACACGTTCATGTATCAAACACTGCTCGCAAATGTTTGACCAAGAAGCATGATAGTGTTAGCAACAATAAGTTGTATAGTAGCATCAATTTTACTAAGGGAATACATGATTCATACCCGACATACAGTTAATAAATTACATCTTTTCAAATTAGAGCTGATCAACCATAAAGTTACAAATATTATCAATTAAGATAACCATCACAATATGTTAAAATAGAATAGTGGTGCTAAATTAATAAGAAAAGAAAATTTGATATTACAGGGAGCACCCACGCCGAAGCATTAAATAATCGAAACAATTATGTGATTATTATTATTATTATTATTATTATTATTATTATTATTATTATTATTATTATTATTATTATTATTATTATTAAAACATGAATATACAATGCACTTGATTGATTGCCTATATATGTATGTGTAGTTATTAATCGACTGAACATTAACGTGCAATTATTAACGTACAACGTACGTTCGGCCACGATCAAACGGACATACGGCCTCGAACAACCGGCCATGGAAGAACCGGGCCAACTGACGCCCTTCCTTTGCTCCGGCCCAAGCATTTCCCCGGTTCAGAATGAGAGCCTTCATGCACGTTCTTCCCCCTTTTTCTCCTCGACCTTCGGTCTCACCGGTTAAACGTATACCCGTTTTTTACCGTATACAGATAGTCCCCGCACTTCTTGGATCGTAGATTTCTCAGAGTGACGGGGAGTGGATGAATCAAGAAATCATCGACTCCGTTTGTCCGTAGTTATCTTCTCATTTTGGCGGGAACGGTTGCGTCACGTCTTCTTTCCATCGGCCACGTGTCATATCCCGGATGGTCCGCTCTGACAACCGCCGCATGCACGTCGTTTCAATTAATTCCTCATTAATTATGGGACACGTGGCGCCTCCCGATTGGCCGAAAGCCGTAACCGCCTAAACCCCATAACTATAAAACGTCCACTAACCCTTCATTTTTCCATTTGAACACCTTTCAAATCTTTAACTCATTTCCTCTTTGCCTTGGATTTTTTCACTTTATTTCTTCGTCTTCATCACATCTGTTCACCTTCTATACCAAGTTTGTTGCTGATTTATCGCTTACTCTACGCAAAAGGAAGCAACTTTGCTCTTCCCTTACACTAATCTGCTGCTGTTCATTGTTGATTCTCGTCTTCTGACTTCTCCTACATTGTCTGTTCCTTCATTACCCTTCGTTTTCTTTAACTCCTCTTTCGAATCCATTCAACTTCTTCTTTTCATATTTCCAAATGTCTGAAACCACTTCCCATGACATTCTCTCGGTTTCATCCCTAGGAACCGAGCCTGCGTCTCCGGCTAAAGCGAAGAGCTCCTTCGAGCCTACAGCCTCGGACATTATACCAGCCAAACCCAACTTCAACAAATATCTTGAGGTTGAAAAACCTTCGTCGGTGTCCGATAGGGGGTACGACGTGAGGCGATACCCCTCGTCCATTACTGAGGAGAAACTCGACATAGTCCGGGCTGACTGCGGGTGGGACAATTGTCCGGTCCGAATTTTCACCCCCGGGCCCGACGAGTCAATCACCGACCATCGGGAGGGCTACTTGTATGTATACACTTACCCTTTCACCCTCAAGCTCAACCCTCCGATTGATCCGGTCATCCTGGACATGTGCTGGACATATGATGTGACCTTGGCACAAATTGGCCCGATCGTTTGGAGGGTCGTGGCATGCCTCCGGTTGCTGGCCAACAATGCTGGGAAGGAGCTCACGCTGGCCCACTTGATACGCTTATATTCCCCGAGGTTGTTCCGGGATGGCATAAGAAAACTCACCAAACGTAGCCGGAATCCATTTTTCTCGAAAATGGACGAGGACAGAGACAGGGGCTAGTTGGAGTGATATGTCCAAGTGAGGACCGAGGACATCATTCCGGCCGATTACATTCCCTTCCCGGAGAAGTGGCACGACAAGCGTAAGTGTGAACCCTTAAGCGATTTCTTTTGTATGTTTCGTCAAATTTTGACCCCACTTTCTCACCGTTTTTCTTATTCGTGTCAGCCAATGGGTATATTCCTCCGGTCGTCCAGAACCTGAGCGAATGGGTCACTGCACTTCTTAGCCAACATGTCCACGATAACCGGACGTGGGGATACCTGTCACGTGGCCGATGGGTCGCCCAGAACCATGGTAGTATTTTGCTTTTTCCTGTGTTCACTGCACCTTCTATTATCCATATTCATTGCGTCTTTGACTTTCAAGTTTGCCTAAGGGCTCGGTGGATCCCAATCCGGAGTCGCCCACCGAACCCACAGCATCGGCACCTGAGTTCGATTCAGTGGGTGCGTCTCGTGCCCTTGCTGCTGCTGCTGTTGCCAAAAGGAAGAGGCCCTCGGAGAGAGGGCAAAAGTCGAAGAAGAGGGCGAGGAGCGTCGCTCGGACCTCACGGGATGAAACAGAGCCCAATATCATTATTCGGAGAGTCGATGCCGATTCTCCCGTGGCTCCGATCCCGGAGGAGGATGTCGCCGTTCCACCCCTTCTTTCTGCTGCTACAGGACTTCTGGTTCCGGTCTCACACACAGGTGCGGAAGAAATTCTTTCTCCGGCTCTTCTAAGGTTGATTAACTTCGTCGACATTTCAGGTGAAACTTCTTCCGAAGAAGCTCCCCTGCAAAGGACAAGAAGGCCCGAGGAGGCGGCCACTGCTGAAGTTGGTCAAAGCACCGAGCCGGTCCCGGAGATCGAAGTCCCCACTGTCGTTCACCTGACTCCCGAGCATGAGCCTGCTGCAACTACGGAGCCCCCGACCTTTGCTGAAGATACTGAGGTTGCTCCCAGTTCCTCTACTCCGGCTTCGAGGCCTGACGAATTCGAGGACATGTTCTTGGGCACTCCTCCCGCTACCGGCGAAGCTGCGGGATTTGGGCATCTCCCTATTCCTCGGGCCACGAGGTCGGCCAGCCGGACCTCCGAATCTGGGGCTAGGGATAGCTTGGTGCATATTTTTTCAGCCCCAAGTGTGGAGCCGAGGAGAACAAGATCAGTTACGGTCACCGTCCCTGAAGACTGTAGCTTTCTTTCTCCCCCGGTGGTCGTAGCGAGCTATCTGAGGCCTCTTATCTCGGATTCGGACAAGCACAAGATGACCGGGGTCTCCTGGCAGTGCCTTATGAACGAGGGTATGCATGCGGGCAACCGGGTAAGAATTTTGGCCGTCTTTGCATAACTTCATTGAGAGTTTCCACTTTGTTTTCTCCAAGTTTTTTAATTTGCTTCATTTGCAGAGTGTAGTGCTCGTCAACGAAGCCTTCGTCCGCGCCCAGCAAAAGATGGACGATCTTAAGGCCTAACTGGATGCCCAGGGCCGGGAAACGGAGAAGTATCTGCACCTCCTTCAATAGAAGGAGGAGGAGTTGAACCGGGCGGTCGCTCTTTCCAACCTCCGACCCGAGCTTGATGCGGCAAAGGCTGAAAACTGTCAGTTGAAGAGTGAGCTGGCTGCAATGACCGAATATAATCGGAGTCTCGAAGCTGACAAGATCGGCCTTACCCAGGATAACGCTCAAATTTCCTCGAGGCTTGGTGAGCTCGAAACCACTTTCTCCCAACTCCGGGGGGAGATGGATCTGGTGAAGTCCGATACTGCCGGCTTGGCCGAGAGAAATCAGCTGCTCGAATCGGAGAGTGCCCGATACAAGGAGCGTGCGAGGGTTTTTGAAGAGAAGGCGGAGACGAGGGCCCGGATGTGCGATGACTTGAAAAATGAGCTTAAGGAGATGGCCGATGCCAATGACACTCTCCAGGCCGAGCTTGAATCGACCATCCAAATGCAGAATGTTCTTGGAGAGGCTCGAGATGCTCTAGCGGCGAAGTTATCCCAGGCCGAGGCTGATTTGGACGAGTCTTTGAAGAGCGTCGAGGCTGCCGAGGATCAGGCTACTATTGTTGCTGAGTACGAGAAATGGAAGTCTCGAAGGATTACTCTCGAGCAAGCCGAGCATGGCTTTACTGATCTTCCGGCCCATATTGCCGAGGCTAAAAGGGTCGAGGGAGAGACTAAGGATGCTATTGGTTCTGACTCCAATGACTCTGAGCGGACAGAGTCCGAGCGCTCTGGCTCCAGCCATTCCGGGTAGATTAGGGCCTGTACTTGGCTTTTATCTTTATTTTATTTTTTTGCCTTTGCAGGACTTTGGTTTTTTGATGTAAAAACACCCCTTGTATAAATGAAAAATGCCTCTTTCTTGCTTCTTCGTTTGAATGTTTGCTATTATTTTTACCCGAATTGTTGGTCCGTTTTAAGGACGAGCTGACTCATAGTCATTAGTTCACTGTGCCCGTAGGACTTACCTAACGCTTTGTGAATTCAGACGCCTCCGTATCACTATAGGCATTTCCTTAGGGCCGGTATATTTCGGAAATATTTTAGGGCCGGTATTCTTTCGGGCACCCGAATCTCAGCCTTGGCTGAATTTTGACGTAACGGTCCCCGTTTGGGTTGTGACCTCGTTGCCTTAGTCGAATTGTTTAACGATTTTGGCTCGGTTCGCTATGACCTTGTCGTCTTTGTCGAATTTCGACCATAGTGCCCGGTGTAGGGTGTGTGAATGAAGTAGTGCCGAAATATGGCGGTTATCACCGGGTAAAGTCTTTAATAGGAAGATAACTGTGATATTGCTCTCCGAACTTTCGATAATTTTGCATTGCAAAGTATTTGTATACATGAGAATTTTATTTCCTTTTGCTTTTGCCGTAGTAAGTACTAAATGGACACGATTCATTTTGATCGTTTGGTCCTTACACCAAAACCTATAGCAGAAGGTCCGGCCTTGCTTTTGTTGTAGCAAACACTCGGTGGACACGATTCATTTTGATCATTTGGTCCTTACATCGGAACCTAACAATTTTGGCCCGGCTTTGTTTGCTGAGGGCGGCCTCCGGAGTGGGTGTGTTAGTCCCCTAGCTCTTAGCCGAGTTGCAAGATCGGGTGAGTGTTATTAAGTCCCCATTCATTGGGTATGACCCCGATAGTCCGGGCGTTTGTCCCTTATCTTTGTCAAGTAACACGTTGTACTTGTTGTCTCATTAAAAACCTTGTCAGAAAACCCATTTTGGGACAAAACCGTACTAAGGAAAAGAGTGCAACACGTGTTTTCAGATTTAGATTCTTTTCTTTGCTTGGTACTCGGTTTCCTGCAAAAAAGAAGGGTCAAAAATAGAGAAACATGGGGTGTCTTTACCTCAGCAGTAGTATCTTTTCAGATGAGCCACATTCCAGTTATTGCGCAGCCGTTGCCTATCCATGGACTGTAGGTGGTATGATCCTTTGCCTGTTACCTCGGTTATCTTGTAGGGTCCTTCCCAGTTAGGGCCCAGTTTTCCTTCGTTGGGATTCTTGGTGTTCAAGGTAACTTTTAGAAGCACCAAGTCCCCAACTTGGAAATGATGAAAATTGGCTCTCTGATTGTAGTACCTTTCCACCCTTTGTTTCTGGGCGGCAATACGGACCAACGCGTTTTCGCGAAGCTCGTTCGCGAGGTCGAGTCTTACGGCCATGGCCTCTTCGTTTGACTCCTCGGTTGTATATCAGAATCGGAGGGTCGGTTCACCAACTTCTACGGGGATAAGAGCTTCAGCCTCGTAGACCAATGAGATAGGAGTCTCCCCAGTGCTCGATTTCGAGGTGGTTCTGTAAGCCCACAATACCTCCGGTAATATTTGTCACGACCCAACCCCGTAGGCCGTGACTAGTGCCCGAGTTGGGCACCCTAACGAACTTATCCAATTCGAATCATATACAAATAGCGTATACGGGCACAAATATCACACGCTGCCACAAATCATATCAAACTCAGAAGGGACGGCGGAATACACATCGCCGAATATATACACACATATATAAACATACAGGCCATTTAGGCCGCATCAAAATCTGATAGATTGGCGGAATGTACATCGCCAGATCTGTCTCAGACACATTTCAAACACAACCATATATGTACATATATATATCAGAAGCCGACTAGGCTATCAAATGGCACAACGGCCCAAAACATATACAAATGCACGCCGACGAGGCTGCCATGGCGAGTGGGATCATACAAACACACCTGAACAGAAGTAGGCACAACCCACATATACGTCTACAGACCTCTAAACAGACCAACCGAATCATATGGCGGGACAGGGCCCCGCCGTACCCCTGAACAAATACATACATATGTAGCGAACGAAGATATATACCAAAATGTAGGCTCCGGAATAAGAGGAGCACTCCAAATAGCAAAAGAGGGTGTCCTAACTGGTGGATCACCAAACTGTGCGTCTGTACCTGCGGGCATGAAACGCAGCCCCCCGAAGAAAGGGGGGGTCAGTACGAAATATGTACTGAGTATGCAAAGCAGAAGATACAGAAAATAAATCTGAGGCATAAACGAAATAGTAGTACAGAACATAAGTGCAAACCCAAAATATCAAAATGTTTACTCTCAAAATATAAGTCATGCATAGGGCACAGAGAATATAGTCGCCCGCCCGTCGATGGCGCCATAACACAGCATAACAGCAGAAGGTTTCAAATCTCCGTATCCCCGTCACACATCACATCACAACATAACGCCATACACAGCATAACACCACAATATAGGTGGAACCCGACCCTCTTTTGCGAGTAGCTCGGTGAACCATAAACACAGCATAACTCCGGAGTATATCAAAATGCGCACGATAACAGAACCGGCCCGGGAACCGGAGAAAGATATAACAGAACGCACGAGTAGAGTCGTGAGTAGTCATATGCATAAAATCATTATCACAAACTCAAACATAAGTAAAAAGATCATATTCGAAATCGGAATAATAGTCATACCAAATTCTTTCAAAAGTTCTCTGAATCGCATAAGGAAAGTCGCGGGACCCACGAATGGGTATTGACCCGAGTCGGGCCCGCCTATGGAAATCATACTCATTATACATCATGCAAACTCTTATGGAAATGTTGGAACAATCCGAGCCTTTATGCGAAAGATATGGCATTCAAAAATTACGAAATTCATTAAAGCGAAACCTTTTTGTACAAAGTTTGGAAATCCCTTCTTTCAAAAACATAATGGTTCATTTTTCATCAAATCATACCTAAGAGTGCCAAGGAATATATATAGATCATATCATGGTCGGATTCCGGATTTGGAATTTCCTTAAGGCTCTAATCTAGCCTATGTGAAACTAAGGCATGCCAAGAATAGAAGGTTGCTTTACATACCTCGAACGCACTCCAAGCTAGCCGATCTAAAGTTATTCCCAATCTACGCCTCGGGCTCCCCAAGGTCTACAAATATGCCAACGAAGATCCCATATTAACCATAGGCACTTAAGCAATTTTTTATTCCAAACTAACTCTAAATTCTACAGAAAATTCGGCAGCATTTCCCCTGTAAATAGGCCAACCTGAGAATTTAACTCGCTCAAAATCAACAACAACAACCACAATAACCAACCTAGCAACATCGATAATCAATTCGAAAGGCAAAATAACATTAATAGCTCTCTTTTACACCATTCGACAACTTTCCAAATATTCAATTCAACGGCTTACCTTCAAGCCAACATCAACGCTTATACATTCAAGAACATTCTAAACAATTCACATAATATTTCCAACAATCCAATAATTTTCCCAAGTTGGCCGAAAACAGTCCCCAACCGAGAAACAACCCTTTTTAACACATTCCTCATTTTCAAATCATTATCAATATTTCCATATTCATATACTAATTTAAGATCATTCAAACATAGGCCAAGAATATTCCAAGCCATATATCCAATATTCAATAATTCCATCAATTCCATATTTCACCCAAAAGTCTTACATATACAACAAAACCGTCAAAACACATTTTCTACTTGCAAATTCATGATCAACAACATCAATCCATACTTTAACAACTTCATTTTCCATAATATCATAAAATCACACTAAAATGACATAACCTTCTACAATCCATTTTATTGCCAACTTAAACCATTTAGCCCTCATTTACATCATAAGGATCCCAACAACACAACTAACACATTAAACAAAATTAATCCATTTCATTCCAATTCCATACATCACACGGCCAACACCTATATTTCCAACTTTAACCAAATTCATTCAACTTTCATTTCCAATATAAATTCCACCATAACCACAACTAGAATACAACACAAAAATTCAACTCATCATATCTATACATTAACACACACACACGGCCACCTTCATATAAACACACTCACTTTGCAAACTTCCATATTTTCATAAATTCTACTCATTTCTACATACTACAACATAAACCAAACTTCATAACATAAGAAAAATTAATTGATTCTTACCTTTTTCCACAATCTTCTTCACTTGATCAAGTTGTCAACTTGAAGAAACAAATGCCCTTTCTTCCAAAACAACTACACCAAGTTGTAAAGGACCCTTGAATTAGTGGAAATACCACAAGAAAACAATTTTTGGAGAAAGATTTCAAAGGGCTAAATTTTTCTATGGCCAAAGCCGTATAGGCTCTTCTTGCTCTTGTTATTCTTGTTTTTCTCCTTGTCTAATTCTCTTGAAGCTTCTAATGAAGTATGACTCATATATGGTCCTTTATTTTAATTTAGCACATGGAAATTAATAAAATTCCATGGGCTTGGGCCATGTTGGGCGGCCACCCCATCTCTTTTTGGGCCTAAGTTTTTCTTTTCATTGTTTTGGGCCAACCCGGTTGGTCCCGAGTTGGGCCTAGCCCACTGACCTTTCGACCTTAAAACGTTCATATCTCTTTGCACCGACGTCACCTGAGAACCCACGACCTATGGTTGGAAAGCTAATTCAATTATCTACAACTTCTATTTCTTGGTATATTTCCACATTACAAACTTATAATACCGTTTTTGCCCCTCAAAGTCAGGTCACCCGAAAACGTTTTCTTAAAAATATTCGTTTGGAGGGCTTCCACTTTGATTTGGCCCAAGGGCCCTTCACGAGTTGTGTTTAACTTTACATATGCGATTCATATAATTTGTCACATGTTCCAAAAAAAAATCTTGACGTGTGGACCCCACCTCAGCTTACAAATAATCCGACGTTCGAAAATACGGGATATAACAATATTTCTCTCCAATGATGTTTTGATGCTTCAAGTCTTTTCCTCAGGTTTTGGATTATTGTCTTGTTTGTGGATTCCGTTTGTCCGTTTGCAGCCGGGTGATACGGAGTTGATACAATTTTCTTGATCTTCAACCTGTCGAGGAATTTGTTGACTTTGCCGCCTACGAACTGGGACCGTTATCACAAGTTATCTCGGCGGGGATGCAAAAGCGACAGATGATATGATCACATATGAAGTCGATGACCTCCTTTTCTCTGATTTTTTCAAAGGCCTGCGCTTCAACCCACTTGGAGAAATAATCAATCATAAGCAAAATAAAACGGGCTTTACCTGGTGCCCATGGTAACGGACCGACGATGTCCATTCCCCACTTCACGAAAGGCCAGGGTGACACCACAGAATGCAACAACTCTCCGGGCCGATGAATTATCAGAGCATGCCTCTGACACCCATCGCATTTACGGACAAATTTTTTTGGATCTTCATCCATTCGGTTCCAATAATAACCGGCCCTGATAATCCTTCGGACCAGAGCATCAGCACCAGAGTGATTGCCGCAGGTTCCTTCGTGCACCTCTCTCATCACATACTCCGTCTCTCCGGGACCCAAAAATTTGGCCAGGGGTCCGAAGAAAGACCGCCGATATAATTGGTCGTCTACCAAGCAAAAACGCGCCGCTTTGGTCCTTAATGACCGTGATTCCTTTGGGTCACTTGGGAGCTTTCCATCACGCAAGTAGTCGATGTACTTGTTGCGCCAATCCCAAGTTAAACCCATCGAGTTTATTTCGGCATGTCCGTTTTCTATTGCCGTGTTTAACAAGTGCACCGTTGCCCCGGGGCTGATCTCCTCCCCTTCGACCGAGGATCCCAAATTTGCTAATGCATCGGCCTCGCTGTTCTGCTCTCTCGGTATGTGCTGCATGGTCCATTCCTTAAATTGATGTAGTATTACTTGGGTTTTTTCAAGGTACCTCTGCATCTGTTCGTCTTTGTCCTCGAAGACGTCGTTCACCTGGTTTACGACCAAAAGCGAATCGCACTTTGCCTCAATTATTTCGGCCCCCATACTTTGGGCCAATTCCAAACCTGCAAGCATAGCCTCATACTCGGCTTCATTGTTAGTCAATTTAGCCGTTCTAATAGACTGTCAAATGGCATCCCTGGCCGGGGCTCTAAGGACGATTCCTAGCCGGAACCTTTGAGGTTCGAGGACTCGTCCGTATGTAGAGACTAAATGCCCGAGGCCTTTCCCGAGATCAGCAGAAGCTCTTTCTCGACCTCGGGGACCATAGCCGAGGTAAAATCTGCCACGAAGTTGGCCAAGATCTGGGACTTGATGGTCGTTCGAGGTTTGTACTCAATATCATACCCGCTAATTTCTACAGCCCATTTAGTTAATCTACCCGATAATTCCGGTTTATGCATGATGTTTTTTAGGGGGTATGTAGTCACTACACATATCGGGTGGCAGTGAAAGTAGGGCTTGAGCTTTCCAGAAGTGCTTACCAATGTCAACGCCAATTTTTCCAAGTGGGGATAACGGGTTTCCGCATCCCCCAAAGTTATACTCACGTAATAGATAGGGAATTATATACCTGATTCTTCTCGGACCAAAACGCCACTTACCGCTACTTCGGAGACAAAAAGGTAGAGGAAAAGTGGCGCGTCCGCCTTCGGTGTGTGAAACAGCGGGGGGCTAGACAAGTATCTCTTCAATTCTTGTAAAGCTTTCTGGCACTCCGGTGTCCAAGCAAAGTCGTTCTTCTTCCTTAGTAAGGAAAAGAAGTGATGACTCTTGTCCGAGGACCTTGATATGAAGTGGCTCAATGCCGCTATTCTTCCAGTGAGCCTCTGCATTCCTTTGACATTATTTACTACCTCGATATCCTTGATAGCTTTGATCTTGTCCGGGTTGATTTCAATCCCCCGGTTTGACACCATGAAACCCAAGAATTTGCCAGACCGGACACCGAAGGCGCATTTTTCCGGGTTGAGCTTCATGTTATACTTGCGGAGCACGTCGAAGGTTTCCTGCAAATGTTTTAAATGGTACTATGTTTCCAGGGACTTGACTACCATGTCGTCAATATAAAATTCTATTGTTTTCCTTTTTTTTTTCTTTGAACATCTCATTAACTAGGCGTTGGTAAGTTGCACTGGCATTTTTTAAGCCAAAAGACATTACATTATAACAGTAAGTCCCATACCGGTTGATGAAGGACGTTTTCTCTTGATCCTCCGGGTGCATCCGAATTTGGTTATACCCGGAGTAAGCATCGAGAAAACTTAACATCTCATGCCCGGCCGTCGCATCGATCATTATATCGATGTGAGGCAATGGGAATGAATCCTTCGGGCATGCTTTGTTTAGATCCTTGTAATCAACACATATTCGAAAATTATTACCTTTCTTGGGCACCACTACCACGTTAGCAAGCCAATCGGGGTACTTTACCTCCCGGATAGAACCTATTTTTAAAAACTTTGTTACCTCGTATTTTACGAAGGCGTGTTTTGCTTCCGCTATGGGCCTTCTTTTTTGCTTCACCGGGAAAAAATTCCCGTCCAAGCTGAGCTTGTGAGTTTCTACTTCTGGTGACATACCTGTCATATCTATATGGGACCTTGCAAAGCAATCTGCATTAGCTTGAAGAAATTCAATTAGCTTGTTCCTGAGCTCCGGGGTAAGCCCCGTGCCCAGGTATACCTTTCTGTCCGATAGGTACTCGAACAGGATGATTTGCTCCAGTTTCTCTACAGTTGACTTGGTTGCATTCGAGTCATCCGGCATGACGAACGACCTGCGTACCTCGAAATCATCCTCTTCATGCCCTGGATCCGACCCGGTGTGCTTTGATTGCTATTTGGTGTCCTCTCCCCCGGTTACATCTTCTTCCTTCTGATCCGATTCTTTGGGCCGAGGTTTTGCTTCCTCTACTGCGAACATCTCCCTTGTAGCGGGCTGTTCACCTCGGATGGTTTTTATCCCTTCTGGGGTGGGGAACTTCAGTAGCTGATGCAGTGTTGAGGGCACAACCCTTATGCTATGTATCCAGGGTCTGCCCAGTAGTGCGTTATACTTCATGTCCCCTTCGATCACATAGAACACCGTTTGCTGAATGGTGCCATCGACGTTCACAGGTAATGAGATATCCCCCTTTGTGGTTTCGCTCGCCATGTTAAACCCGCTGAGTACCCGGGCTACCGGTACGATCTGATCAAGCAGCCCTAGCTGTTCGACCACTCTCCACCGGATGAAGTTGGCCGAGCTACCTGGGTCAATTAAAATACGTTTAACCTTAGTTTTAAAGATAAGTACAGAGATTACCAATGCATCATTATGCGGTTGAATGATGCCCTCCGCGTCCTCGTTGCTGAAAGAGATAAAGCCCTCGGGTAAATAGTCCCGGCTGCGCTTCTCGCGAACAACAGAGACCTTGGCCCATTTCATTACTGGCCCCCGAGGGGCATCGGTGCCCCCAACTATCATGTTGATTGTATGCTGGGGTTCTTCTGGCCCGGTCCTTCGATGAGCCTCCCTTTCCTTGTAGTGACTTTTGGCTCGTTCACTCAGCAGCTCTCGGAGATGACCATTCTTCAGTAACCGAGCTACCTCCTCTCTCAACTGGCGACAATCCTCGGTTCTATGACCATGGGTTCCATGGTATTTACACACCATGCTAGGGTCCCGTTGGCCCGGGTCCAACCTTAGAGGTCTTGGCCATCTTACATCCGGAACACGACCAATGGCCGAGATTAGGCCCGAGGTATTGACGTTGAAGTTATACTCCGATATCTTTGGTAAGTCTTTGTTGCCGGCAGAGCTTCCGGCATCGCTCTTGAATGAGAGACCCCGGCTGTTCGACCGGCGCTCGACCCGTTTGCTACCTCAACCGGAGAAACGACTTGGGCTCGCTCTTGATTTTTCCGACCTAAAACTTTGCTTCTCCGAATGGGAGTATGGCCGATAACTTTCCTTTGACGATTCGGCCCTCGTTTCGTAACCCTTCCTTGGTCTCTCAAAACTTTTATTCACATTTATTGGCCCGGGGGGAGCTCGAATTGATCGTCCTCCACCCGAATCTTCGACTCGTATCGGTTATGGACATCAGCCCATGTCACAGCCTTGTACTCCAGTAGGCTTTCTTTTAATTTGAACGAAGCTGTTGAACTCTGAACATTGAGCCCCTTTGTGAAAGCTTGTGCAGCCCATTCTTCTGGAACCAGGGGGAGTTCCATCCGCTCCCTTTGGAATCGGTTGACGAATTCTCGCAGTAACTTGTCGTCCCTTTGGGTTATACGAAAAATGTCGGCCTTACGGGCCTGCACCTTTTTGGCACTGGCGTGGACTTTGATGAAGGCATCGACGAGCATTTCGAAGGAGGTGATCGAATGCTCGGGTAGATGGTCGTACCATGTCAATGCTCCTTTTGACAGAGTTTCCCCAAACATTTTCAGCAACACCGATTCGATTTCGTCCTCCTCCATATCATTGCCCTTTATGGCGCACGTGTATGAGGTCACGTGCTCGTGCGGGTCCGTTGTACCGTCATATTTCTGGATATCCGGCATTTTAAACCTCTTCGGGATTAATTTTGGGGCCGTACTCGGAGGAAAAGGCCTTTGGATATACCTCTTCGAATCCGACCCTTTCATTAAAGGCGGAGCCCCCGGAATTTGATCCACCCGAGAGTTGTATGTTTCGACCCTCTTCTCGGTCGAGTCTACCTGTTTTGCTAAAGTTTCGAGCATTTTTAGAACCTCGGTGGAGGATCCAGCTCCGGCTCCGTCGCTCTCAATAACGCGTGCCTCCTCTCTTCTAGGTTCAGCAACACCGCTCGTTTTTTCTGGGGTCGTTGTATCCCCTCCGTTTTGCAACCGGGCATTTGAGATTCCTTGTTCGGCAATCGCCGCTCTCTGCTCCTGCAACATTTCAAAAATTAACGTAAGTCAATATTATCATTGGGTGTACCCGGTTCTTTCCGGTCCTGTGCCCGGGACAAAGTAACAGAATTGTGGGTATTTAGCGGATCAGTGGCCGGTAAGGTGGCATTCTCTCGGTCCACGGTGTTTTGTCGGTTGAGGCCCTCTCTCGGATTAACGGGGTTAGGATCAGCGGGGTTTGGTGGTCCTCGTGGACCGCTTCCTTCGTTTTCAGCCACGATTTCGTTGTTGTTGACGTGACCAGATCGCCCACTGTCAGCCATTTAGTCCGTTTTCTCAGATACAAACAGAAGGTGTTTCTGACTTAGATGGGTAAGGTAGATATCAAGATAAAAGACCACTATTATCCTAGCCCCACGGTGGGCGCCAAACTGTTTACCCCGGATTTGGATAATCAATTAAATTTGTGGATGAGGTATAGGATATGTGGCTATATCTTAGACTTATTTGATGGAGAAAAGTAATATATGAGTATGCTATAAGGAGAAATCGGTTATCAATGATTTGCTATGGACGCGCGTTTCTATTAGCTCACAAGAGTTATTCGATTTATGAAGTATATGGAATAAACACGACAAATGGGGAACGAATCTGATGTAAGAGAGAGATTTTGTATATATTTTGCTATTACAAGAATGCTTGAAGAGTAGAAGCCAACCCTCTAAAAGGAGGACAATGCCCCTTATTTATAGTGTTGCCTTATGGGCTTCATACAAGATAAAAAATAATAGAATAAAGAAAACGTTCTGAGTTGTATTAGGTTGGGTTAGGTAGACTGTACGGTCTGACACCCGTACGATTGGCAATTGAACACAGCAGGACGTCATCGACGCATGGCAACCGCGCAACGGATCTCCCGGACCACCGGCCATGGTCAAACGGACATACGGCCTCGAACAACCGATCATGGAAGAACCGGGCCAACTGACGCCCTTCCTTTGCTCTGGCCCAAGCGTTTCCCCGGTTCAGAATGGGAGCCTTCATGCACGTTCTTCCCCCTTTTTCTCCTCGGGCTTTGGTCTCACTGGTTTAACGTATACCCGGTTTTTACCGTATACAGAGTGTTTTCTCACTTTGTAATTTGATATTACTTTGCAGTGAATTTGTTGGCATCACCATTTGCACCTCAATTGGGTTGAAAATATTAAATTATGATATTATCTAATGTGAAATCTATTTTTAAAGGGTAAATGCGGCTTCTTCTACTTCTTCGTTTGTCTTCTTATTTTGGTTTTATTCAAGTTGTCTTCTTGCCGTCATGGTTATCTTCCTTTTTTCCTTGCTTTATTTCTTTTAGTTAATAGCTTTTAAGATTATATATGAGTTACACATAATTAAATTTTTGTATTTTTATTGATCATTATGTGGATTAGAACCGACGAAGAAGAAAACCTTAAGATTTGTGGAGAATGTAAGAGCTCCACATCCATAATTTTAGAACATGTGTTTTCCTTTTGTGCATAAATCTTTTGACTTTTTTACCCTATAAAAATAATACCATTAGACAAAATAGTCATTTAATTATTTTCCTATTTATTAGGATTCATATTTCTTAGAATTTGGAGATGGACTTAAATTTTGTGCATCAAATCTTTCCTTATTGTATGCTAGATAGAAAGTAAAATCTATTAAATTTTTATTTCAAATAATATTTAAGAGTAATATTTAATACATTTACTATATTGAAGTTCCAAAGTCAATCACTATGTTGTTTTGAGTTTGAGTAATTTCTTTTGGTTCGTTTAAAAAAAAGTGTTTTTGGAGAAAAGCTACTTTTTAGTTTCTGAAAAACAATTTCTACCACTCCACATAAGCAATTATTCTCTTTCAAAAATTTGGTCAAACACCTCAAATTTATAAAATAAGCACTTTTAACCTCTCAAATTAAAAGCTTGGCCACATAAATCCTACTTTCTAAGTATTTTTTTTCTTTTTCCTTTTCAGGCTGATGTACTTCTATTGCTAAGTATAGTATCTTATTAGTATTATTTGAGCAAAAAAATGATTTCAATTTTTATTATTAAAGACTATAATTAATTGTTTCATTTAAATAAAGATATAATTTTTTTAAAAATTTTTAGAATTTTTAATCAATATTAATATTAAACAAAGGTAGTTTAAAAATTAATTTAATCAATTATAATTATTTATTTTAGACAAGATGACTTGAAGTCTATAGTAATATGAAACTGGGAATTATGCCCTGATATCGGAAATTGAAATACAGAAATAGTTCTTTCAAGTTGATGAATCATTATACCTCTTTAAAATTAAATCATTTCATAAATGCAAACGTAGAGGAAAACAGTGTTTAAATTTTACAAGTTACTTCATAATTATAAAAAGGCTAATTATGGTATATGTTGCTAAATTTTACTTCTTTATGGTTAATTTATCCAAAATCTCATGCATGTATCAGGTTTTCTATTAATGAATTTTACCGTATAATTGTTCGAGATAATTAAAAATTTACGTGTGAAACAATAATTATAATTTTTTTTATCTCAAACTTGATCAAATTTTCATAATTAACTCAATTTTTTTTTTAAAAAAATACATTCTATTTTTTTAAAATGTATACATTTGAAACTAACATATCTTTCATATGAATTCTGTAGAGTATGATTTTTAGTAAAAAATTTCTCTAAATAGGATGTAAATAGATAATAACAAATTTGAAAGGAAAAATAATAACATAATTTTTAGAAAGTTATCACAATTCATGCAAGTCACCTAAAATTGTACATACTTTTTATAAGCATTTCTAATAATGTTTTCTTTCAGAATCTTTAGTTTTTTTTTTTTTTTTTTACAAAAAAGAAAAAGTGACAATCTTTATTTAAACCATTTCCCCTACATAAAACATAGTGGTATAGTGAAGTACGCTTAATCCTTGATAAATAGCTATCTCTTAATCCTCGAGGCTATATATATTGAATCAATTGGCATATATATCGATTGACGCGGTACACATGTGCAACGCACGTATGCTAAAACTAGTTTAGCAAATAGTTACGAAGAAGAATTTCTTTACTTCTGTCGCTAAATAAAACTTTTTTCTCGGTTTCCTATCTAAATGAAATACAGTAATAAGTATTTGTTACGGACTAGATGTAACACTCAAAACTTAATTTATTTATACCAGTGAGAATAAAAGAGAGCTAAAACTTTGTAAATATCTACCGCGATGATGTTTTCATAGTCTGCCAATTTTTAATTGTTTCCAACCTCTTGGAGCTGGCTGGTGAAGTAAAACATTTTTTTCTTTATAGTCAACTAGTTAACCGACCCGCGCTCGCGCGGTAGTTTCTCTTTTTATAAATAGAGGCAAAAGAATTATAATAAAATAAATTATATAATGTAAGTCATAGAATAATTATGTCACGGTCCGTGCAAGTTGAAAAAGATACAAACAAAAATATTAGTAAATTTAGAAATATATTTTTGAAGTTTTTAGTGAAAATAAAAAAGTTCTCGGGTGATCCCTTTCAAATAAATATACGTGTGTACATATGCGTACAGGCACTTTAATTTTTTTTTCTTTGTCTAACATAGATCAAATTTATAGAGGTATATTATAAAATAATATTCAAGCCATCAACTTGCACAATAATATGAAAGGTTCTAATAATAAAGAAATAAGTAGGGGTGTTCATGGTTCGGTTTGGGTCGGTTATTGATTAAAACCATAACCAAACCAATTTAGTCGGTTTTTAAATGTCTAAAACCATAACCAAATCAAATAAAATAATAACCACGGTTTGGTTATTGTCGGTTTGGTTCGATTTTTCGGTTTATGACTAGCAGCCATGAGACTTATCAATAAAACATTAAAAAGTTGAAAAAGACATATCTTTTTTTTTTTTTTGTTCAAATGATAACTTTTATTTATAGTTTAAGGTGAAATATACATCATAGAAACATTTTCACTATTAGTGATAGTGTAGTACTCAAGTTACCCAAAGTTACTAAACTATTACATATAGAGCTAAAAACTAACTTAGTAGTGGCTGCACCATTTTTGTCATCTTAATACACATACCTGGAAATAAAGTAGAGCATAGGAGCTTTTAGTTGTTGTTTACAAACATACATATTAATTAAACATAAAGACTACCTAAAATTAAAATGAAAATATATGAAATAAAAAAACTGTGTAATGATCCCAAACTTTGGAGCAATAATTGCATTTTGCCCTCAATTCTCCCATTTTATTAACAAAACTTTGTGTAAAGATCCCAAACTTCAGATGTTTTTCTATCATTATCCCCAAGGCTAGGGTCTCGATTACAAGGAGTTGTTCTTTTCTGCTTTTTAGGAGGATTACCCACGGAAGAAGTATTAGGGCATTACCATGTGCTTGAGTTACAACAAATGCTGATGTTACTGAAGTATCTTCTATAGGAACCTCCAAATCTACAACCTCTGTCCTTTTCATATGAAAAATATTAGAAGTTTATGACTCATTCAAACAAGAAAAAAGAAAGGTATAAATTCGAAAAAAAAAAAAAAAAAAACAACCTAAAATCAAATGGCTGACAAAGAAAGGCTAAAATTTAAGTTAAAGACATTAGACTCTAACGTAAGCTTCTGTTAGTAGGTTTACACTTAACACTTAAAGAGTTAAAAAACTTAAAGATATGGGCTTGGACATATTCTTAAAAGTATGGGCCTTAAACAATCATGTGAAATAAGTAGACCAAAAATCAAATTAATGATTAAAAGGTATAAAATATTTATAATTATTTATGAAAAAATAATATTATACATATAAATAATTATAAAATTTATGTATATAATTTATCGGTTTGGTTCGGTTATTTATTCGGTTATTTTTTAATAGAACCATAACCAAACCAAATATTATCGGTTTTTAAAATTTAAAACCAAATCAAACCAAACCAAATATTATCGGTTTTTAAAATTTAAAACCAAATCAAACCAAACCAAATCAAATGTCGGTTTTTTTATTCGGTTTGGTTAAATTTTCGGTTTGGTTTTGGTTTTAACCAAAACCGTGAACAGCCCTAGAAATAAGGATAAACAGAGTCATCTTTGTACCCTTTGTTAAGGAATATTCACTAAGGTGATTAAATCAAGGAATATTCACTAAGGTGATTAATCACATTCACCTTACCTGATTTGATCCATATAAGAATTATGAACAAGTTCCCCAAGAACTTGCAATGTCTGGATTGCAGGTCCAATAAAGTTTATGCTTACTAGGATATATCATATCACTTGGTAATTGTTTCTACGTCAGCATGCTTTGAGAGACGTACAGTGCAGATCCTCACAATCTCATACAATATTGCCCGCCATATTGTATCAAAGATATAGTCGACTAGATATCATTTTGCATCGGTTCGCAATTCGACATAACTTGCTGAGATCTCATCACTTCACTATTTTCAGGTACCTGAACCTCCTATAAGGTTTCATGAAGTGTTACGTCGTAGGCTCTTTAAGAGCACATTGCCTCCTTATTATGATCATTTTGATCATTTGCTTCTCCCTTTTTTTAAGGATTATTACATTTGGAACCGATTGGTCTACCATGCTCCATGCATGCTGTAGACTCTGTCCTTTAGGGACATTAGGAGCATTTTGTAGATGAAATATGAAATAGTTGGGTTAGCAAATGCTTCCAGTATTTGACTTGAATTATCTGAGGATCATACATACTGGTAATAATTCACAACATATTTTGTTAGCTACATCTTCTCTCCCCCTTATGTTAGAAAAATTAACACATATCCTCATTTTCTTTGGAAATCCATCTGTGTGCATCATGGTATATCCATCAATCATATACAGCACATCAAAAACTATAAGATGGAAATATCTAGTTCCTGACCCTGAACCAATTATGAGGTGGGACTTTATCATAACTTATTGGTCTGAAGCACACAAGTGTCGTTGTATGCAATATATCATATCTCAGACCAATACTTGAAGCTCTGTTTTCATAAGCAATGGTTTAGCTATATTTTGGAGGCATCCAATGCCAAACCAGTTTACATATAAACTAGCATTATCAAGATGAATTGTCTTGATTACATAATCTGAAAATTGTGCTATCAACTCAATTTTTGAGCAAGCAACTTCGTAAATGTCAAACTGTCAATTGAAAATAATTTACATGTGATCATCTCATAGATGCATCTATTTAAGACATCACAATGCAGGTGAAGGGGCCCACATTCACCTTTTATATTTTCCAGAATTTAGGGGATTTAGTCCCAACATTAGCTGATGTAATCAACTTATCATGAGAACAAACAACACAAACAAATTCTTGAAGAATCTTCTAGTTCTTCAATATATTTCGAATACTCAATTAGCACATTAGATTTAAATCAGGACGACCAAAATGGTCTTTCAACTGATAAAATTATCTGTACCCGTAAACTTCAAGTTTATTATGACTAGTGCTATTTATTTTAGTAAACTTGTGTTTACTATTGCATGAGATTTTATGTCATAAACTTTTGGTTTATTGTGACATGTGATCTCATCGTGCTCGTGTAACGTATCATATACGTATTTCCTACCTATATTGACTTGGAGATATTCAATGTTACAATCATTTGTAGTCTCAATATGATAACCATTTTTCTCGCTAGTAAACTTTACTACAGTTTATTTTCCAACTTAAAAATTACGATTTATGATAAATGGTTTTATCACATATAACCTCTTCGAGAGACTTTAATTTCATATATCTACTACTTCAGGAGTAAATTTCAAGAGTTCTACTACTTCAGGAGTAGAATTCAGAGTCTTACTACTTCGGGGAGTAAGTTGCAAGTTTTACTACTTCGGGAGTAAACTGCAGAGTATTTACTACTTCAAGAGTAAATTTCAAAATCTTACTAATTCAGAAGTAAAGCATAAAATATTCATAATATTTCTTTTTACATATTCTACCACTTCTATAGGTGGGTCGTGATATCTTCACAACCAAGTGCATGTCAGTATTGATAAACTTTATTATTAGCACATTCACTTGAGGGAATAGATCCATATTTATAGCTTTTATCAAAAGTTAGGAATATAACACAATCATTTGAACGTGCCTTAAGCATATCAAATCGTGATACCTTAGAAACTCTTTTAAGTTATTGCTACTTCAGGAGTAAATCGAGGCATACATATGATCTTCTTCAATTGTAGCCATATCAACGCATTGAAAATATTGTCACTTCTAGTGATCATGTATTTCTTGCAAATTCTCATTTAGCCATTAAGGGATATGAAATTAACATCATAATCCCTTTTAACATTATTGTTCTTCAGGAACCAATCTGTGGCATAAATGATCCAGAACCAACTAAGTTCCCGTGGATCAAACGAACCCGACGAGTTGTTCTATTAGCAGTAAACTCATGATAGCCATATATACTCTTTAAGAGACCATCCCTTTCATTAGCCATATATATTGATCCGTTCACATTTAAAGTCATGTAAACGAACTTGAAGAATTCAAAAGATACAAACAAATAAGGTAAAAAGCTTACCTGATAAACACGGCCAGATCTTAAAGGGACGTTTAAATTTGGACATGCTTATGTAAATTCAAATAATCTTGCTGGAACTCATCTACAATGAGCATGACTAGTTCACTGGAACCTTACCTTACGGAGGCCGTGAGTACTCTAGCTTGGTGGAACACTTCCAAGCAATCATATTAACAACGTCAAAGAACGTTAAGGATAATATCTTAGCAAATTTTAAAGTAAATGCTCAAGATGGCAGGGTCTCGTACTGATAACGTGTTATAAAATAATATTAAAAGTACACGACAATAAGAAATATAGCCAAAGGAGTTGGGGGAGAGAGAGATTTTATTACTCTTTCAATTGACCTACAAATGAACTGAATTAACTTCCTATTTATAGAAGAAAAGAAGTAGCTGCGAGGCTTTTCAGGAAACAGCTGTGAGGCTTTTCCGAAGCTTCTAACAAGCTGCCTGCTTGAGCTACTTGCTTGAGCTACTCGCAAGCGGTCTGCTTGATTGCTAGCCTGAGGAAGCTGCTGCAAGGCTTTTCAGGGAGCTGCTAGCAACCTGCCTGCATGAGCTGCTTGCAAGTTGTCTGCTTAATTGCGAGTTTATCCAATTACAAGCTTATCTAGGAAATCGTGTATTTGAATGAACATTCATAATACAGTGTATTTATAACAAGATATTTGATTTTCTTTTCTTATAGAATAGAACTTTTATTTTTCTGAATTTTTCTCCTATTTAAATAAAAGGAAAAAGCCTGAAATTACAAGAAAATGATATTGTCCACCGAACTACATTTTGGTCATGCATTTCTAATCCTACCGTCTTTCTTTTATCGGCTTTTTTTTCTTCCATTGTTTCATTCCTTGGAGTCTCTCAATCCAATCCAATAACTAATCTCCTAATCAACAAAAAATTATTATTTACTTTGATTAATTTTTCACTTCTATCCTTTTTCTTTCGTTTTGAGCCGGGGATCTATTGGAAACAGTCTTTCTACCTTCCAAGGTAGGGTTAAGGTTTGCGTACACCCTACTCTCGCCAGAGCCACTTATGAAATTACGATGGGCATGTTGTCGTTGTTATTTCTTTCCTTTTTCTCCCCCTTTTTTACAATCACTTCCACTATTTCTTTTCGGCCTTTTGTTAAATTCTCCCTAAGGTTTTTATTTTCCAGCTAAACATCCATCTATATATAATCCTTAGAATATGAGATTCCACCTTTTACACTGTGCAGCATTTTCATTCAGCTCCCAAAAAAATATACCTGGAAAGTCATATATTCCTCTCATCTATACATATATGTTAAATCAAGGTACATTAAAGAGAGTGATTGTTTATCCACACTAAGTTTCATTTTACATGCGCGAGCCAAATATTCTTTTTTGCTTCAATTCTTTTTGATCCTCCAAAATCGATTGGCCGACACCTTTACGTAGAAATAAGTAAGTTAATAATAAAATAAAGATTACATCAATACATAAACAAAAAAATAGTAAGCTAATAATGAAATTAGATTTAGATAGCTTGTAAAGTTTTGTTTTTCATTTATCTATTAAAAATATTCAAGAAATCACTACTTAATTATTTTAATTACACCTACCTCTCTTCCTCTTCTTTTTCCGACTTCTCACCCTCTCTTTCAAAGTTTCTTAGACATTAAGTGAGAATGAAACCAAAAAAAATAAAAAAAATAATAACATCACTGAAAGCCACAATAATCTACGTAGAACGATATATCAATGAATCACAAGAAATTAGATTATGATAAATAGATTTACATCTGCCAAATAAGAGATATTGAAAAGAATAAACAACATTTGAAAAAAATTAATCAGTCATATATTTTTATCCTCTATACATATATGTCAAATTAAGGTACACCAAAGAGAGTGATTATCTATTTACAATAAAGCTCCACTTTGCAAGCCTGCGCCAAATACACTTCTCTTCTCCTCTTCATTTTCTGACCTCTCGCTATTTCTTTCAAAAGTTTCTTAAACATCAAGTGAGAATGAAACAAAAAAGAAGATAATAACATCAATTGAAAACTATAATAATCTACCAAAAATAACATATCAATGAATCACAAAAAAATAAAATCATGATAAATAGAATTACATCTACCAAATCAGAGAAATTAAAAAGAACAAACAACATTTGAAAACAATTATTGTCAGGGATTAATGCATCAATGAATTACTGAAACACCAAAATTAGGAGAAACAGTATTACATATAAAGTAACAATTTTCTAGGCCAAGTATTACCCAAAAAAAATAAAGAACAACAACGGAAAAAGAAAGATACCAGAGGGACAGACCTGGTGATGCAAAAACAATGACAAAATTAGTTGAGAACAGAAGGGGCTATCTGAAAAGGACCGACTCTTCGGAGCCGTATTTATTTTCACTAAAATGGAGATCATGGTCTTAAAAGTCATAAGAATAATAGTTAAATGACGTACTAAAGAGGATGGTCAATATAAAAAATTAGTAACGTACATTTAGGAGTTCTAATGGGATCAATATTAAGTGTAATAATTTAATATATATTAAATAGTAAAAATCCCATTGAAAGGGAAAAGATTTTCGGTCAAAAAAATGAGAATAAGAAGAAGAGAATAAAAGATCAAAGAGATGCATGTGCAGTATTTATGATAATGAATGTAAATAATTGTAATGAGTGTACATAATTGCCGATTCTCCTCAATTAACCACTATCATCCTCACCCTTTGTTTTCATCCGTTTATTGACTAATTAAAGATGGACTTTAATTTTTTTAATTAATAAGAGAAAGTAAAAAGAGTCTATTAATTGGACATTTTTGGAGCAAAATGAGAAGGGAAAAATCCCCCCCCCCCCCCCCCCCCCCCCTCCCCAAAAAAAAAAAAGGAGAAAAAAGATAAATAGTATTCTAGGCCATAGAGAGGTGCCACATCACCTTATTTATGTCTATATACATATAGCTAGACATGTGGCAGAAGAGTATTGGGACACGTGGCAGAAGGAAGATGAAATGCTTCCGGTTACAGCATTTAATTCGAGCAGGAAGCTCTGGTTGCATCCAAAGCCAAGTTTCGAGGGGTAGTCACAACGAGTATTTAATAGCAGTGTAGCGTTGCAAGACCGGACTGGATATGAAGTCAAGGTTGCAGTTATTGATCATTATTACTCATTATTAGGATTAATTTACTGATTAAGGGATCAATGAACTTGTACTATAAAAGGAGCTCAATAGTCCCAGAAAGGGATCATCGAATAATATTGATTATACACTATTTTTATGAGCTTTTCTGTTCATATTTACTCTCTAAAATTACTCTCTTTTGCTTCAGATTACTATCCTAGTTCTTAAAAGCTTAAGTGCTTAGAAGTTCTGCCGGAGGAAACCTATACAAAGATTTGCTCCCAGAATCATTCAAGTCCAGGCTTTATTGCTTTATATTAGATTACTTTTTGCACAATTATTTTATTCATTATTACTCTTGTTTCTGCAAATTAGTTTTATTTCTTTACTTATAACAAAATCAAGTCACGTATCCTTTAAACCATTAAACAAATTTAACTGTTAACGTTTTAGGGGTAAACAGTTTGGCATCCACTGTGGGGCTAAGGATAAAATTGATATTGTTTTGTTGCTCTAGTCATCAAACTTACAATTTTTTGAATTTTTTGTCACCAGATAATTCTTGAAGGATGGACAACAATGGAAATCAATTTGACATAGTTTCAAACAACTCGAGTTCTCATGCAAGAGGTTAAGCAAGTGGTGGAGAGTGGATCAGGCACGAGCAAGATCCAATTTCACCGCGAGGATTTGAACACACTGGAGAAGATTTTATTCCAAATGATGATTATGAAGAAGAAGTGATCGCAAAAGCAGATTCGGGGATAGCAAAGATATTGGAGATGTTGCAGAAGCGACAAAAAGCCATTGCTGACTTGCAAACGGGAAAAAGCAATGCTAGAGCTAATTCACTCAACATGAAAGCACAACAAAGAGAAGACAACGGTGAAGCCCGTAGCAATGGGGCTCCAACCGAAGTGATGCGGTATTTGGAAACTCTTTCTAGCCGATGAGAGATAAATGAGAAAGTGTTAAATAGCCGGTTGGATAAGAACGAGAAGGAGTTTAAGGCGTTTAACTCTCGTACAGATCAAATCCCTGGAGCACCACCGGTACTAAAAGGACCGGATTCAAAAAGTTACGTCCAACTGCCATATCTACTAAGTGCTACACTATTACACCCCGAAAAATTTCGCGCTACAAGATCGTAGATGGCGTGGTACGAGCTCGGAAAAGAGTAAAGTTATACAAAGATTAGGGATGGAGATTAGATGATCTGAGTATAAGAATACATATATATATGACATTTGGAGACCATAGGGGGTGAGTCGGTCCATATGTTGCTGGACGAAAAGCCCTAGTCACTGTAAGCTAAGTGGGGCCCACACGTCGGGACTTTTATAAAGGACATATGAAGAGATATATGAGTAGTACATGGAAAGTTGAGCAAGTCCTAAGAAGGACCCTTAAGCCAAATATGGACATAAGCCCTCCAAAAGGACGATTGAAGGAAACATTTTCGGACGATCTGACTTGGAAGGTCCAAAACGACATTATACGTTTGGAATTTGGAAAACTTCCAGGAACGAAAGTTGTAGATAATTGAAAGAGCTTTCAAACCATAGGTCGTGGGCCCTCACACGATGTCGGTATCAAAAGTTATGACCGTTTTACTAAACAAAGACGCAGGCAGAAAAATTAAGGCTGCGCGAACGCGCCCAAAGGGGGCGCGAACGCGCAGAAGGAATTCTAAGTCGCTCTAGGCAGAACCTGGACTGCTATTTAAAGGGGGAGACCCCCTCATTTTCGACCAAACACACCCAAAACCTCCTCAAATATTCCAGAAATTTCCCAAACCTTCCAACCATCAACTTTTTAGCCCAAAACCAGGTATAATTCCCAAATCCGGTCAAGACAGCATATAGTTGCAACTACAAAATTGTGTATTAACGCGTTGTGGATTAAGATCAAGATGGGGGAGCGAAGATATAACATTCTTATCGAAAGAAAGGTATGAATCTCTTGCCATTAACGTTAATCTTGGTTTATTTACGGAGAAAGAGCTGTAAAATTGTTATAAAATGATTCTGTGATGGAAATATGGGACAAACGACATATGGGATGTTTATGAAGTATTTTGGAGTTGTAAATATTATGGTTAATGCTGGTATTGTTGTGATTGTTGTTGGTTGTTGAATTTAGAATTCGGGCTAGGCATATAAACAGGGAAGATGCTGCCCGATTTTCGGCAGAATATAAAATAGTTTGATTTGAAACTTAGAATAAGTGTGCGATAAAGAGGCTAACATTAGTGTTAATCCTCTCGAATGTAGACTTGCAAGCTCGAACGCATAGGCGTAGCCAATAGGAGGTTGAACAGGTATGTTAAGGCTCGTGCCTTTCTTTCAAAGGCATGATCCCTATGGTATGATTTCATAAATGTTTCCGTAACATTCTTGTTTTCAAAAGCTAAAGGTCCATGGTTCTTAAAAGCTTCTCATGGTGTCGAGCATAAGAATGATTTTATGATGGTGATAATGATAATGATGATTTTGTGTTTTAAGAACTCGAGTTTATGATTTCAAAGTGAATATGAAAATGTAGAGCTACTTCTAGATTTTCTCAATTTTATCCATTGATGATGACTCTACCTCTAAAGGCTCCAGGGTATATGTAAGGCTATCCCTTCTTTCTTTTTGCACGAATTACATAAAATGAGCAAACAACGAACATACATGACTCCGATGAACTCTAGTTCTCAGTCGTGCTTGACATGTCAATTGTCTTTAATTCTCAAGTGTTGGCTTATTCTAATTATTCTATCGAGTCTCAAATGATGATTCAGTTCGTACATGATTTCTCCTAATATTCTATTCGTGCATATTGTTAATGTATCGTTCACCGAGTCCCGGGTCGGGTACGTATTTGTGCACAGTTTCATTGCATTGTTCACCGAGTCCCTCACTAAAGGGCCGGGTACGGTATATATATGATGATTTCACCGGGTCCCTCACTATAGGGTCGGTTACGGTATATATATGATGATTTCGCCGAGTCCCTCACTAGAGGGCCGGGTACGGTATATATATGATGGTTTCACCGAGTTCCTCACTAGAGGGTCGGGTACGGTATATATATATATATATATGATTTCACCGAGTCCCTCACTATAGGACCGGGTACGGCATATTATGTATATACATGACTCTCATCTCATAAGGCACATATGCGTTGGTATCCTTGATTATCATACTTGTCTCCTGTCATCTTCTATTCTGATATGATCTTCGTTATTGTACTTAATGCTTTACATATTCAGTACATTTTCCGTACTGACCCCCTTTCTTTGGGGGGCTGTGTTTCATGCCCGCAGGTACAGACACTCAGTTTGGTGATGCTCCGGCTTAGGACTTCTGCGCAGCTGCTTCGAGAGCTCCATTGTTCCGGAGCTTAAGTTATTTTGGTACAAACCCTTCTGACGTAGACTTTGTTATACTCTTAGAGGTCTGTAGACATATGTGGGTTGTGTATATACGATTTGGTCAGCTATATCGATGTAGCTCGTCTTGGACGTCCCCGCGTATAGCGGCAGCCTTGTCGGCTTGCAGATTTGTTATGTTTTGGTTAACTGTGACTTCTCAGAAGACAGGTTCTTTCTGATGTATGATATGATGAGTTCACAACATGCTTTTATGGAGTGCCATGTTGTTTTTAGTTTCAGTCTGATTATATCTAGCGGGTCGCATATGGGTGCCCAGCTCGGGCACTAGTCATGGCCCTTCGGTTTTGGTCGTGACAAAAGTGGTATCAGAGCAGTTCATCCTCGGAGTGTCTACAAACCGTGTCTAGTAGAGTCTTATTTATCAGTGTGTTGTGCACCACATCTATAAACAGGAAGCTACAAGACATTTAGGATGTCATCTTTCTTTCTGATCATAGATTGTTAAATTGCAGGATTGTATTAGAGAAGAGGACAAGTTCAGTTAATGGGAGCATAAGTAAGGCTCTGAAGGGAGACATAAGACCCGTATCACCCGTCGACTCAGGATCGAGGATGTCAAGAGGTATAAGAAAAAGCATTACCTATTTGATTGAGACGGATCCATCGGAGGACGTGGTTCCAGTAGGAGGAGACCCGATTGAGAAATCATATGACAAAGACCCATTTAAGGGTTCATAAGACTCCTGTGGACAAAGACGTAATTGAGGAAGTACGGAGTTTGGCACATTTAGGTTTTCCTTAAGTTTCAGCATTATGTTAGGCCAGACTAGTAGACGGTGGGAAGACAAGGATGGAGAGCAAACTTCACTCTATAGCCCACCAGATCAGGCTAAGGACCGATCGGCTACAGGTATACGAGTTCTTATTGGAATTTCCTATGTGCGTATGTAATTACTTTAGGGCAATACTGAATAGTGATGAGCGAAAATCCAAAGGGGCCGATAACCAAGCATTCATAAGTAACGGTGACCAAAATCTGGAAAATCTAGGATGAAGAATAGTCATACGCATAGGTGAAAGGTGAATATTGAGGATTGAAACGGCCAAAATAATAATCGTGTAGTCGGAAGAGTACGAGACCTTTTCTAATTCGGTGGGAGATGCGTTACGGGAATGTTTTGGAATATGTTAAGACCTCAACTTGCTCTAGATTATATGATGAAGGTCATGCAGTAAGGTGGGTGCGATTATATTAGCACCAACACACCGGATCTTATCAGAGTTTCAAGGTTAAGCGTGCTGGAGTGAGAGAAATATTAGGATGGGTGATCCCCTGGGAAGCGTGCAAAAAAAAAAAACGTTCTATGAATTTAGACATAAGAGGCAAATGAGAAGCTAGAGTAGCCTAAGGGAAATTGGAATATGCGGAATGGTTGTAAACCTTAGGAGGTCGCGTAGGATGAGGCAGACTAGATCGGTGAAAACAAAGAAGTGCATCACAGCTCTAGAATTAGGATGAGTTAAGTAGAGTTTGGAAATACTTTGTAAGCAAGGCGTTAGAAATTATATATATATGTATACATATGATATCCCATGTATGGCTGTATCAACGGGTATGTGTATCCCGACAACCGACGTCGTGGTATATTGAAGGCATTAATCGAGTAGGGTAGTGAAGTTCAAGTGACAAACGTTACCAATTAAGCTGATGTTATTTTCGCGACAGATTAGGTTTGGAGAGTTCTAATGCAATGACATCTGGAAAAGAAAGAAAGTGAGTATATGGAAGGCAAAGAGACCAAAAATGTCAAAAAAAAAGAGTAAGACACAAGAGTGAGTGAAGCCTCCAAGAGAGACGACGAGAAAAGCACGGGACTATTTGGGTAATATATAATTCGAAGGTAGGCATGTGAAAGGGATAAAGTGTGGTAGTATAGAACATAAGAGGAATGTGTGAGGTTAGAGAAAGGATTTCGATAAGTGGGACTAAAAGGATAGTGACCACAACGAGGAATGTGAAGTAAGAGAAAGAATGATTAGGCCTTGCAACGATGTTAAAAGATTTTCAACTCTCGAAAGGTATATGTAAAGGGGTAAATGTGTAGTCATATTGATATGGTTGCCTCGGACATGGAGAAGCTTACCTAAAAGATGACTTAAGAATAGAATGGAGTTGTATGTTTAAAGGAATAGTTCATGAACTTGAGGCTGTAAATAATAAGAGGAGAAGGGCGCTCGGGAAGAAAGGAACCTAAGGAAGGCTAGGGATGAAAGTAGGAAAGGTATACTAATGGGCTGATTGAAGGAAAAGGAGAGTATTTAGGAGCAAAGTAACTGGAAATCTTTAACCATGGAAGTAAGAAGGATACTTTAACGAGTTGGAGGTAGAAAATCGATAAATCACCGAGATAAGAACGAAAATGATGGGGCGATACATATGATTAGAAAATTTATGACATGAGGCAAGAATTCCTGTAAAGACCGAGAGATTCGATTATAAAGGAAATAGAGTGTAATGTAAGGAACGTGCATGGAGGACAACCTGGCTGTGACATCAGAAAGACGGATGAAGGCTCGATGAACGAGGATAAAGAGAGTGGACATTGCAAGAATTCCGTGCTAAGAGCAAGAAATAGCGGGACACTCGAAAAACTTGGATGCATGATTGAAGCACAAACGCGTAGTCAGGAAGAATTACGAGTAAGTGCGCTAAACGGGTGAAAGGACTGGTAATGGATGGAAGAGTAGGGAATATTGATAAAATGGTATAGTATACACATAAATGGAAGGAGAACTCAAGGCAAGAAGAATTCTAGATATGTTATAAGCAAAGTCGGTAGGAAAGATGAGGAGTAAGGTATAATCGAAGACTTCATAAATGACGTGGTGACTCTCGATATCCCCATTAACTTATGGGTCCGAAAAACCGTTAGTCATAAAGGACAGAGGTGCGAAAAGACGGAAAAGAAGGCATCGGAATTGGATCTAACCCTTATAAGTATTCCGATTGGATACAAGAGTGTAACTAGCAAAAAGATAGATAAGTCAGACCATACGATGATTGAACCCCAGCCGTAAGAAGAGCGAGAAAGGCGGCAGATAATTATCGAAGACGATGGATACTTGAAGGCTGTTGGCGTATAAGGACCTCCTTAAAAGGAGGGAAGAACATATTAGACCTGAAAGGACTTATAACGTTCTCAAATATCAGAAGAAGAAATTTATTAGCTCCGGGCCAGAGTTCAAGGCATATTGGCATATCAAGAAGGTATCAGAAAGAAGCAAAAATAAATTGACAATAAGTGTACCATGAGGCAAACATAGGAAGAAAGTATGGAAGACACCTTAAGAGAATGCTTCACGCCGACATGAGCTACGATATTTCCAGACTATGGTTTGAAACCCCCGTATTAGGCAAAATTGCAATGTACCTAGGTATGCAGCGACATGTCCTAAAAAGTAATAAAAAGAGCAAGAAAGGTTTTCAAGTCAAATTCACAAGGATAACAGAGAGCACGGCGAATCCAAGAATAACAAAAAAAAAAGGATTTTAGCACCGGAAGGGATAACAATTGTAGCAAAAAGGATAATGATTGGTAGTTTGGTAATTTTCTGTTACACCTCGGAAAAATTTCTGTTGTTGCCCAGTGAATAGACTAACAAGGGGTGCGAAGTATATGGTGGTTTGATAGGTAAGGGATGACTTCTTGATGACTTTGGATAGGATATCAGAGGCACTCGATGTTAGATGAGAAAGTTTCCAAGAGAAGGCAATGTATACGATGAGTATCGGGGGAGATTTACGAGTAACGAGTAAACGACGACTATTTATAGGCTCTGAAAATGTGGAAGCTGCAGATTTGCACTTTGGTCTCGTCGATGAAATACGGACCGTAAAGTAGTTTACGGCCCGTAAACTGCCTGTCGTCTTTCAACTTCAAAATTTTCAAATTTCTACCTAATGCTCGAAATGGTTAAATACGACTTGAAATACAGACCGTAAACTGAAATACGGCCCGTAAAGTGAGCTCGTAAATCACCATGTCCTCAGACTGCCTTTCTGGTTATGTTATGCTTAAATACGACCCGTATTTTGAAATACGGCCCGTATTTTGGAATACGGACCGTAAATTGAGTTTACGACCACTATAGCTGTTCATTTCAAATCAGATTTTTAAGTCATTAAAAAGGGGGACCAAGTTCATTATTTCATTTCCACATTTCACCCCTTCTCTCTAAAATATCTCTCTGCATTTATTCCATAAGTTTTCAAGGATTATTAGTCATCAACAACACAAATCAAGTGAATCAAGTGTGAGGAAACCCATTAAGATCATTCAAGTCAAGAAATCTCATTGAAGGAAAACTAGGGTTTTTGCTCAAGGGGAGTATTTCGACCAAGGCTCATTCCTACAACATCTAAGGTAAGATTTATGGTATTTCTATGTTGTTTAATGTATTTGGAAGTTGAAATGCTTGGATTTTTAGAAGAGTATAGAAAGTGGGTCATGAATGATGAATAGTGCCATTTTGAGAAATAGCTTGGATTGAACCATGATTCTTGTTGTGTTGTGATATGAATGTGTTACAAATGACGTTAAGATCATGAAATAGACATTAGATATTAATGAACGAAGTCAGGTGTTATGACCATGAATATGGGTGAAGTAGGAGCGAATTGAGAAATATAGATAATGTGGGTAATGTGGATGAGTAATGACCATTGTTATGATATTGTGAATGTATTGTTGACGTTTGGGAGTTGATTTACGATATGGGGGAATGTTGTAATAATAAAGGAAATGCTGTCCGATTTTCTCTAGCTTTAGCCATGTGTGCTAGTTGTCGATTCTAATGATAGTATGACTTTAATAAAGGTAGAAACGTGAGCTTCGGAGGAGAACGTGCAAGTATAGAATAGTTGATCGGATAGGTATGTAAGGCTAACCCTTCTTTCATAAGGCATGGTTCTTTGGCCAACATCTAAATATTCTATAAGTCTATGATGTATCTCAAGTGATTCAATCTTCCGAGAGATTAAGCTCCCAACTCTTGAAATGCTACAATTGTATTAAGTTCCTCATATGAAGAGTAAGCCTACAAAGGTAGATGAAATGAACGACGAAAATGATAACGACGATGATAGTGATAATGATAGTAATGATAATACTAATAATAATGATGCTAAAGATGTCTATGAGCTATTATGTGTATGTGTGCTTATGAATGGCTACTATGAAACCCCGTGCTTATGGGTCGGGTAGAATATATGTATATGAATGTGTATGGAATATGTATATGTATATGTCTATGTAACGCGCGCACACCTCTGCAGAGGGTATAGATAACCCTGAAGCCTTGGTAGGGCCAGGTATGAGTAACCTTGAGCCTTGGTTGGCCAAGAATGTATAAAGCACCGCACCTTCGTGGTCGAGTATGCTATATAAGTGTTATGTATATAACATCAATATGAGTACGAATATGCTATGTATGTGCGAACGTTGTATAAAGACTATGTATATGGAATGTATATGAGATGTAGACGATATGAATATGAGTATGGATACGATAGGAATACGAATGAATAAGACTATGTATACGAGTACGAGAATGAATACGAAAGGTAAATAAGTACGGATATGGATGTATGTACACGGATACGCAATTGAAATGGAATGTCCCTATGGAAAGCAAGTAAGTGCCATGACGATGATATTATTGTCTCCCATCCTATGCTATCTCATATGTTGTATATTATGTTTTCATATTGATATCGATCATGCTTTACATACGCAGTACATTCTTCGTACTGACGTCCTTTTGTTTGTGGACGCTGCGTCATTCCCGCAGGTGGCCAGGGAGACAGGCTTGACTTATAGCTCCATTCTCAGGGATTACATAGCGGAGCTCCATTTCATTCGGAGCCATAGCTTTTATGTACTTATTCTTTTGTGTACATAATTATAGGCATAGCGGGGTCCTGTCCCGCTTATGTCATATGACACACTTCCCTTAGAGGCTCGTAGACATGTGTATGTGGTTAGATGTGTTTGACCTTGTCGGCCTATATTTTTATATATTATTTTTGTTAGCCTTGTCGGCTCTTGTACGTTGATGTGGTATAGCTGCCAAGGATGATATAAAGGCATTATTGTCCAATGGGACTAGCATGATACATGAGTAGAATTAGGTGTCTTATTGTATGGCTCACCTAGATGTGAATGTAAGGGGGTGCCCGGGTGGGGTAGCACCGGGTGCCCGTCGCGGCCCCTAGTCGGGTCGTGACAAAAGTGGTATCAGAGCAGTTCAGTCCTAGGGTGTGTCTACGTGCCGTGTCTAGTAGAGTCTTGGTTATGGGTGTGTTGCGCCCCTTACTTATAAATAAGAAGCTGTGGGCATTTTAGGAATGAATGACCCTCTTTCTTTATAAGAATCGTGCGATAGAGCTATGATATAAGAACTTCTTGTTCCTTAATCGTATGTTTTGTATTTCAGAAATGCCTGTAAAGAGAAAGGCTACAGCAGCCCAAAAGGGCAAGACGGTGGCAGAAAAACGGGCTGAAAGAGCACTGCCACCCGTAGTAGAGGAAAGTGAGTCCCAGAATGTGGCTCGATCTCAGTCCTCCCAGACAGTGCCTATCACTGAGGAGCGTGAGGGAGCCTCAGCCCCAGCCCCAGCACCTCTATCGGATGCTTCGGGCCAAGATGTAAAAGAGGCCATTCACTTACTTACTCAGTTGGTTGCTGCCCAGACTCAAAGGCAAAGTACAGGGCAAGGTGATAGGGTTGTTAGTGCAAGGGCCCATGATTTTATTAGTTTGAACCCTCCGGAATTCTTTGGGTCAAAGCCGGATGAGGACCCTCAAAATTTCATTGATGGTATGTTAAGGACGCTTCAATTGATACATGCTTCGGACACCGAATCGGTGGAGTTAGCGTCATATAGATTGTGGGATGTCTCGGTCCATTGGTATATGGTTTGGATGGCTTCACGAGGAGCCAATGCATCTGCCCCGGTATGGCAAGAGTTTGTTGATGCTTTTTTCCGACACTATATGCCCCCGCAAGTTCGGCGAGCTAGAGCCGATAAATTCTTAAATTTGAGGCAAGGGAGCATGAGTGCTCTAGAGTACAGTCTCCGTTTTAATTCCTTGGCTAGGTATGCTTCGACCATTGTAGCGGATATGGGTGACCGAGTGCACCGATTTGTGAAAGGCCTAGGGCCACATTTGATGGATAGGTGCTTAACTGCGTCCCTCCAGGTAGGGGTGTACATGGACCGGGTTGGTTCGGATTTTTTAAACACCAAATCAAATCAATTGCGTCGGGTTTTAAAATTTATACACCAAACTAAACCAATAAAATTCGGGTTTTTTAACCTCGGGTTTTCTCGGGTTGTTCGGTTTTCTCGAATTTTTCGGGTTTTTTTTTGGAATAGTCTTGATACAAAACATATAACTTTTACTTTAAATATTTCTTTAGTCCTAGTAAGATACAATTATATAATTTAGGTGTTTCTTAAGAAAATAACACAAAATGTGAGAAGAGTGATGACATTGTATTAAAATATTCAACAAAAGCTAATATAATCGGTTAAAATAAATATTTCTAATTAACAAGACATAAAAGAAAATGACCATAATCTAAAAATACTAAGTCATGCTAAAATAAGTATTAATTATATGACAAAGAAAAAAAACTTAAGTTATGTATTTTTACTCTCTAAATCAATTATGCAAAACTAAAGAATAGATATCCAACATTATTGTCATTTCTAGTGGTAAATTGAATTTCTTTTGTTAGGATTAGTGTTGAGTTGGTTTTGGTTTGGACTTTATTTGAGTTACTAACATCCACAGGATATAAAACTTAATGACATTCAAAATTCTAAGTTCAAGCTTGAATAATATGATAATAGATAAAAAATTACGAAAACAAATTAAGAAATATTTATAAATTACTTTACAAATAAATATTTTTATGTATAAAATATTTTAAAAATTGAATACATGTAATGTCGGGTTGGTTTGGTTCGGCTTAATTTTTTTTGGTTAAAACCAAACCAAACCAATTATGGTCGGGTTTTTTTTCCAACACCAAACTAAGTCAAACCAAACTACTAGTCAGGTTTTTTTCTCAGTTTGACTCGGTTTATCGGTTTGGTGCGGTTTGTCAGTTTACTTTGTACACCTCTACCTCCAGGACAATATGGATATTGCACGCATTCAGGCCCATGCCCAGAATTTAGAAGAAAGCCTACAACAACAGAGAAGTGAACGTGAGCAAGATAGGGGACATGGCAAGAGGGCCAGATCTTCGGGTCCGATGAGCGAGTTTAGAGGTGGGCACAGGCAGCAGTTTCCCATGCATTCGGGCTATTCTATGACCAGTGCACCTCCACGATTTTCAGGCCAGAGATTTGATAGATCCACTCGTTCAGGGCCGAGTCAGAGGTTTTCAGGGTCCCAGTTCAGAGGCGATTCGGGTCAGGCGAGGCCACCCGTCCCACGATGTTCCCAGTGTGAGAAGTTGCATTGGGGTCCATGCCGATCGGGTTCAGATGGTTGCTACTCATGTGGTCGCCAAGCTATATTATGCGCGATTGCCCCTCAGTTCATGGTAGAGGCAGGACCCAGCCATCCGGGTCAGTAGCGGGGTCTTCAGCATCTGTACGCCCTATGGGGCTAGGTTCACATGTGCCAGTTGGCCATGGTAGAGGCAGAGGGTGAGCTTCCAGTTCTAGCGGTCCTCAGCACCGTATATATGCTTTGGCTGGACGCCAAGATCTTGAGTCTTCCCCTGATGTGGTCACAGGTATATTATCGGTATTTTCTCATGATGTATATGCTTTGATTGATCCGGGCTCCACATTGTCATATATTACTCCATATGTTGCGGGTCGATTTCGAGTCGAGCCGGAGTCGATCAAACCTTTTGAGGTGTCGACACCCGTTAGTAAATCGGTAATATCTAGCCGAGTGTATAGAGATTGTGTAATTGTAATTTGTGATTGTCGTACCATGATTGATTTGCATGCATTAGAAATGGTAGATTTTGATGTTATTATGGGCATGGATTGGTTGGCTTCTTGCTACGCCAATGTTGATTATAGAATGAAAATGGTTCGTTTCCAATTTCTGGGAGAACCAGTTTTAGAATGAAAAGGGAATACGGCATCACCAAAAGGTAGGTTTATTTCCTATCTAAAGGCAAGGAAAATGATCACTAAATGATGCATTTATCATCTAGTGCGAGTTCAAGATGTAGGAGCTGAATCGCCCACTCTTCAGTCAGTTTCCATGGTGAATGAATTCCGGGATGTATTTTCGGAAGAGCTTTCAGGCCTTTCTCCGGAGCGGGAGATTGATTTTGCTATTGATGTGTTGCCAGACACTAAGCCTATATCTATTCCTCCTTATAGAATGGCTCCGGCAGAATTGAAAGAGTTGAAGGAGCAATTGAAAGATTTGCTTGAGAAAGGCTTTATTAGGCCTAGTTCATCCCCGTGGGGAGCCCCCGTATTGTTTGTCCGAAAGAAAGATGGCTCTTTGAGAATGTGCATTGATTATTGGCAGTTGAATAAGGTGACGGTTAAGAATAAATATCCTCTTCCGAGGATTGATGATTTATTTGATCAATTGCAATGTGCCAAATAGTTTTCAAAGATCGATTTAAGGTCCGGGTATCACCAAATGAGGGTTAGGGAGAAAGATATCCCTAAGACAGCCTTCGGAACGAGATATGGCCATTTTGAGTTTCGAGTAATGTCGTTTGGGCTAACTAATGCACCGACAGTGTTTATGGACTTGATGAACAATGTGTTCAGGCCCTTTTTAGATCTGTTCGTGATCGTATTCATCGACGATATCTTGGTGTATTCTAGATCCGAGGAAGAACATGCGGATCATTTGTGTGCTGTCCTTGGAGTTCTTCGAACTCGAGAGTTGTTTGCAAAAATTTTTAAATGCGAGTTTTTGTTGAACTCTGTGACATTTATGGGACACATTGTTACAGCTGATAGTATTCGGGTGGATAGTCAAAAGATTGAGGCCGTGAAGACTTGGCCAAGGCCCACGACTCCTACGGAGGTTCGTAGCTTTCTAGGCTTAGCAGGTTATTACAGGAGATTTGTCGAAAGTTTTTCTTCTATTTCTGCACCGCTCAAAAAGTTGACCCAGAAATTAGCAAAGTTTCAGTAGGCAGATGCTTGTGAACATAGTTTCCAAGAGTTGAAAGATAGATTGACTTCTGCCCCAGTCTTGACACTTCCAGAGGGATTGGAAGGATATGTTGTATATTGCGATGCTTCAGGCATTAGGCTAGGCTGTGTATTGATGCAACATGGTAAGGTGATTGTGTATGCTTCAAGGCAATTGCAAAAACATGAGAAGAATTATCCAACCCATGATTTAGAATTGGCTGCAGTGGTTCATGCATTAAAAACATGGAGACATTATTTATATGGTGTCCATGTGGATATCTATACAGATCATAAGGGCCTCCAGTATATCTTCAACCAGAAGGAGCTGAATTTGCGGCAAGGACGATGGTTGGAATTGCTAAAAGATTATGATGTTGATATCCTATATCACCCCGGAAAGGCGAACGTTGTGGCTGATGCGCTTAGCCGCAAATCTATGGGAAGTTTATGTGAAGTGCAACAAGAAAAGAGAGAAATTACTCGTGAGCTCCAGCATTTAGCTAGCCTAGGAGTCCGGGTGATGGACTCAAGTAATCGGGGAACTACCATTCAGAATTCAGCAGTTTCGTCGCTAGTATCGGAAGTGGAAAAGCGGCAACACGAAGATCCCATGCTAATGCATTATAGAGATACACTCCCTCAAAAAGAGGAGTCATCATTTGATATTTCAGGAGACGGAGTTCTTCGATGTCGAGGCAGATTATGTGTTCCTGACGTGGCGGGTCTACGGCCATCAAATATTGAGAGAAGCTCATTGTTCCCGTTATTCTGTTCACCCCGAAGCAACGAAAATGTATCATGATCTTAAGTCTATATATTGGTGGGATGGGATGATGAAAGATATAGTGAAATTTGTAGCTCAATATCCCAATTGTCAACAGGTGAAGATTGAACACCAAAAGCCGGGCGGATTGTTGTAAGCTATAGAAATTCCAACTTGGAAGTGGGAAGTAATTAACATGGATTTCATTACAGGCTTACTCCGTTCCCGACGTAAGTATGATTCTATATGGGTGATTGTAGATAGACTCACAAAGTCAGCTCACTTTTTACCAGTCAGAACAACATATGTGGCAGAGGATTATGCAAGGCTTTATGTTAAAGAGATAGTGTGACTGCATGGTGTTCCAGTATCTATTATCTCGGACAGAGGGACTCAGTTTACAGCAAATTTTTGGAAGTCTTTCCAAGAGGGTTTAGGGACCCAAGTGAGCCTTAGCACGACATTTCATCCGCAGACCGATGGACAAGCCGAATGTACAATTCAGACTCTTGAAAATATGTTACGGGCATGTATGATAGATTTTGAAGGTAGTTGGGATGATCATTTGCCACTCATTGAATTTGCTTACAATAATAGCTATCATTCTAGCATTCAAATGGCACCATATGAGGCTTTATATGGGCGAAAGTGTAGATCCCCAATTAGGTGGTTTGAAACAGGAGAGGCTAAGCTGATAGGTCCAGACTTGGTCCAACAAGCCATAGAGAAAGTCAAGCTCATACGAGATCGGTTGTTAGCAGCCCAGAGTCGACAAAAATCCTATTGTCACGACCCGACTAGGGGGCCGCGACGAGTACCCAGTGCTATCCCACCCGGGCACCCCTTAACATACTTTCACATAACATCTAGGTGAGCCATAAATCAAATCATGCGTTCTAGTCATCAATCATACTAGTCCCATTGGACGACAATCATCTTGCATAACATCATAGGCATCTATGCCACGTCAAATGTACAAGGGCCGACGAGGCCAACAAAATGATATACAAAACATAGGCCGACAAGGCCAAACATATCTACCCACATACACATGTCTACGAGCCTCTAAGAAGAATACAACATATCACATAAGCGGGACAGGACCCCGCTATGCCCATAAATATGTACGTAAAAGAATCTATACCAAAAGCTGCGGCTCCAGATGAAATGGAGCTCCGCTATGTAGTCCCTGAATAATGAAGCTATGGATCGAGTCTATCTGCCTGGCCACCTGCGGGCATGACGCAGCGTCCACAAACAAAAGAACGTTAGTACGAAGAATGTACTGAGTATGTAAAACATGATCAACATCAATATGAAAGCATAATAGACAGCATAAACAGTAACATAAGATGGGAGATAATAATATCATTGTCATAGCACTTACTTGCTTTCCATAGGGACATTCCATTTCCATCACGCATCCGTATACATAAACTTATTCGTTCGTACTCATATTCATATCGTCTACATCTCATATACATTGCTTATACATAGCCTTTGCACAACATTTACATATTCTTAGCATATTTGTACACATATTCATATCATATATATCCATATAGCCTTTATATAGTGTGCCCGTCCATAAAGGATCGGTGTTTCATACATACTTGGCCAACCAAGGCTCAAGATTACACATACCTGGCCCTACCAAGGCTTTAGGGTCATCCGTACCTTCTGCAGAAGTGAGCCCGCGTTGCGTAATCATATACATACTCTACACATATTCATATACATATATTATATACATATTCACATCATATACATACCTGGCCCTACCAAGGCTTCAGGGTTACACATACCCAACTGCAGTGGTGCGCACGCGTTACTTACATATATACATATTCTGCCCGGCCTTATAAGCTCGAGGTTTCATAATAGTCATACATAGGCACATATATACATACATACATACATACATACATACATAGAAGCCCATAAATATATTTAGCGTCATCACCATTATCATCGTCATTATCAACATAGTCATCAGTATCATCCCATATATCTTGTAAACTTATCATCACCTTTCATAGGGCATACATTTGGATTTAAAGACAATCTATGAGAATCGCATCGTATTCGTAGTATGAACTTCGTAATAATGTCGCATAATAAACATTATAATTCTTAACTTAGGCTCATCATTACTATCATCGTATCTATGGAATATCTCCTATCTTAACCTCATATGGAACCCCTTAGGGACATAGGCTTGTAACTTTTCGGAACATTGTTCATAGGACAAGTATTAGAACTTATAGTCAATATATAACAATGTCGGGGTGACATAAGGTCGAGAGCCCCCGATTCCATTGTGGAGCATTCGTAAGCGTTATGTCTCACCTTAAAGGAATTAGCATATAAGGTGAGTGTAGTCAATGAACAACATCAATGGATCGTAATATGGATCATTAGCCTTGTAGAACCATCATATTACAGGCCTTAGAATCTTTAGACTTAGACTCATCATCTTCATTATCGTATTTGTAACGTACCTCTTATCTTAGCCCATATGGCTATTCATAAACATAGGCTCTTAGTTTTCCAGAAGGTAGGAGAGTCATGGGGAGGTAGGGGAAATATCATCATAGGAATCATATAAGGATCAGTAGCTTCGTAGGAATATCATGTCATGAGCTTTATGACTTCTAGACTTAGATTCATTATTGGTATCGTCGTATTCGTAACGTATATCTTTTCTTAGTCTCATATGAAGTTTTTTATGCTCGTAGATTCATAGTTCCCAATATGTAGGAAAATCATAGAGAGATAGGAGGATTCATACCACAGGATTCATGCCTTAGAAAGAAAGGACTAGCCTTACATACCTCTTTAGTTTAACAATTTCCATCTCTTGGTTGTTCTCCTTCAATGCTCGTGTTTCTACCTTCAAGAGAATTCGCATTCACATTAGGTAATCGATTACATGAACGTGCTTACTAATGCTAGAGAAAATTGGGCAGCATTTACTTTATTTCTACAACCTTTCCCATATTGTATATCAACTCCCAAACATTCATAATAACGTTCATAATATCATAACCAATAATCGTCATTCATCTACATTACCCTCATTTCACAATTCCAGTTCAATTCATCCATAACCATGGTCATAGTATACTAGTACGTTTTCTCACATATAATGCTTATCTCATGTCCTTAATATCATTTGTAACATATTTACATCACAATACATCAAGAATCACAACTCAATTCAAACTATTTCTCAAAACGTCACTATTCATCATTCATGACCCATTTCTCTATACTCATCTAATGTTCAAGTATTTTAACTCTCAAATACCTTAAACAACATAGAATTACCATGAATCTTACCTTAGATGTCGTAGGAATGAGCTTTAGTTGATAATACTCCACTTGAGCAAAAACCCTAGTTTACCTCCATGAGATTTCTTGACTTTGGATGATCTTTGATGGTTTTCTTACACTTGATTCACTTGGTTTATGTTGTTGATCACCAAATATCCTTGAATTCTTGTGGAATATATATAGAGAGATGTTTTAGAGAGAAGAGGTGTGATATGGAAGTGAAATGAAATAAACCTTGGCTCCCTTATTTAATGAACAAAGCTGTCCCCGACCGTATATACGGACCAACATACGGTCCGTATAATTTGTACGGGCCGTATATCTGGACGTATATTTGGTACAGAAACTTTTGCCTTTTTGGGATGATTATACGGTCCCAAACATACGGACCGTATAATTTATACGGCCAGTATGTTTGGTCGTATAACCCCCAGTGGTTCCGAAGTTCGTTTCGTCGTCTCCCTTGATCTCCAATCCTTATGGAACCTTCTTAACACTTGTTCAACACTTCAATACCAACCTAAGGGACGTTATCACTCTTCTCCAAGGCATCCTTAATGCCTCGCTAATTCGTTACTCGTATTTCCTTTCCGATACATCCCGTATGTCTTGCCTCCTCTTGGCAACTTTCTTCTCTTACTTCGAATGTCTTTGAAATCTCATTCAGAATCATCTAAGGTTATTTATTACTCATCAAAACATTGCATACGTCGTACCCTTCATCGTTCCATTCATTGTGCATGAACGGAAGATTTTCCGAGGTATAACACCTATGCGGATAATCGTCAAAAGAACTTAGAGTTCCAAGTTAAAGATTGGGTATTCTTGAAAGTGTCACCAATGAAGGGCGCCATGAGATTTGGCAAAAAGGGGAAGCTTAGTCCTCGGTACCTTGGGCCTTATGATGTTATGCGCAAGGTAGGCAAGGTGGCCTATGAGTTAGATCTACCTCCAGAATTGGAGTCAGTTCATCCAGTATTCCATGTATCGATGCTTCGAAAATGTGTTGGAGATCCTACTAGGATCGTCCCAGTAAATGATGTTCAGGTGACAGAGAAGTTGACTTATGAAGAGGTACCCATTGCCATTTTACATAGGCAAGTATGGAGGCTTAGAAACAAAGAAGTGGCCTCAATTGAAGTTTTGTGGAGAAATAATAACCGAGAGGAGATGAAATGGCAAGCGAAAGAGACTATGAGATCCAGATATCCGCATTTATTTCAGCCCCCAGAAGAGACTCGAGATGAGACGTCAAGATCATAAGGTATGTATGATTTCCTTTTTATGCTTTTAGGTCGTGTGTGGCCAAATCCTATTGCTATTATGTTGTTGCCCTGTGAGGCATTGTTATTGTAGGCTGTTGTGACAGGATAGTAATGCCATATTATAGGCGAAACTCTGGCGAAATTTTCGTAGAATCCCCCAGTGCTTAACATTCAAGGACGAATGTTCTTAAGGGGGGGGGGGGGGGGGAGAATGTTACACCTCGAAAAAATTTCCGTTGTTGCCCAGTGAATAGACTAACAAGGGGTGCGAAGTATATGGTGGTTTGATAGGTAAGAGATGACTTCTTGATGACCTCTAGTAGGATATCAGAGGCACTCGATGTTAGACGAGAAAGTTGCCAAGAGAAGGCAATGTATACGATGAGTATTGGGGGAGATTTACGAGTAACGAGTAAACGACGACTATTTATAGGCTCTAAAAATGTGGAAGCTGCAGATTTGCACTTTGGTCTCATCGATGAAATACGGACCGTAAAGTAGTTTACGGCCCGTAAACTGCCTGTCGTCTTTCAACTTCCAAAATTTCAACTTTCTGCCTAATGCTCGAAATGGTTAAATACGACTTGAAATACGGACCGTGAACTGAAATACGGCCCGTAAAGTGAGCTCGTAAATCACCATGTCCTCAGAATTCCTTTCTGGTTATGTTATGCTTAAATACGGCCACGAAATACGGCCCGTATTTTGGAATACGGACCGTAAATTGAGTTTACGACCACTGTTGCTATTCATTTCAAATCAGATTTTGAGTCATTAAAAAGGGGGACCAAGTTCATTATTGCATTTCCACATTTCACCCCTTCTCTCTAAAATATCTCTCTACATTTATTCCACAAGTTTTCAAGGATTATTAGTCATCAACAACACAAATCAAGTGAATCAAGTGTGAGGAAACCCATTAAGATCATTCAAGTCAAGAAATCTCATTGAAGGAAAACTAGGGTTTTTGCTCAAGGGGAGTATTTAGACCAAGGCTCATTCCTACAACATATAAGGTAAGATTTATGGTATTTCTATGTTGTTTAAGGTATTTAGAAGTTGAAATGCTTGGATTTTTAGAAGAGTATAGAAAGTGGGTCATGAATGATGAATAGTGCCATTTTGAGAAATAGCTTGGATTGAACTATGATTCTTGTTGTGTTGTGATATGAATGTGTTACAAATGACGTTAAGATCATGAAAAACATTAGATATGAATGAACGAAGTTAGGTGTTATGACCACGAATATGGGCGAAGTAGGAGCGAATTGAGAAATATAGATAATGTGGGTAATGTGGATGAGTAATGACCATTGTTATGATATTGTGAATGTATTGTTGATGTTTGGGAGTTGATTTACGATATGGGGGAATGTTGTATAAATAAAGGAAATGCTGTCCGATTTTCTCTAGCTTTAGCCATGTGTGCTAGTTGTCGATTCTAATGATAGTATGACTTTAATAAAGGTAGAAACGTGAGCTTCGGAGGAGAACGTGCAAGTATAGAATAGTTGATCGGACAGGTATGTAAGGCTAACCCTTCTTTCATAAGGCATGGTTCTTTGGCCAACATCTAAATCTTCTATAAGTCTATGATGTATCTCAAGTGATTCAATCTTCCGAGCGATTAAGCTCACGACTCTTAAAGTGCTACGATTGTACTAAGTTCCTCATATGAAGAATAAGCCTACAAAGGTAGATGAAATTAACAACGACAATGATAACGACGATGATAGTGATAATGATAGTAATGATAATACTAATAATAATGATGCTAAAGATGTCTATGAGCTATTATGTGTATGTGTGCCTATGAATGGCTACTATGAAACCCCGAGCTTATGGGCCGGGTAGAATATATGTATATGAATGTGTATGGAATATGTATACGTATATGTCTATGTAACACGCGCACACCTCTGCAGAGGGTACGGATAACCCTGAAACCTTGGTAGGGCTAGGTATGAGTAACCTTGAGCCTTGGTTGGCCAAGTATGTATAAAACACCGCACCTTCGTGGTCGGGTATCCTATATAAGTGTTATGTATATGACATCAATATGAGTACGAATATGCTATGTATATGCGAACGTTGTATAAATACTATGTATATGGAATGTATATGAGATGTATACGATATGAATATGAGTATGGATACGATAGGAATACGAATGAATAAGACTATGTATACGAGTACGAGAATGAATACGAAAGGTAAATAAGTACGGATATGGATGTATGTACACGGATACTCAATTGAAATGGAATGTCCCTATGGAAAGCAAGTAAGTGTCATGACGATGATATTATTGTCTCCCATCCTGTGCTATCTCATATGTTGTCTATTAAGTTTTCATATTGATATCGATCATGCTTTACATACTCAGTACATTCTTCGTACTGACGTCCTTTTGTTTGTGGACGCTGCGTCATGCCCGCAGGTGGCCAGGGAGACAGGCTTGACTTATAGCTCCATTCTCAGGGATTACATAGCGGAGCTCCATTTCATTCGGAGTCATAGCTTTTAGGTACTTATTCTTTTGTGTACATAATTATAGGCATTGCGGGGTCCTGTCCCGCTTATGTCATATGACACACTTCCCTTAGAGGCTCGTAGGCATGTGTATGTGGTTAGATGTGTTTGACCTTGTCGGCCTATATTTTTATATATTATTTTTGTTAGCCTTGTCGGCTCTTGTACGTTGATGTGGTATAGCTGCCAAGGATGATATAAAGGCATTATTGTCCAATGGGACTAGCATGATACATGAGTAGAATTAGGTGTCTTATTGTGTGGCTCACCTAGATGTGAATGTAAGGGGGTGCCCGGGTGGGGTAGCACCGGGTGCCCGTCGCGGCCCCTAGTCGGGTCGTGACATTTTTCGAAGAGAGGAAGAACGTTGCTCTTATGAATGGAAATAAAAGAGTTCACTGGATATTAGAAAAATTTCATGGATCACTAATTATACTAAACATGAGAGCATATGCTATGGAGTATATGAACCGTCAACGTGAAGCTATGCCCAACCATAATTGCAAAAAGGCCACATCAGAAAGCCAATAAGGAATAACGACGGATGAAGTGACCACCGGTACAGGGAAATCGAAGCTATATATATATATATATATATATATATGTTGTAAGAGAGTCTTAATGGAGTAAGAATTACCATAGCCCTATGCTTCTAGGTTGTATTACGAGATTTGAGGGAAAGAGGTTAAAGAAACAGTTGCAGCAAGAGCTCAAAGACGTGGCGAGCTACAAATTTAGTTGAGTTCAAATTATGAGTTTTCCATAAGTGTAACTGTACTACGAAGAATAATAAATGGCGAAGAAACATTCATATATACGTATTTTGGATATTGATATAACTGGCTTTGGAAAGGAGCATAACCATTATGCCCATTAGCGACAGAGTCATGTTGGATAAATATTTGGAATGTAAGATTAAGAGGGGCCGGACTAATGAACTACAGAGAGTCGATGCAGTGTATGTATAAGATCAACGGGTATAAAAAGGATAGCTCAAGATGAATGCAAAGAGGGCGCCATATATGAGAAAGGTAATTGCCTACTAACAGGGAAATAAGGAGCGAGAAAAAGTGAATACTTGCAGGACGATGAATAGTTATGGCACCGCAAGTCAAGACTACAATAATAGAGATAGAACGAGGGCGAGATACTAGTTAATTTCTGATCATGTACGTGAAGGCAAAAAAGTGAAAGAAGTTGACTGAAGACAATAACAGAGTTAAGGAAGAATGAGAAGAGACTGATCCAAGTTATAGTGTAAGCAAATGGTGATCGGACCCTAGAGGAAGAATAGTTGTTCTAAAGAATCAAAGATGATGTCGTGGGTTGACAATACTGCAACATTCGAGGACGAATGTTCCTATAGGGGGAAGGATGTTACACCCCGAAAAATTTCGCGCTACAAGGATTAGGGATGGAGATTAGATGATCTGAGTATAAGAATACATATATGTATGACATTTGGAGACCATAAGGGGTGAGTCGGTCCATATGTTGCTGGATGAAAAGCCCTCGTCACTGTAAGCTAAGTGGGGCCCACACGCCGGGACTTTTATAAAGGACATATGAAGAGATATACGAGTAGTACATGGAAATTTGATCAAGTCCTAAGAAGGACCCTTAAGCCAAATATAGACATAAGCCCTCGAAAAGGACGATTTAAGGAAACATTTTCGGACGATCTGACTTGGAGGGTCCAAAACGACATTATACGTTTGGAATTTGGAAAATTTCCAAGAATGAAAGTTGTAGATAATTGAAATAACTTTCAAACCATAGGTTGTGGACCCTCACACGATATTGATATCAAGATTTATGACCTTTTTACTGAACAAAGGCGAAGGCAGAAAAATTAAGGCTGCGCGAACGCGTAGAAGAAATTCTAAGTCGCTCCAGGCATAACCTGGACCGCTATTTAAAGGGGGAGACCCCCTTATTTTCGACCAAACACACCCAAAACCTCCTCAAATATTCCAGAAATTTCCCAAACCTTCCAACCATCAACTTTTTAGCCCAAACCGGGTATAATTCCCAAATCCGGTCGAGACGGCATATAGTTGCAACTACAAAATTGTGTATTAACGCGTTGTGGCTTAAGATCAAGGTGGGGGAGTGAAGATATAACATTCTTATCGAAATAAAGGTATGAATCTCTTGCTATTAACGTTAATCTTGGTTTATTTATGAAGAAGGAGCTGTAAAATTATTATAAAATAATTCTGTAATTGAAATATGGGACAAACACCATATGGGATTTTTATGAAGTATTTTGGAGTTGTAAATATTATGGTTAATGTTGGTATTATTGTGATTGTTGTTGATTGTTGAATTGAGAATTCAGGCTAGGCATATAAATAGGGGAGATGTTGCCCGATTTTCGGTAGATTATAGAATAGTTTGATTTGAAACATGGAATAAGTGTGCGATAAAGAGGCTAAAATTAGTGTGAATCCTCTCGAATGTAGACTTGCGAGCTCGGATTCATAGGCGTAGCCAATAGGAGGTTGAACAGGTATGTTAAGGCTCGTCCCTTTTTTTCAAAGGCATGATCCCTATGGTATGATTTCATAAATGTTTCCATAACCTTCTTGTTTTCAAAAGCTAAAAGTCCATGGTTCTTAAAATCTTCTCATGTTGTCGAGAATAAAAATGATTTTATGATGGTGACAACGATAATGATGATTTTGTGTTTAAAGAACTCAAGTTTATAATTTCAAAGCGAATATGAAAATGTAGAGCTACTTCTTTGTCCATTGATGATGACTCTACCTCTAAAGGCTATCCCTTCTTTCTTTTTACATGAATTACATAAGATGAGCCAACGACGAACATACATGACTCCGATGAACTCTAGTTTTCAGTAGTGCTTGACATGACAGTTGTCTTTGATTCTTAAGTGTTGGCTTATTCTAATTATTCTATCGAGTCTCAAATGATGATTCAGTCCGTACATTATTGCTCCTAATATTCTACTCATGCATATTGTTAATGTATCATTCACCGAGTTTCGGGCTGGGTACGTATTCGTGCACAGTTTCATTGCATTGTTCGCCGAGTCCCTCACTAGAGGGCTGGGTACGGTATATATATGATGATTTCAACGAGTCCCTCACTAGAGGGTCGGGTACGGTATATGATGATTTCACCGAGTCCCTCACTAGAGGGCTGGGTACGGTATACATATGATGATTTCACCGAGTCCCTCACTAGAGGGCCGGGTACGGTATATTATGTATATGCATAACTCTCATCTCATAAGGCACATATGCATTGGTATCCTTGATTATCATACTTGTCTCCTGTCATCTTTTACTCAGACATGATCTTCATTATTGTACTTCATGCTTTACATACTCAGTGCATTTTTCATACTGACCCCCTTTCTTCAGGGGGCTGCGTTTCATGCCCGCAGGTACAGACACTCAGTTTGGTGATGCTCTGGATTAGGACTTCTGCGCAGCCGCTTGGAGAGCTCCATTGTTCCGGAGCTTGAGTTATTTTGGTACAGACCCTTTTGATGTAGACTTTGTTATACTCTTAGAGGTCTGTAGACATATGTAGGTTGTGTATATACAGTTTGGTCAGCTATATCGATGTAGTTCGTCTTGGACGTCCCCGTGTATAGCGGCAGCCATGTCGGCTTACAGATTTGTTATGTTTTGGTTAATTGTGACTTCTCAGAAGATAGGTTTTTTCTGATGTATGATATGATGAGTTCATAGCATGCTTTTACAGAGTGCCATATTGTTTTCAGTTTCAGTCTGATTATATCTAGCGGGTCGTATACGGGTGCTCAGCTCGGGCACTAGTCATGGCCCTTCGATTTGGGTCGTGACATGTACCGAAGTTGATCCCGAAAATTTTTAAAATGCCAGACTTGCCAAAATATGACGGGACAACAGATCCCCAAGAGCATGTCACTTCATACATATGTGCTGTCAAGGGAAATGATATGCAGTCAGATGAAATTGAGTCTGTGTTGCTTAAGAAGTTTAGGAAATTGAGTCCGTGTTGCTTAAGAAGTTTAGGAAAACTTTGTTTAAGGGAGAAATGACCTGGTATTCATTGCTTCCAGAGCATACCATTCATTCTTTTGAGATGCTTGCGGATGCCTTCATGAAGGCACATATTGGAGCCAAAAAGGTGTCAGCTAGAAAGTCTGATATATTTAAGATTTCCCAGGGAGATGCAAGGTGCTCAAAGAATTCGTTATCCGATTTCAAAAGGAGCACATGTTGCTTCCAGTTGTTCCAGATAAATGGCAGCAGAAGCATTTGCTAAAGGGTTAAACCCATTGAGTTTGAGTGCTTCACTAAAGCTGAAGAAAAATCTTTTGGAATTTCCGGCCACAACATGGGCAGATGTTCACAATAGATATGAATCAAAAATCTGGGTGGAGGACGATTAGTTTGGATTGTCTGCTGGTTCAACTGGTCGGAGTCGGAACTATGACAGGTCGAGAAAGATTTCAAATTCAGATTCAAGGTTGTGAAAGGATAGATATCAACCATGTGGAAACTAAGAAAGGCACCGGTCCAGGTCAGAACGGAGTCGGAGCAGTCAATATGAAAGGCAGTACCCTAGAGGAAGGGCAATTCCGGTTAGAATAGACGTGGATTGCAACCTAAGGCTGCTATGTTGGATTCGTTTACGAGCAAAACTGAAAACCCAAGGCTGTCGGAATACAACTTTAACATTGACTTGGTGGAGTTGATAGCGGTTATAGACAAGATAAACGATTTGAAGAGACCGAGGCCTATCAGAACGGATCCAAGTCAAAGGGATATGAATTTGTTTTGTGATTTCCATGGGATGTATGGTCTCCGAACAACCGGTTGTCGACACCTTAGGGATGAGATTGCTAGGTTGCTTAAGGATGGTTACTTAAGAGAATTCTTGAGTAACAGGGCAAAAAATAACAACTAGGGGAGGCACAGTGATACAGTTAAGAAGGAGCCTCAGGTTGAGCGCTGTCATGTGATTAATATGATAGTTGATGTTTGCAAATCAGATTTAGAGGAAATGGAAGGATGTCAAAGTGTCCTTTCTAACTAGAAACCGGAGTTGAAGGTGCATCTACGCACTGAGTTAGGCCCAGAATTCAGGTCCAAAGTCATAGAGTTTCTTAAGAAGCATGTGATTGCTCTGACTGGATGCATCCAGGCGAATAAGGTATTTCATTGCTGGAGGTAATTTCAAGCAGAGGAGACGAAGCCGTGGGAGTCTTTAAGCAAAAGGAGTTGGAATGGCTCAAGATGGGGGATAAGATTATGAGAGAAATTTCCCTCGCCCCAATGATATGGTGTTTAATGCTTTAATAAATAATGTTGTGGTCTCAGGAATAGAGGTAATCCCAAGAAGCGAAATGAACGTGATTCATTGGGTAGTCATTCAGCAGTTGGCCGAAATGGGGGAAATAGAACTCATCGGAGACTAAGCAATTAAATTAGTCTGATACGAAATTATGGAATTATCAGTAGTTTCCGGATGGAGTGAAGGGAGTACAAAATTTGGAGTGGTAGATAGAGACATGGATTTCAAAGTCATGTTGGGGAAACCCTGGATCCAGGATGCAAAAGTCGTAATTTCAGCCCCCTTGAAGAGGATGGAATTTCAGACGGTGGATGGTGCGAAGTACTCACTGGCAAAGAAGTTTAGTGGATGGAGTAAATAAAAATGGCAAAAAAAAAACAAAAAAAAAACACTTAGAACAGTAAGGCAGTCCGGAGAAATGGGCAAAGTGAGACGCTTGAAGGATAGTTTTTTAAGCTACAAGAAAGTATTAAAACTTTTTGAAGTGAGGCTAATTCTTTTTTGTTTTTTTAACGGAGCAATTGTGTGTTTCAGAATTTATTTTTTATTTTTTGCAGGATTGAAGGAGAGAAATCAGAGTAAAATTGCCAGCAAATGTAGAAATCAGAACAAAAGATTGGTTTCAGAAATGTAAGCAAAGAAATCGGGAGACCAAAGAGAAGCGCCCAGAAAATTTAAAGTACACGAGCTGCACTCTTTTTCCCGTCGACCGGTTTTTATCCCTAGAAACAAATCAAAGGGTTTTTCTAGCAAGGTTTCTAATGAGACAGCAACAAACGTGTTACTTTAAATAGGATTCCAAGAAGGGTTGCAAGGAAATCACTGAAAATGGCAATGGAAGCATTCCTGGAAATTTAAGTTGGGGTAGTAATAGCAGTTTTGAATTTTAAGATTGTAAGAACTGGGGATTATGATCCGGATTCCAAGCGAATCAATCAAGCTTGTGCAATTTCAATAAATTGATCCAGATTCCGAGTAAATTAATCAAGTTTTCTCGATTTCAATAAATTGATCCAGATTGAACGTGAACTAATCCAGTTTGTCTGGATAAATTGATTTCTCAAAGGCTCAACTTATAGACTTAAGAGAATTGTAGTGTCAAATAGACCCTTTTGATCAAAGTGATGACTAAATGGCGATTCACGTTCAAGTCTCACACAAAATTTTAAATTTGCACTCAAGCAAATAATGTCCAAATGAAACAGAGATGTCTGGTTCATCAACATACTTATAAGGCCTTATTATATATATAAAAAAAGGTCGGATGAATTATTCCCGATCTAAACAATATAATGAGGTAATAATTAAGCCCGTGAACTTAAAGGTATTTTTCACCTAATAAAAACGAACCTGGACAAACAGGTAAATTAGGCTTCAAGGAATCAAAATCCAAAGGAGTCAAAAATCCGGTCAACTTAATTGGTTTAGTCCAGATATTTAAACTCGGAACTTAAGATTGGTCTGAAGTCTGGTCAAAAGGTTATTACAAGGGTTCAATGATGTAGGCACGAACAACACACGAGAACATATATTTTCACGCGCAACTTATCCGGGTAAGAATTTACATGCTTTAGTATAGGCAATAAGAAGATGCATGATACATCTTTAAAAATAATAGGTAATTTGTTTTAAACTGGGGACTGATGATTAAAGTCTCATTTTAAATTAGTTGGGAAAAATGTTTGAGGAATGTTTGTGATTCCCGAAGGAACTTTATGTTCTTAGACTTAGCATCATTCGCGGCTGTGGTTCTTTACATTAGAATGTTTGATTTGTTTTCTGAAGAGTGTATAAAGGTCATTTTAAATGAAAAATGCAAAAGGTCATGCATAAATTCAAGCCGATAACGAACTTGTTGTGTACAGTAAATCTTCAGGGCAAAACAAAGAAAGATTAAGCATCCAACAGAGTTCTTATCCAAAAGTGTCTGGTATAAGAGAAAGTCCCTTATACACAGTCAAGATAAAAATCAAAGCCTACGGGTTACTTATTTTCAACATGGTCAAAATAAAATCAAAGCCTACAGCTAACTTGTTTTCAACATGGTTCTTGCAAAATAAAAAGCCTGTAGGTTGCTTTACGAATTTGACATAGTTAGGATGAAACTTCAAATTAGCTTCCTCTTCAAACCTCTCTGAAATCTTCTACAAGGATACAAACCTTGAAGAGTGAGTAGCACCAATACCGGGTCTACCGTACTTGATAGGCTTGTACGATAAAACGAGCAAGGAACAATTTAATGAGGTCATCAATAGACACATCAAGAATAGCATCAAGAAGATGAACTTCTTAAATGTTCTTTTCTTTGGTTGTTGTCCAGTGACCACGCTTCAGTTTTCCATTGAGAACCTTGAAGGGCAAAGAAGGTTACGGTTAAAGGTATATTTCTCCAAGAAAGCCCTGAATATAGAGGAGGAGTAACAAGAAAAAGAATTATGACATGAAACACAACGATAGGATGTTGAAGATAGTTTAGTCATATTGCACTCCCAAACCGGTTAAAAATCCCGGCGTAATTACCGTTCAAAATACAGAAGATCATAGTTAAAACTAGCAAGTGCTTGTAGCAATGGAATGTCAAAAAATACAAATGAAGAGCAAATACAGAGTTTAATTGTCCGAAGTTGTTCCAGCAGCAGGTTGTATCAAGAATCTTCACTCCCTGGCTCGTTCATATCAGGATCCCGGATGTCCTTGAGAGCCATCTCCGCAGCCTCCAAATCAATCTCCGCTTCAAGGAGCGATGTGGGAAGATCAAAATCAGGAGCGCCCACTTCTTCAAGCATACTCCTCTTGGTTTCCAGAATAGCCAAGTCGCGTCAGAGTCAGAGGCAGATGGAGCACTATAACTTGGGGGTTCAATTGAATCCCAAGCTTTCGATGCGGGTTGTAAATCTATGTGTAAAATTTTACTAAAATTACAATAAATAGTAGATATGAACCCATAATTTTAGAAATATAATGGTTTAGTACTAAAAATTTAAGATGTTGAACCCCTAGAATTTAAATCCTAGATCCGTCTCTGGTCGGAGTCGCAGCTTCTGGCATTGGGCTCTAAGATGGTCACCGGAAACTTCCATGTTGAGGAGCTGACCCCGAAGATTGTTCCAGTCATCTTCAAGCTGGGAAGCTTTGCTATGAATCCTTACATAAGAGGAAGTCAGCATCTGAAGGGAATTTTCACGGTCCCGTATCGACTTAGAGCCCGTTTAGATTGGCTTATAAGTTCCCTATAAGTTGTTTTCAGCTTTTTTGAGTGTTTGGCTGGTCAGTTTAAAGTCATTTTATGCTTAAAATAAGCCCAAAAAATTAATTGGACCCGTTTGACTTAGCTTATCTAAAGCAACTTATAAGTTGAAAACAACTTATAAGTTGCTTTTTTTAAGCCCATCCAAACAGGCTCTTAGTCGCATCCTCCAAACACATTCTCAATAAAGCTTGAAGGGAATTGGCATCCCGGATCTCAGTCTGTAGCCTCTCCACTTCTGCACAAAGATGGTCGTTATCTTCCTGAAGCTTGACTTCTGGACAGGATGGAGCAAGAAAACATGCAAGTTCAGCCATGGAAGTAGCAGCAACGTCACCCTGAAAGAATAAGAAGTATTGAGGTCATTCAAGAATATTGGGGACTGGCGAAAAATTCATAGTGGATGACAAAGTAAGTGTCTGGAGGAACTGATTGGAAAGGTGAGCAAGGGAGGCTTCTAGATTAGCATTCGGAGGCTTGGGATGTGGAGATAAGCCCGAAGTTCCAGCTTTAACTAGAGGAATATAGCTCCTTTACGACGGCTCATAGACCGAAAAATATGGACTTTTTTGGCGCTGCTCGACGAAGGGAGTCTTAGCTTCACCTGACGCTTTGCTGGATTCACCAAGCAACAAACCCAAAGCATCATCATCCTGTTCATCATCGTCCTTAATCAAAACAACCCCGGGGGTAGCCTCTTGTTGAACCTTGCTCCAGGCTTCCATGAGTAAACAACGGCCACGCATTCTAGAACCTATTCCTATCAGAGAAGCAGAGGCATCCGTTGCCTTGCATTTTTGGCTAGAGGAAGCAATTTTGACAATGTTAGAAAGAGCAGCCTTCCGAGTATAGACCTTTCGGGGAGTAGGACTTCGCACCGGAAGACTTATATAAAGATAAGAGGAAAAGTTATCAAGATTAAAAGAAATGTGGTGAAAAGTATATAAGATCGTGAGGATAAATCCTTACCATGGCTTTTCCCTCTCCACCAGTTAGAGGTCATGCTCCTCCAGGATCGGGTTAGGTCGGAAGAAGCACTTAACAATGCTACTACCCATTCGAAGATCCCAACTAAGAACCTGGGTTCAAGATGGACCGCTGAATAAAAGAAAGAGGTTTTGATAAAAGTGAATAAAATGTAACCCTCAGGAGAAAGGCAAGAAAGAAAAACAAGGTTTGTCGAAAACTTACGAGTCAGATTCCAAGCCTCCGAAAATGGCTCCGGCTCAAATCGGTGAAGATAGCTGGTCCGGATTTAATAAAGTGATGCATCCAGCCTCGATCGTAATCATCCTCTGAGTTAATAAGGCAACGCCTTCCTCGGGGTACAGATGAACTAATCCTCCTCAGAACACCCTAGGAGCGTAAATATGCATTAAGTGGCCAAGGGAGAATGGAACCCCAGCCTATCGGCCAGGAATTGGATGCAATAAACAAGACACCAGATTTGGGGGGTGACTTGGCCAATACATCCAAGGTATCGGCGGCAAAAATCTTCAATTATTTGGGGAACAGAAAGTATGAAACCTATCGCAAAAGGATAGGTATACACCACGGAGAAACCCTCCGAGTAGTGGTTCATCCTGGTATCGGATTCAATAGCAGTAATGGCAACTTCAGGAGTGAAATTGCAATCAGTACGAAATTTGGGGATAGTCTCGGCAGTGACGAATGATTCCACCCCTTCAACAGATTGGTAATGGATAACATTACCAAAGTCATCGTGGTATTTAAAGCCCACGAGAAGTATATTAGCAGCAAGAGATTGCAAGTCAATTTCTTGATTTGTGGGAAAAACTGAAGCCTTCCTAGAATGACGCCCAAGAGGTGGACAAATAATTATGGGAAGAATGGTTGGGTGATGAAGGAGGAGTTGACATTGTTGGAATTTTGCAGAAGAAGGAAAAGTTATTAAAAAATATGAAAGTCTTGTTTGTATAAATGGAAGGGAAATTTTGGTTGAGTTTGAAAGTGATTTCTTGCCTTATTTATAATCCGAATAGGGAAAGTGAAGCGTAGAGCATTCAAAAGGTCACAACTTCCAAAGGGGTTGCAGCTTTATATATTTTGATTAAAAAGTCGCCGGCAGAGTCGGTAGAGCTTCAGTTACAGTAATGAGTCGGGTGTGTATGTTGTGGGTGGAACCTATGGTAGAGCTTCAGTTAACCTAAGTCTATTGTGGTTAATTAATTAATATGGTAGAGCCTTCACCAAAAGAGTCGGTAGAGCTTCAGTTACAGCGGGTGTGAATATCTCTTGCTGGGGACCATAGGTTCTAACCACAACAGACTTAGTCCACTGTGTAGTATTTCCCTTCAATTCCACTAAATAGAGCTTCAGTTACAGTAATGAGTCGGGTGTGAATATCTCTTGTTGTTCCTTTAGGGAATACCATAGTGCCCAAAAAACATACTGCAAAGGCAAAGCATCGTTTTTGTTCCCAAGAGTCATGCGAGAAGAATTCATCTTGATGATGGGTGAAACTTCGTTGATAGCCAAATCTATGATACAAGTAATCAAACGGTATTATAGACCCTTGTAAGCATTCTACGCCTTTACCCTTCCTAAATCTGAAACTGTCAACAAATTCTTCGGTGAAGGCTCTTTTGGAATAATCATGCTACAATTTTGCCATTTTTTCTTCTTACGTAACAAAGCAGCATTTTCTACATAGCCCCCTATTTCTTCTAACAATGGAGCCATTTCATTATTGGCAAACCTAAACACGGCCCTTTTCTCGTCCCAAAACACAGTTGCTGCCTCGTCCCAACAAAAATATTAATTAACCTAAGTCTGTTGTGGTTAGAACCTATGGTCCCCAGCAGAGTTGCCAAGCTGTTATACCCCATTTTAACCGGATTAAATTAGGGTACAACATATTGGTGATTCCTATTTTTTATTTTAAGGAGTCGCCACCTAATTGATTTAAGGTGAATTAGGGCACCTAATTATTAACTAAGGTAAAGCTAACTAAACCTCCGTTAACAGTCCGCTTAATCAGTGTGATTCTAGGTAAGGGTTCTATATTATCCTAAAGGGAAGGTGTTAGGCATCCTTTAGAATCCGCTAACTACGGTTATCCGGCCAAACTTAGGTTAATTAATTAAGGCTAAAGATGCAAATGTAGGGTTTAGATTTTAAGAGAAACAGCTAAGAAATATTGCTAAGATTTTAAAGAAAAATGTAATAATGTTGTTTAAAAATAAGATTTACAGAAAATAGTGACTTGCATAAAAGATGACTTTAAATGCTATTTAAAATAAGACTTATAAATGTTGTTAAGACTTTAAATGAAAATATATGACAGTGCTATATAAAATAAGGCTTGTGATTACTTGTGTAAAAAGGAGGCTTTAAAATGTTATTTAAAATAAAGCTTATAAGTGTTGCTAATGCTTCAAATGAAAGTATAACAATGCTATTCAAAATAAGACTTGCAAATATAATAATTTGCATGTAAGCAGAAGAAGATGCAGGTTTGTGCGGTGCTTTGGCTAATTGACTTTGCGTTTTAGAAGTACAAACAAGATTATGTTTTTATTGAAAAAGTATGCATAACTTGGATAAACCTTAAAAGATGTCTACAAAATATTTTTTAGTTCCTCTTTGCATGTTAGTGGCGTTTCAAAATTCCCAAGGTAATAAGAATAAAATATGATTCCTTTAACTCAAATACGAATTTACGCTATTGAGAATTAATTATTCTAAAAGTAAATATTATAGGTACTATAAATACTTTAATACAAAAAGGAGAAAATGAAACTTATGGAGCTAATTGTTAGTTTTCCTTAAATTAACTACCCATTACTAAAAACTAAACCCCACTAAATTCTCCTATAATTCATCTAAGCTAAGAGACAAATAAAATAAAGTGTTAGTCAAAACAACACAAGTTAAATGCAATAAATACAAAAAATAAAATAAAAATAGAAGCCCAGGAAATGTAAATAAATGGGCTCAGCCCCATTTAAAGTTGCTTTGGTCTATTTCGCTACTGTTGGGCCTCGGCCCAGCAGATTTTATAAACTGTTGCGGATGGGCTAGACACGGAGGAGATTTCGTTGGGCTTTTAGCCCAACATCGAATGTGGAAGAAGGACGAGTCCCTCGGACTCGTATGCGAATGGTCATGCACAAAAAAAAAAACAAAGAAAAGGATTAGTATATAATCAACGAATGAGGTTAAACATGTAAAAATTAAACTAAAAAAAAATCAGTAGATTATGTATATCATTGTGTATATTCAGGTATATCTTATGTATACATTCCCTTTTCCGGTAGCCTAATGTGCATCCTATATGTGTTCAGCTTTTAGGTAGGTCCCAGGGCTCACTTTTCAATCCGATGGATCAAGCCCTTTCCCTTTATACTATAACTAATTCCTAATTTTCTATAGGGATTACGCTCAGATGTGGATTAATAAAAAAAGGGTACCCAGCCAAATAAGGGTATATAGCCATATATTAATGTTAATGCTCAGATTCTAACACTTTTACATGGCTGCAGGTTCTATTTAGACAAATGGGATAATCTCATAAATTCAAAGTAATGCCAATATGGACAGAACAAGTATTTCCCAGCAACAGAACAGATCATGAAATGGCAAGTTCTAAAGAGGCAGTAACAGGCTAGTCAGGAAATGGGGCATGCAAGACAGGGTATCCATGTCAAATGCAAATTGGTATTACATATACAGAACCAAAGCCCTTTTGTGTATACATCATCATAGGCAAGACATTGTAATTTGTGGAGAAAGCAGTTGCAGCTCAGGCACATATATATGACTTAAACAAAATAAATTGCAGGTCTCGACACAGAAAGATGATGTAGGATGACTCATACAATGACAATTGGAGAGGAATTGTGTAGGACTTATACACAGAGTAAGGAGGCTACTATCACAACTAAATATAATGATCCCAATCTCAACTTAACAGACACGTAAAGAGGGCAGTAGCAGGTAGTGTTACAACTAATAGACACAGCAGAGAATAACAAGCAGACATCAGACACGACATTTAATCATGCATATTTGGCATTCTCATTCTAACATATTAACCAGATACAGCAGCCCCATTATTCATACAGGTTCAAACCAATATTACAAATTAAACACTCATAGAGGCGAGCAGATATGCAATGTCACAAATAACAAGCAGGGGCACTTTGAACATGGACATAGGCAGACCAAACATCAGACCCTTTAGAACATGTAAAGAAGCATGCTTGAAGCCCTTTTATTCTGGCATGACTATTTAAAAGACTGAACAAAGCATGGTTTTTCAATGGCATATGACAATATCACAAATTTTCAGGTTTAAACCAGTATTGCATAGAGATATGCACTCAAACTGATCCATGTAATGCTCTTAAGTGACATTAGTGAATAAAGACAGGCGTATATATAACAGAAAATGATCACTTCAGCATGCAACTCTCATTTTTTAGTGAGCCTCAACTCAAAGGTGCACTAGCATTTGTATGCCTTATCTATTTCTCAGAGAACCATGGCAGCAGCAGTTTGATCCAACTCAATTCATGAAAATCCTTTTAAAGTACTGAAGATGACATTTTCACTGGTTTCAGTTACTGGTTTATGCTAATGCTAAACACTCATCAAAAATTCTCATAGAACAAACAGGGACTTTAGTGTATGAACTCATATCCAGGGGATTCAAACAATACAAAACAAAGGCTGACATTTTAGTGTAGATAGATGAGATTCAGAATATAGGTTTATGACTTAGTCCAACATGTTGAAGCTCATTTTTTCTTAATTACCAGCTGACCTTAACAACATATTCTAGCAAAATAAGGAAGGCAATTGCCATATTTTAAGTGAGGTTACCATGACACAAATGACAAACAAAGCTCAAGTCAAACCAACCACTACAGAGGCACAAAAGGTAGATATGCTTATGCTAAGCTAATATGAAAGAGACATCATACTGAAACAACATTCAATTTTATATTAGACTACTAAAACATCTAAATAAGCATACATACTTGTATCAACAAGATTCCTGCTAAATTAGTATGTGGAATAATGATAAACCTAACCAACTATGACATCACATAAAGGCCTAGTCAGGCAAAACCACAGGTTAACTGATGCACAACTAGTCAAAGCTGGACAAGTATGGCACAATTAAGCAGCTGAACTAATTTGTGACCAATCATTATTGAGCAGACAAACCATACTTAAGCTGCTATAAGCTAAATAACATATAGCTAACCAAAACAAGACATAAAATGAACCACTGCAAACTACAAACTAATATATAGAACTGATCAAATGAAGAATAGATAAGCAATGTAGACCTAACTAGTACATGACTAACCCAAGTTGATACCTAATATGGAACTGAATAACTACAGAATTAAAAACAGGATTAATCTAAGCTTAAAACATGCATAACACAACCTAAACAACTACAAACAAGAACTACAACATAACTAACCAAACAAATCACATAAGTAGTCTAAAGCACTCAAACGGTTACTGAAATTTAACTAAGGGAAGGTGAATTACGTACCAAGGGAAGAGAGCACCTAATTGATTTCATACAAACAACAGGGAGGTAGCATCATACATAAAACCCAAGCAATGTAAATTTCATTCAAGGCAGGGGAGTGTCAAAAATCATAGTAAGGAAACAGCAACCTCAACCAAATTGAAACTTCCTTCTTTTAAATATAGAATCCAACAAAAGGGGATAGAATTGGTTTTTAAATATTTGTATTCCTTTAAAGATTATTTAGCCGATTTATATTGGATTGACTAGGTCTTATTGGATTAGGTTTAACTCGATTAAACTAATATGCACAACTATAAACAACAAAGGATTATATGTGCTTAGACTGATCATTAACCAGATTAACTAGGAATGAGATCCCAAATAAATTTATACAATTTACTAGATTGAATTCTCAGCATGCAAACAAACGATATTCAAACTAAGCCGAACATCTCAAACTAAATAACAACAGCAACATCCGACGAGATTTCGACTAAGCTAAAACGTAATAATGACTCATATGATCACAATAGCTAGGATAACGTCAAACTAAACCGTGTAAGCACATAAACATACAGAACGGAAATAACAGGAAAGAAATGGCATTTACTGACCTTTTGCAGGTGCATCGAAATGGGGTACGGGGCTTCAGATCTACCTCGAAGGCTACCAAATCCGAGCTTGCGATGCTCGAATTCACAGAAAACAACGAGGCAACCGAATAAAAATTGGCTCTAGTATTTTGACCCGATATTAAATAAGATTACGACTGCTAAAGGAACTGATATTTTAAGGAGATTTTCATGCGGCTCAAGAACTTGTTCTCTTCAGGAGATTTTGATTTCAAGATCTGGTATTCTTTTGGGGCCTTTTTTTTTTAACCTCCCCTCAAACGATTCAACCCGCCACTATTTATAGGGTTTTGCTTTGTGTTGAAGAAAGAGAGAAGGAGGAGCGGGAGAGAGAGAAGAGCGGGGGACAAAGGGAAGTGGGGGACAGCGGGGAACAGGGCGAAGTGGGGGTAGAGGAGCGAGAGAGAGAAAGAGAGAGAGAGACGAAGGGGGAGTGGGAGAGAACAGGGAAGGGGTGCGGCGCTGTGGTGAAGGGGGAAATGAAACCCTAGTGGTTTCATTTCTCTTTTGAACGAGACGGGTCGGGTCAAATTTGTGGGCTGGGTCGATTTTTCTTTTGGGCTGGGTATTAAAACGAATGGGCTGGTAATTATTTTAAGTGATAATGGGCTAATCCGAAAATAATGTGGTGAATTGGGCTCGTATTTGGACTAATAATTTGGCTGATGAAAGAACCAATTTGGGTTTCTAATTTCAAATAAAAGATCCATTGAATATATACTAAGTGTGCTAAAATATAAAATATGTAATTATTAGTGCTCAGGTAATAAAATTATATGACGTTGTAATAGCCGTGCAATAATGTTTTGAAAACAAATAAACGCTATCATTTAATTGTGTGAAGATAAATGCGATGCGTGTGCGTAAGGTGGTAAAAAATGTTGAAACGCAAATTATGATAATACTGGTAATAATAATAATAACAAAAAATAATAATAATAATAATAATAATAATGATAATAATAATCATAATAATAATAATAATAATAATAATAATAATAATAATAATAATAATAATGGTAGTGGTAGTGGTAATAACGGTAATAAAATAAAAGATAAGAACAGTAGTGACTACAACAGTATAATGAAACGCCGGTGTTAATAATTATAGTAAAAAAATATAAATATAAATAATTACTTCTTAAGTTTCCAAAATATTAGGAGTGTAAATAAATATTTAGAGGAAGGCGGGACAAAATTGGGTGTCAACAACTGCAAAACTCCAAGCCATTGTCTGTGCGAAGATATTTGATTTTTTGCTCCATTTGATTCTCAATCAAAATCTTCCACTCTTTAAATGCTTCAAAAGCATCACTTTTTGCCTTTAAAAAACGCACCCAAACCTTTCATGAGAAATCATCAATAAAAGTGAAAAGATACCTCTTTCCGCCCTTAGATGGAAGTTTAGAGGGACCCCATAAATCTGAATGGATGTAGTCTAGCACCCCTCCGGTCTTATGTTTGCCAGTGCTGAAGATGACCTTCTTCTTCTTCCCTAGAACGCAGTGCTCACAAAATTCAAGTGTGCTGATCTTCTCACCTTTTGAAAGGTTACGGTTGCTCAACATCTCCAGTCCACGTGTGCTCATATGACCCAATCTCATATGCCATAATCTTGCCTTGTCATCATTAGATAACTGCACTGTAGATGCATTTTCAGAGCCAACAATGGTTCTTCCTGCCAATGTGTAAAGGCCATCCTCCAGCTTTCCTTTCAGCATGACTAAAGAACCTTTAGTCACCTTCATAGTTCCTCCTTCGCTCATGTACCTGTAGCCTTGTTCATCCAGAGTACCCAGGGAGATCAAATTCTTCTTCAAATTAGGAACATGATGGACTTGTGTAATAGTCCTCACGGCTCCATCATGGCAGCCAACCCGAACTAAGCCAATGCCAACTATTGCACAAGTTGCATTATTGCCCATTACTACGGTTCCTCCACTTTTCTTATAGCTGCTAAACTAGTCTCTTCGAAACGTCATATGAAGAGTACAAGCATAGTCTAACACCCATTTGTTTCCATAACTTTCATTATTGCTTGATGTTGTAAGTACACAATCATTATCAGAATCATGTACTTGTTCAACTGTGGGTGCACTCGCCTTTTCCTTGGACTTTGAGATTAGGCAATCTCATTCAAAGTGCCTCTTCTTGCCGCAGCCCTAACAATCTGCATTCTTTTTGTTCACACGAGACTTTGATCTGTGCTTTGATTTGCTGCTTCCCTGTTGGCTAGTCCGGCCTCTCACAAAGGGCCCACTTGCTTAATCATCTCTGTCTCCTTCAAAATGCCTTCTCACATCACTAGAGTTAAGTACTTGCCACACTTGCTCAAGATTGATAGGCTCCTTGCTATACATCATTGAATTCTCGATATCACGATATCCTGAAGTCAATGAAAATAGCAAAGCACATGCAAACGTCTCCTCGTCTTTTTTAATTCCTGCAATCTGTAAGTCCATGACAAGTTTACTGAACGCGTCTAAATGATCTTGTAACAAAGTACCTGACCCCATCTTAAATGTGTGAAGACGCTGTCGTAACAACATCTTTGTTGTCACTGATCGGTCCTGGTAAAGCCCTTGTAGCTTGTCCCATAACTACTTAGCCGTCTCTTTGGTACTTGTACTCACTTCACAAAGCACGTTACGTGCAAGGCACAGTTGGATTACACTCAATGCATCTCTTTCAATCTTCTCCTTGTCGAAAGCCGATATACTATCGGGATACTTTCCGTCAATAGCATGGATTGAACCTTCCCTCCGCAGTAACGCCATCATCTGGATCTTCCAGATATTGAAGTTGTTGCGTCCACTGAATCTATCGATTTCAAACTTCATGGAACTCATCTTTGCTTGTTCTTCCTCCTAGGATCTTCAAAGATTCCTAACGCTCTGATACCAATTGTTAGCGGAAAAGTAAAAAAAAAAAGAACACAAGATTTAACGTGGTTCGGATCAAAATGATCCTACGTCCACTAGAGAACAGTTGCCTTTATATTATTAACAAAGAAAGGAGAGATTTGCCAATTACACTTAAGAGAATTGCTCTCTCAACTCTCTACTCACTACAAAGGATTATATGAATTTTGGGATGATGAACAAAGAAGAATTGCCTCTCATTTTATAGGCATAAAATGACTTGGGCTCCAAGTGTGCTACATGGCATTTCAATTCTCCTCCACATCTTTGGCTCCGAGCAATGCATCCTTTGGCTCCAAGCAATACATTCTTTGGCTCCAAGTAAATCATCCTTTGGCTCCAAGTAATAGAAATCATCCAACTAAAATTGTCACATGAATTTTCTATCACAAGACAAAAAACCAACTTTTTCATAAATAAAATTACTTATATCCCATCCTTGACAAAATAGGAGAAGCACCCCAAACATCACTATGCATTAAATCAAATGGATTTTCATAAGCAGATGAACTAGATGGAATAGGAAGCTTGTGACTTTTCGAGCCTGCACAATTAGAACATGACGGAGGGAGATTGGAATAGATGTCATGTGATGCTGGAAGACATAATTTAAGCATGTGTTGAAGCCGAGAGGAATGAGGATGACCCATCCTATTATGCCAAAGAGTGAGCAACTTATTCAAGCGAGTAACATTTGCTATAGAAACTGAAAGAAAACAATTATGCAGATGACGATGAACCGACTCTAGTAGAAACATTCTGCCAACTTTATGCCTCATGGCCATGATCATCTCGGTTTTCAGATTCTAAACAACACAACCGCTAGGTGAGAATTTCACAACACAATTTTGATCAACTATTTGACCAACTGAAACCAAATTAGCTTTCAAGTTCGGTACATAAAGAACGTTAGACAGATTTCCAACATAACTAATACCCGACGCCAGAAATGCGTGTCCATTTGCCATATGAATAACATGTTTAGAAACATCAAGATAACACAGAAAATTAAGACAAATCTCCTATCATATGATTGGAAGTAGTTGAATCTAGATGCCAAGTAGATTTAATAGAACTAATTGTACCTGAAGAGGATGCCGAGAGTGCACTTGAGATTACACCGGGAAGGGTAGCTGCTATAGAATCTCGAATTAGTCTTTCGAGATCACGACCAGCATAGCAGAAACCAGATGGTGTAGTGACGTCTGTCTGATATGCTTGGTGAGTAGGTCGTGAACGGTTTGGTCGACAACGATAGTCCGAAATATGATGGCCAGTAATCTTGGAATAAGCACAATACTTTTTCTTCTTGGGACAATTGGCTGCTATGTGACCAAAGTCATGGCATTCATAACACTGGACACCTCTTTAGTATTTCCTGTCAAAGCAACAACATCTGATTTTTCTGCAGGTAATGCAACAACGGGTAATAGCGTGGACTCCAGGGCAGCCTCAGTTCCAAGCATGGTCTCTTCACGCAAGACAGATGCCAACATAATATCCAGAGCAGGCGTGACTTCTCTGTTCAACAAACTACTGCGAATCAAATCAAATTCTTGCCTGAGCTTCATTAAGAACTGCACCATCCTTGTCTTTTGCCGTTCTTTCAAGACTTTCTTGAGCCCTGCCGTAGGCATATTCTGACTAGAAAATTGATCCTGTTCTAACCAGAGTGATTGCAAGCCAGCGTAAAAAAGAGCGAACATTCTTGTCCCCTTGTGTATACTCGACAATGTTTAGTTCCACCTCAAACTCTCGCGCGAGATTCCTTTATTGATAAACTGTGTGGAGGTGGAGCCACATCTCAGAAGCAAGACTAAATGGTCTAAGTCCCATAACAATGTCAGCATGTACAGAATTCAGCATCCAAGCGATTACTTTTGCATTATTCAATTTCCAGAGATCCAACTCTTTTGGATCTGTTGGCGGACGAGCAGAACCATCTAGCAACCCAAAAAAGGCCCTTACCTTGAACAAATATTCCAAAGTGGAATTCCATAGAGCAAAATTGGTTGAAACCGTCCAAATTGGAGAGAAAATCGTGCGATGATGATTTCGAGTCCATTGAGCCACAAAATATGATAGAGAGGGAAAAAGAAAGGTACAAGCTACCTGTGTAGAGAAAACAGAGAGCCCAAAAGGAATACAAGAAGGTAGCAAAGTAGCTGTGTAGAGGACTATAGAGCACGAGAAAAAAAAAATAGACGGTGGCTCAATATATCATGATAGAGAAACAGAGATTTTCAGAATTGGTTTTCTACCTTTCTTCAATAATACAATAGGAATATTTATAACTATAAAACTGTAGGGTTAAAGTCCTATTCTAAGAAGGAAAATATATTGTAATAACTATACAATCAGTAATTAAGCCCTATTCTAGGAAAGAGTATATTTTGTGATAACTATACAATTATAGCATTGCCTAACAATAATATTATACAATAAAATTTAAGTAACAATACACAGTATGATATATAACAATCATCCAAACAAGCTGTTAAGGAGACCTTTTAAGCGTTGTAAGTGATGATGTTCAGTCGGAGTGATTCTTGGTAGAGTTAAGAAAGATATAGGGGAATTCTAAGTTTAGACTTTATAGCAAGAAGATACCGGGAAATCCCCGGGAATTTCAGTTGGGAATTCTCTTCTCAAAATTGTAAATTACGTACTTAATTATTATAAGAAAGAAAAATAATGGAGAAGAGTGAAATGATAACGATTGAACAGTGTCCAAGTTTTCCGTCCTTACTCCATCACCATCTCACCTCATCTTCTCCATTTCTCCAATTAATGTTGATTTGAAGGACTACTGTGTGATACAGGAAATGAAACTCTTTACAACTAAGAAGCACTACCGACACTACCGATCAACCAACTCAAATTGCTTCTAACAAGCACAGCTGGAAATTCGTTGTCAGCCACTCTAAATATCAATAGGTTCCAGATTCTAATTGTGCATATAGTAGAAAATTATATGAGCCAGATATCAGCTACTCTATTCAAGTCTACGCTTCTGCCTTTTACTCTGGTAAGTTTCAAGTTTAGCTAAATTCTGTTCGTTATGCTCAACCATGGCTGTTGTTTTTCCTAATTGTTTCATGCGCCTTTTCCTGGCAATATTGAAACTTTCAGTGTTGCTTTATATTGATTGACAATTTCGCCTCAACTAATCCACGAATAACCTGCTATTTTCTACTAGCTTGAATACCGAATGACCATGTTCACCGAAACTTATGAAAATAATTACCTAAATTATTTTTCTTTTTTGCTTCTATTGGAGTTTGAACACTATTTTTTTATGGTCTGTTTCAGTTTTATTGACCGCTAGGCACTAGGTCATATCCTTGGCTGCTAATATGCTTTGAGAATGTTGGTGAAAGATTACTTGTTAATTGAGGAGAAGAGAGAGATGGTGCAAACAGATGTAGGTTTCATCTTCTGATCTGGATCATCTCTTTGACATGATCCTGGAAGATAGTCGTAATGTGCTGGTTAAATGCTTTTTGATGGCTGGACTTTACAAAGTATGAATTTGTGTGGTACAATCTCATATACCAAGTTACGTGTGAAACTGATATTTAATGTTTTATAAACTGATATTCTGTTGGGCTCAAGAGTTGCAAGTCATAAACTTAATAGCTGATAACCTTCCCTGTAGTTGAAGGGTGGAAGCATGAAAAAAGAGAAAGCGCTAAAACTTTATAGAGGAACGTAGAAAGTATTTTAACTTAATCACCTATGCTTTCCCATAATAATGAGATCACTGATCTAAAGTGAAAGCATGAAAAAAGAGAGAACTCTAATATGAATGGAAGAAGACATTGTATCTTACCCTCTGCTGTCCCAATAATATGAGATACCAGAAAAGAAAATGAGTGGCAAAATATGTTCAGAAAAGAATGCCTTAAATATTCTTCAGAACAATGAAGTAATTAGAAGGATGCAGACAAACAAAGAGAAAAATATACGCGACGAGATTTTAATTAAGGGTGTGTTTCGTACGACGGAAAATGTTTTCCACGGGACAATAAAATGCTGAAGCGAAAAACTTTCCTGTCATTTAGTGAATGAATAAAGTTCATATTTCCAGAGATTTATACTCTGCTCAAAGCATTACTCCACATGCATATTCTTCTGCTTCTTGGTGAGTTAGCTCTTCAGTTTATAAGCATGTTCACTTCTTCCATTGGGGCAACCTCTGCACCACTACCTGTACATGTTATTGAAACAGAAAGTACCTTATGAGAGAACGCTTCAGGTGCAGATGTCACCGTAGTTCATATCGTTTACACACCTGTTTAGGAATTTCTTGCAGTCAAGAGCATTTTAGTTTTATTAAGTCATAATTAGTTGGAATACGAATAAGTTTATGTTGAATGATTTTTGAAAACATTGATATCCAGCTAAACAAGCTCATAATATAATTCTGATACCTTTCCAGAGTTTTCCTTATTTCCAACTATAGTTTGGCAAGCCAATCTCCATGACTCAGGTTTCTGCACAGTTATGAAAACTGAATGAGCAGGTCTTTGTGAAGACTATGAGGGATACCTATGTACTATTATAAGCATCAAAAAAGTTTTTAATCTACCAGACACAGTTTGGTTACAGCTAGGTGTTATAAGGTGCAAATCAACCAGAATTTTTTATAGTCCCTCTGAAACAGCCTTCAAGTGATCATTCAAAATGTGATTGATTCAACTTTCTGTAAAGAAAAGTTTAATCTATTTAAAATGCGAAAAGAATGTGACTGGGGTTACAGTAGAGCCCATACCTTCTTTAGGTATCGCAGTTCTGTATTTGTTCTCTCATTCAGTAGATCCTTTCCATCTATAATCTGCATCACAAGGAAGAAATTCGGAACTCATCATCAATAAAAAGAAGAAATATGAGAAGTGATACAGCTAATATCTCTAAAACTATTAAGTTTAGCCAGCGAAACCATTCGGTAACATTAAGCTCACTACCAATGGTCCAGCAGCAAGCCACCAATCTGATAATCAGATATGCAAAATGGTGATGTATGGACCAATTTTGTTCCAAAATGTAATTAAAATGTGCTGCAGTTATAGATTAATGTGAAAAGATGTAAGAGCAAAAGCGTAAACTGCCGAGCTTCAAACAATATAACCAGCAAATAATTTTATTTGGATATTTATGTGATCAGTGAATAATATATATGTATGTCATCCACAGAAAAAAAATTCCAAGAATGCTAATTATGACCCATTACTAGCAACAGAGTTATACCTCCACAATACAAGTACCACAGCTTCCGCCGCCTCCACAATTCATCACCTTTCCCTGCCGAAAAGTAGACGATGTGTCCAATATCAAAAGAGGTGCAACAATAGACTGAAAAAGTTGAAGATCTTTTATTTGCTTGAAATTTCAATGCATTATATATCCTATATGTTCAAATTTCATCCCACAAATGATTTACAACAGCGCATACAGTACTTTCTTTGATGTAGTAACATATCTTATGCAACAATCATAGAGGAAAAGATGATTACGTATTGAAGCAGTTCACATCGATACATTCTTATAAACATTTTGAAGGATGGTAATCGGTGATCAGTTGTTGAGTCCTGTAGTAAAAAGAAGAATGCTTCTAACAAATGAAATACACTTTCAATCTGCTCACATGTAAACTTTCACCTAATTGTTTACAGAAGTTCATTACTATCTACATGTCATATTAGTCCAGTAGATTGAAAGCAGACAATGGTATTGTGATTGACCTAATCCCAAGCAATTCCTAGATAACCAGGGAGACGTTTTATTGTGATTACTTCACATGACATCTAAAACAAAGAAAATCATCGAATTAAAAAGTAAGTAGTGTATTACTCCCTCAGTCCCAAAAAAAAAACTTGTCTTAGTTTGATTTGGCAATAAAGGAAGATTTTTAAAATGTGTGATCCAAAATAAGTCTTGTGTAAATGTAAATATCTGTTAAATTATTTTTCAATTCGTTCAAGATAAACTAATAAGAAAACTAAAATAATCTTTTTGATGGGCAGTAATAATAAAGGCAACTTACATATGGAGCATACAACTCTATCTTATTCTCAGACATGATGTTCCTAAGGAGCTTCTCACCACTCACTGCTTTTGCTTTATCCATGGGCTCATCTGCTTTCGGCTGCAACATTATACTCCTATTAATTAAGAAATCAATAACAAAACAAACATTAAGGAGCCCTCTTATTTTGTGCGCGTACCCCGATGAAGTCTAGTTCAATTTCAGGTTTTGTGGCGGTTGCAGTTTCAGGTGAGCAAGAAACGTGTATTCTTCTTTTATTATTAGGAAGATAATAATTGACGGCTTTATGGAATGTTATAGAAGAGGCCAGGTTCGTTGCAGCCATGATCTCTATCCAACATTAACACTTAGCTAAGTACCCTCATCTCTTATCCCCTTTACTGGGTGGGTGGGCCCCACTTCTTTCTCTGCAATCTTGTGGTTCCAAAGTTATTCATATTTTATTAGTATTCCTTAACGTCCTGGGGCGTGGAAAACATTTTCCATAAAGAAAAAAAATGGAGGAGTAGGCGTGGGGGTGGGGCTAAGAAATTTATTCATTTTTTATAAAAGTAAGTAAAATATATGAAAAAGAAAAATTCGGAGGCGGGAAGGGGTGGAAGGTTGGGTGGGTGGGGTGTTGGGGTAGTGGGGTAGTGGGGTGGGTGGTGGAAGGTGGGCTATGGGGATAGGTAGCTTGGTGTGGGGTGTGGGAGTTGTGGGGTTGGGTGTTTGGGTTGGGGAATGCCATAGGTTTGTTTTGACGGAAAAAGGCCTAAAATGCCCTCAAACTATGGGATTTGGCACAAAAATATCCTCGGTTCATCTTTGCGCTCTAAAATGCCCTGTCGTCAACATATTGGTCCTAAATTGCCCCTATTTTTAACGGCAGGGACATTTTTTGGCCTAATAAGTGGACGAAAGGCAATATTGTACCAAATCCCATAGTTTAGGGGCATTTTAGGCCCTTTTCCAAAAAAATAATTAATTTTTTTATTTATTACGCGACATGTTTTAATTAGTTAGTTTTAAAATTAACCTATACTAATTATATCCAACACAAAATTCGAATTCATCTAACCCGCCCCGACTTAAAATGGTGGCTGTAGCAACATCTGTCCCTGCCAGCGAACCACCACTAATCTCCACCGTCCTTTCCTCTATTGAAACAACTCAAAACCTTCAGTAAAACCACCACCGTAACAACGCTAATCCAAATGGCCCATCGAGCCACCATTAGATAGCCAATATTCTTAACAGTGTTACGGTGGTGGTTAATTATCCTTAATTTCACTTGAAACCCGGTAACTATATAAGGAAATTTAATGGGAATGTTCATGTGGCAAAAATGATTACCCTTAATTTCACTTGAAACCCAATAATTATATAATGGAAACTAATGGGAATGTTCATGTGGCAAAATTGATTACCCTTAATTTCACTTGAAATGTAGTAACTATATAAGGAATTTGGGAATGTTCATGTGGCAGAAATGATTATTCGGAAATATTCATTTTAAAAAATATTACACTTCATTACTGCATGAGATAACTATCCATACAGTTCAATTAATAATCTGTTCTTTTAACAGGTTAGATTATTTGTCTACATATATTGGCTAGTCAATGGTGGCTCGATGGGATGTTTGGATGAGCGGTGTTACGGTGGTGGTTTAATAGAGGTTTTAGGTTGTTCCAATAGAGGAAAGGTCGGTGGAGATTAATGGTGGCTCACCGGTGGGGATGGATGTTGCTACAATCACCATTTTATGTCAGGACGGGTTAAGTGGATCCGGATTTTGTGTTGGGATATAATTAGTTTAGGTTAATTTTAAAACTAACCAATTAAAACATGTCACGTACTAAATAAAAAGTTTAATTATTTTTTCGGGAAAGGGCCTAAAATGCCCCTAAACTATGGGATTTGGTACAATATTGCTATCCGTCCATCTATTGGGCCAAAAATGCCCCTGCCGTTAAAAATAAGGGCAATTTAGGCCCAATAGGTTGACGGCAAGGGCATTTTAGAGCGCAAAGGTAAACGAAGGGCATTTTTGTACCAAATCCCATAGTTTGAGGGCATTTTAGGCCCTTTTTCCGATGTTTTTATTAATCCGAAATATGTTTTCCCTCAAATTTTTATGGAAAATATTTGCTCCTATTTTGAGGAAAACATTTTCTAAGATCTTGAGTGCAACCAAACAAGAGAAAATAGGAAAACACTTTCTGTCATACCAAACACACCCTAAATTTCCATTCTGTTTGTGATAGAAACTAAGAGTCCACCAAAAAACAAAGAAGGGACCAGGTTCCTTATCTGTTCCCTCAAGCAAAAAAATAGAAAGTAAATGAGACACGATATTTGTGTGAAAAACTCCTTGCTTAAGGGATTAAAAACTATGACCTACACCAGTAGGATTTCCAACTTCACTAACTGAGCAATGTTTTCAGATTACAAGCCGTTTGCAAATAAGGAATTAGCCCACTAATCACTCTCCTTACAATTCTATTGCAAGCACTCTCTTGACTAACTCTGGCCAAGAACCAACTGATTCAACTAACTCTAGCTGAATCTTAACTCACCATAACTAAATATAATCAGACGTTTACACAAAAAGCTTAATAAACCAAATACCTACAGAACCCTTCTTAAAAGAAGTGTAGGTTTACAATATTAAGATAAGAAGACAAAGACTAAACAACCTAGGACTTAAGACATCTTCAATCTTGGGATCTGGTCCTTGGGGTTATTTAGTCTTGATCTTGAAAGCTCCGAGAAAATAGTGGCGGATGCTCTTTTCAACAATGAGAATAATATAATTTGAAGTGCTAGGTTAAACAAATGTCAACGTGTTGTTTATATAGGGAACCAATGAGAGCATGTGAGTGGCATGTGATATAGATAGAGACGGTACAATGATCCTTGTCTTTTAGCCGACATGCAATTACTGTTCCGATGTGTCTCTGAAAGTCGGAACAGTGCCACAGTTTTACAGCTGTCACGTTCGTACAGTGCCCAGGGGACCTGATCAAGGACCTAGTCCTTGATGTATATGTCGATCATCAAAACTATGAAATTCCATAACTCATCAATTTCCCCTTTTTTGATGATGACAAACTCATAAGTGATGTCCCCCTGCAGATTTGAACTCAATAACATGTAACATATTATGAAGAAAAGGTAGGTTGGATGGTACTGTTGAGTCAGGTTAGTTCTTGATCTCTATGCACACAAAAGTATGTTGTGCTTTAGTGTGAACAATTACTGAAATGGTAGCATAGGTCTATGCTGTTCTTGGTGAAATGATTGTCAATTAAAAGGTCAGTCACTTAGCACAAAATATAGTTTCAGTGTACTACAACTATATTTAAAGAAACGTGTTAATATGGACTAATCTCAAAATCTAAACATAATTCACTACAGCAAAAGATAAATCCTTGTAGCTATGTTAACTGATGACTACAAGAGGAGGAGAATGATGTAGAAACTAGACGTAATTATTCTTTATTTAGCTAAAGTATAGATGATAGAGTGCTCTTCGCTCTATAGGGAAACTTGGAACTTGATGTCTTCTGTTTTCAAATGAGTACAATAACTAAAAAGTGAAGAGGAAATTTAAAACTATAGGCACTGGAATTTCTACTATCCCTTCCAACATCAGTAAAACTTTCTTCATTGAAGGGCGAAGTGATGGTTCATCTTGAATGCACCAGATGCTTAATTTACCATTCTCTCGAATTGTCTTCTCTCAGACACTTTGTCCCCGACCAGTTTTCCTAGCTCTCCTGCCTCAAAACAACTGTAAACCCAGTGTTCAAGAATAGATTCATTTTCATCAAGGCTCTAATCTACACACTTTCACCTAGAGATTACACTACAGGAAAAAAGCTTTTTCCCAGCGGTTTGTTCCTCTATTTTGCGACGGTTCAAACTGTCGCAGTATAAAATTAGCGGCAGTTTAGATCTGTCGCCTGATATGGGGTCGTAAAACCCTTTTCCAGCGGTTTAGATGAACCACTGAAATAACCGCAGCAAATTACTAAACAGCAGCGGTTTGTAACTGATGTAAGATTCCCGATGGTTTATATTCATTTTTACAGCGGTTTGACCTATAAAAATAAAAATACAATAGCAGCGTTTTCCAATTCAATTTGTGGCGGTTTGACAGCATTTTTCTGTAGAATTTGCCCAATATTTTTACATATTCCAACCTATAACAGCATAGCAATTCTATAGAAAAAGTACTTTAGAGAATTCTGAACAAAACAATTTGCACTACTAAATACAAAGGCACATGGACAAAAAACCCTCAAATAACTAGAATAATAGGTTAAAAAACAAAGCAACATAGCTCCAATTTGGAGAATTCTTCACAGAACAATTTCTATCTGTCCAACTATAAGACCCAAAATCTGATAAACTGGTGCAAAATCCACAGTTCCAGAAAAACAAAGTTCATTGCTAACAAAATTAGAAGTGGAATTCATCACAAGCTAAATCCAGGTTGAACATAGCATGATTAGCATCGCGGTGGGTTTCAACATTTGGATGAGAAAGATGGTCTTGGCCTGTTTGAAGCCTGAAAATATAAACATAAAAAACAAATAAGAACAATAAGGAATAACACTTTTCAGATAAAGAATAACCTACTACTTGAGTACCACAAAGTTTAAGACTTTTCTCTTGAGGAGAATTTATTTAAGTATTGCGTAGAAGGATTCCAACATGAAGAAACCTATTAGTCTTTCTTCAAACAACAACCCCATTGGGATTTCATCAAACTTGGAGAAATTAACTTCATAGAGAAATACTACTAAATATTTTTGGCCATTAACGCATACCGCAAGATCAATGCTAATTAAACTTTGGGAAAAAGAATGAAGCTTTCATGAGTCTTTCTGGTAGAAGATTTTGTTGATTATAGATATTACATGACGTTCATCTGAAAAATGCCTATGCCAATAAGCAGGAAACTAAATATCGTGCTGCAAATTTCTTCTGGAATATTTATGTGAGATACCACTAGACTACAGGCCTTGGTAATCTTGGATTACTAATTGGTGGAATACCAGACCATCTACGAAATTTGAGTGTGAACCAAAAGCATACTAAATACTTTGTTGATTAAAGTTATGACTACTATGACCTACAAGGGAATCTTTTTCTTTAAAGCCAACAAAAGTCAAGATATATTCACAGCATGGACTCTCCATTAGGCTGGCATGGAATTTCAATCAGGCTGTGCTGGTAGAGCAGCCAACTATCTCTTATGGTAAGCTGCTTCCATATGACAAATACCAAGAACTTTCCTACTATGACTCGCGTCAAACACGGTACCTCAATATGATTTTGGAAAATTTGTGAAATATTTTCTTTTAATAATTTAAATCTTCAGAACATAAATCGTTATAACCTTGTTAAAAAAAACTAAAGAAATTATTGGTCATATCTGAACACCAAATCTCATCGCCTAGTGGTAACATTGACACGAAAACTTTGACCTGTTCTTTTCTCTCATTCCCTCACGTAACCAAATTTTGGAAGGAAAAAACAAATGAAGAGATGCAATTATACAAATACACTTTGGCCTTTTTGTTCAAACTAGAGAATTGCTGGAACTGTAACAAAGACTATAGGCTGTCATGCTTCGTGCATCAGACTTTTTTTTTTTTTTTAACATCGCATTTGAGTTGGAACTTTTGGAAATCTAAGCATCCAACTCAAAATTTTAAGTAATGAAGAATTGAAGACCATAAAATATGTAAAGGCAGAAGTGTTATAAACTATTGAACAAACTTTTACACAACCAAAATGAGATATGCACATTCTCGGAGCTATCAGAACCTTCTTTAACAAAGACATCCCAGTTAAGAAATAAAATAGTGATTAACATGAGCATGAACAGGCTACCAAAAATCCATCAGTTTAAGGAAGGCCAAAAAGCAGATAAAGATAAAAACCACCACATTTCAGCACCCAAAAACTAATCTTGATTCCAAAACAGAGAGTGAGATAGAGACAGAGAGTGAGATAGACAGAGAGAGAAGGTAAAACATACCGTCGTGTTGGGAATAAAATAGACCCGCAAAAATAATATTCACGGTATTAGTGATAAACGTGGAACACTAAATTATGGCTAAATCAGCAAGAATAAATTGCAGCAATAATGACACCAAGATTTTACGTGGAAACCCTTCTGAATAAGGAAAAAACCACGGCCAAGAGGAGCAGCTGATATAACTATAGTAAGGAATTTTACACTGTGTAGTAACGAGTACAAATACTCCTAAGACCACTACACCCTCAAAAGAAATAACACTCTTTTGATTTTCCCACCTCACTACAATATTACTCACACTCTATTTTCTTCACAGACTATTTTCTTACAGTCTATGGAATACCTCACTTTGCTCTCACTCAGATGTATTGTCTGAGATTTTTTGGTATATCACAAATGAACCATAAGCTGCCTATTTATAGGAATGAGTTTCCTAGGATGAGGTAAGCGCTTACATCACGACTATGATGAGGTAAGCGCTTACATCACGACTAAGATGAGCTAAGCACTTACATCACGACTATGTGAACAAAAGAATTGGCTTGTTGGCCAATTCCACAATTGCTACCAATGTGATTTTGTCAAAGGAAGAAAAATCTTCCTTCCTTAAAATATGAGATAGGGGACTGGACCCCACAAATCTCCCCCTCCAGTCCCATTCACCTGAAGGAGGGTACACTGGCTTCTAATTTGAGTGCATGCCGACAAGTTCTTTGCACGATTCAAACTTGTCTCTCGGTACCGCCTTGGTCAGCATATCTGCAGGATTTTCATTCGTGTGAATCTTCTTGACTTGGAACAATTCGCTTTCCAATTGCTCACGAATCCAATAATATCTGACATTGATGTGTTTTGTTCTCGCATGGAACATGGAGTTCTTGCTCAAGTCTATTGCACTCTGATTGTCACAATAGACAACATACTCCATTTGCTGCAATCCAAGTTCTTGAAGGAATCTCTTGAGCCATATCATCTCTTTGCCAGCTTCAGTAGCCGCAATATACTCCGCTTCCGTTGTAGACAGTGCGACACACTTCTTCAACTTCGACTGCCATGATATAGCTCCCCCTGAAAAATTAAACAAATATCCAGTAGTGGATTTTCTGTTATCAAGGTCACCTGCCATATCAGAATCTGTATAGCCCTTCAAAATTGGATTTGATCCTCCAAAACACAAGCATTCATTTGAGCTTCCTCTTAGATACCTGAGTATCCACTTCACAGCTTCCCAATGCTCTTTCCCTGGATTTTCGAGAAATTTACTAACAACACTAACTGCATGAGCAATATCTGGTCGAGTGCATACCATTGCATACATTAAACTTCCGACGGCAGAGGAATAAGGAATCTTGGCCATTCTCTCTTTTTCCTCTGTTGTTGTAGGACACATCTTTTTGTTCAATTTCAGATGACCAGGAAGAGGTGTGCTAACCAACTTAGCACTCTTCATATTGAAGTGCTCTAGTACACGTTCTATGTACTTTTTCTACGACAAATAAAGCTTTTTTTCATCTCTCGAACGAGTAATTCTCATGCCCAAAATTTGCTTAGCATGACCCAAGTCTTTCATTGCAAAAGACTTACTCAACTGTTTCTTCAACTCGTCAATCTTGGAAGCATTCTTGCCTATAATCAACATATCATCCACATATAGCATGAGGATGATAAAGTCATCATCAGAAAATCTTTGTACAAACACACAGTGATCTGAAGAAGTCTTCTTGTAGCCTTGCTCCCCCATAACAGACTCAAACTTCTTGTACCACTGTCTGGGAGCTTGCTTCAATCCATATAGACTCTTCTTAAGTTTGCATACAAGATTTTCTTTACCTTTTGCCTTGAAGCCCTCAGGTTGTTCCATATAAATCTCATCTTCTAAGTTACCGTGAAGAAAGGCAGTCTTCACATCCATCTGCTCAATCTTCAAACCAAATATTTCGTCAAAGTCAATGCCTTTCCTTTGACCAAATCCCTTAACAACCAATCTAGCTTTGTATCTGGGCTTCAAGCTGTGTTCTTCGGCTTTAACTTTGAACACCCACTTGTTCTTCAAAGTTCTCATGCCCTTAGGCAATTTCACCAACTCGTAAGTATGGTTCTCACGCAGAGATTTCATCTCATCTTGCATGGCTTCAATCCATTGATCCTTGTGCTCATCTTCCATGGCCTCCTCATAACATTCAGGTTCTCCCCCATCAGTGAGTAATACATACTCATTAGGTGAATAACAGGAAGAAGGAACATGCTGTCTAGTAGACCTTCTAAGTGGAATATCTAACTCATCCACGACTTCATGAGTAGGAGCATCTACCTCATCAATATCATCATCATTATCATCATCAACATGTTGATCTGGAACATGATTCTGGGCATCACTATCGTCATCGAGCCCACCAACTTCATCAACATTTGTATGAGGGACTTGATCAAGATTAACTAAACCTTCAGAACTTGAAGATTTTATCTTCTCTGCTTTGTTAATATCTTCAATGGTTTGATCCTCCACGAAGATAACATCACGGCTTCTCACGACCTTCTTCTCAATTGGATCATATAGCCTGTAACCAAACTCATAAGGCCATAACGGATGAAGATGCACTGCCTTGTCTTGGCAGTTAATTTTGACCTCTCATCTTTAGGCACATGTACAAAAGTTTTGCAACCAAACACTTTCAAGTGGTCATAGGAAACATCCTTGCCATACCAAACTCTATTTGGAACATCACTTTGCAAAGCAACCACAGGGGATAGATTAATAACATGTGCGACGGTCAATAAAGCCTCACCCCAAAAGGAATTCGGCAACTTTGCTTCAGAAAGAAAACATCTGACTCTTTCTATCAAGGTCCTGTTCATCCTCTCTGCTAAACCATTAAGCTGAGGAGTCTTAGGAGGAGTCTTCTGGTGTCTGATACCCTGTTGCTTGCAGTATTCATCAAACGGTCCACAATATTTACCACCGTTATCAGTACGAATACACTTCAGCTTCTTTCCAGTTTCTCTTTCAACTGAGGCCTGAAACTGCTTAAAGACACCCAACACTTGGTCTTTAGTCTTTAAGACGTAGACCCAAAGTTTCCTTGAGCAATCATCAATAAAGGTAGCAAAGTAAAGTGCACCACCCAGAGTCATTGGACCACATAAATCTGAATGCACCAACTCAAGCAACTCTGTCTTTCTTGAAGGAGGATGAGACTTGAAAGAAACTCTATTTTGTTTTCCAGCCAAGCAGTGCTCACACTTTTCTAATTTAGCACTTTCGAAATTTGACAATAATTTCTTTTTGGCCAGAACATTTAGTCCTTTCTCGCTAATGTGGCTAAGCCACTTATGCCATAACGTTGAAGAGGTATTGCTCTCAACTGCATTCGCCATATCAACACAGGTAGAGGTCGTAGTCCAGTATAGACCACGACGCTTTTCGCGACGAGCCACAATCATGGAACCTTTAGTAAACTTCCACTTTCCAGCACCATTGGTACTGTCATATCCCTCATCATCCAAAACACCAACAGAGATCAAGTGCAAACGAACATCGGGTGCATGCTTTACATTGCTTAAAACTAGTTTAGTTCCAATACTAGTATTCAAACAAATCGTTCCAACACCAGTTACCCTAGATACAGTCTCATTACCCATACTCAAAGTTACAAAGTCACCCGGAGTATAGGATGAGAAAAATTCCTTCCTTGATGTCACATGAGATGCGGCACCACTGTCCACAACCCAGCTTGACTCATCGCAAGCAATATTTATCAGATCCGCATCAAGGACAGTAACAAGATCTTCTGTAGTGATAGCGGCAACACGATTTCCATCTTCTTTATTTTCCTCCTTATCTCTATTCTCCTTTTTCAAAATCCGGCAGAACTTCTTTGTGTGCCCTTTTTTCCCGCAATGATAGCACTCAATATCTTTAAGTCTGCTTCTGGATTTGCTTCTATGATGTTCTCTATTTTGAGAACCACGATTCTTGCCTCTCCCCCTAGTGTCAGTCACCAAGACACCTGATGAGGAGGAACCTTGAGATTTTCTTCTCATCTCTTCATTTAAAAGACTGCTCTTGGAAAGATCCATAGAGATCACACCATTCGGAGCAGAATTTGATAATGAAGTTCTAATGATTTCCCAAGAATCTGGTAGGGAACCAAGTAGAAACAAGCCTTGAATTTCTTCATCAAAATTAATGCCCATAGCAGATAACTGGTCCATGATCCCCTGAAAAGTATTCAGATGATCTGTCATTGCGGAACCATCGTGGTATTTTAAACCCAACATTTGCTTTATCAAAAACATCTTGTTGTTACCAGTTTTCCGAGCATACAAACTTTCAAGATGCTCCCATAGGGTTCGAGCATGTGTCTCCCCAGAAATATGGTTCAACACATTATCGTCAACCCACTGTCTAATAAAGCCGCAAACCTGTCGATGCAACAAATTCCACTCTTCATCTGATTTATTATCAGGCTTTTTATTGGCAAAGATAGGTTAATGAAAATTCTTGACATAGAGCAAATCTTCCATTTTGCCCTTCCAAATGGCATAATTTACGCCACTCAAAGTAACCATTCTACTAGTGTTGGCTTCCATCGTTTATCACAAATACAAATACTATTTTATTTGAAGACCAAAGTAATTCTTTTCTGATGTGGAAGTTCAGACTGTACTGCAACCACAGAGCATACTCAGACAGAACCTTGGCTCTGATACCACTTGTTGGGAATAAAATAGACCCGCAAAAATAATATTCACGGTATTAGTGATAAACGTGGAACACTAAATTATGGTTAAATCAGCAAGAATAAATTGCAGCAATAATGACACCAAGATTTTACGTGGAAACCCTTCTGAATAAGGGAAAAACCACGGCCAAGAGGAGCAGCTGATATCACTATAGTAAGGAATTTTACACTGTGTAGTAACGAGTACAAATACTCCTAAGACCACTACACCCTCAAAAGAAATAACACTCTTTTGATTTTCCCACCTCACTACAATATCACTCACACTCTATTTTTCTTCACAGACTATTTTCTTACAGTCTATGGAATACCTCACTTTGCTCTCACTCAGATGTATTGTCTGAGATTTTTTGGTATATCACAAATGAACCATAAGCTGCCTATTTATAGGAATGAGTTTCCTAGGATGAGGTAAGCGCTTACATCACGACTATGATGAGGTAAGCGCTTACATCACGACTAAGATGAGGTAAGCGCTTACATCACGACTATGTGAACAAAAGAATTGGCTTGTTAGCCAATTCCACAATTGCTACCAATGTGATTTTGTCAAAGGAAGAAAAATCTTCCTTCCTTAAAATATGGGATAGGGGACTGGACCCCACAAATCGCAGCACTACCCATATCAGCCAACTCAGCCGGCAATTCCATTCCTTGTTGGACTATATATCTTGTTAGAAAGTTCTCAAGAGCTCGCCTTCTAGATCTCTCACTTTCCACCACTGATTGAAGCTCCTGCATCTTCAACTTCATCTCCTCCATTTCATGATCTCGATTAGCTTGTGTTGAAGATACACCATTAAATTGATAGGTTGTTTGGCCAAACACTTGAGTAGGTGTCGACCCAAAACCCACTCCTCGAACCCGACCAGCGTGTTCCTTTCCTAACACTTGTGCAAGTGAATCAAATTCTGAAATTTTCTTTGACACATCATCCTGACTTTCAATCCTCTCTATTTGCTCCTACATAAATTTAGTATCAACCATTAAATAAGAATTTTTATTTTAGGTATATAAAGAAAATTGATCAATTATTGCTTACACCAATAAGCTTGGCTGCTTCATTCATATATGTCGAGTTTTTCCGTTTGTGAGTCAAGGGCCACAACTCTCCTCTACTCATTGGTCTCCCACGTTTACGCTCCTACATTATTATGACCGCAATCATATATTTAAAACTATAAGACCATGAAAAATTTGAAGAACAGGAAACAAATAACTTGAGCTTTTTAATTGACAAACCTCTTCAACCTTTCTCCTAGGTAAGCTTTTTGAACCATTAGTGTGTGTGTAAGTTTGCTTCCGTCGATTTTCAGCATTCTGCTTGCACATCTTCTACACTTGCATTAACCAAGAATTAATAAAAGCCATAGTTGAATTTTTTAAAAATAGTAAACAGACTTTAAAAATCAGTTGCTAAGGTATATAATAAAGACTAGAAAACAGAAGGCATCAGAGAAAATAGTGTTCTCTTCTAAAAATAGGTAACTAAAATAGTTTAAATCAGAGATATGTTCTCTTCTAACAATAGTGTTCTATTTACAAGCTGAAGTAAATAAATTGAGGGGGAACTCAGCTCTATTTGGCTCTTAAAACCATTTGCAAAGCTCTATTAGTTTGAGATTTGAAGCTTAAAGAACCCACCAAATAATATGTTACCTGTGTTTTCTTATCCTTGCGGTATTGAAGAAACCATGTCCATTGGTCAAGATCAATTCCACCAGGACGTCTTGCAACATTTTCCTCAAAAGTCAGTGACTCTTTATAAAAGCGATGATAGAGAGAACATCTAGTATTTTTCCATGTCTTTCCAATACTCTTCATCATATAGTCTCTTAATCGACCATCCTCCACAAGAATCTTCTTCTGCATAAGACCAGTTATATCAATAAAGGATGTTAATATTTTTCCAGAACAACAAGCACACGATAATAAATGGGGAAAAAAAGATAATATATGGACAATATCAGGAGTTTGGTATCAATCTTATTTTGTTTGAATATAGAAGTTACGTTAGAGCTGCACATGTATATACCTTAAAATTTCTCAACTTTCATGTTTATGGAATAGGATTAAAATGAAAGACACAGAGTCAAGCACTTGATGGAGGAGATAGAGCAATAGTGAAGTCACAGGAAAAACATACAGAAATCATGATCCATATTTACTACATGACATTGAACAACTTCACATTCTTTTTCTAAAGCAGCATATCAAGATCCACTGTCTATACACAACAGTGCCAAGTTAAACAATTTCCAAGTATATCATACAAGCAGATCTTTTTCCACTTCCTCGTGGACTCAAATAAAACTGTTTCTGAATTCTATAATCTAATATTTGAAACAATGAGCGAAGAGAACTTGGGTTCATTTAGTTACCGTAGTATCGAAAATGTAAGACGATATCAATTTTCTATTCAGACATTCCATATTTCAACAGAAAAATACAAAAATATAATAATAGTGCACCTGTATAATGTCGTCATATACGCTATTCTTGTAGTTAACAGGAACCTTACGCCATGACTTGTAACACATAGGAAATTTAGAAAAGTCAGACCCTAAATCTCCCATGAAGCCACCCAAGAGACCACCTGCATCATCTATTGGTTGGCCAAGCTCATTGCACGGGATGATAATTCTTTTACCCGTAGGAAGTGACCAAATATCTCGCACCTTCAGTCTTCTTTCTGTAATGGTACCACCCTCATCTAGAACAAAAATGGTCATATTTTAAATAATATCGTTGTCAAGAAAATCAACAGTACAAGAGTAATAATGATGCTTACCAATAAGACTGACAATCCAATAGCTCTTCTTCTTACTTGCAGTAGTCTCACTAGAAGTAGGAGGGACATCATCATCATCCGATGAATCAGATTCAGATGAAGCATGCTCAGGCCCATGTGTCGGTGGCATGCTAACATGATCACTACCATTAGACGAAGTTTGTGATGCAGAACCAGCTTCAGGTGGTGCAACCTTGAACCTTCTTGGCCTAGCCATTGCTGCAAATATAGGTAGAAAGTTAGTAACACATAATTTTAGCAACAACCAATTAAAAAGCAGAGGCTTTAATAGAGAAAATTGAAGTCAAAATTAACATCAAGTGTCCAAACAGAAGCCTGTTATACAGGTGGAGGAACTCTAATTAAATGTGCAACAAACAGTTTGGATGAAGCAATATTCATTTATAACTTTTAAAATCTGGTAATCATATTTCTAAATAATATTTATCTTCATCTTCTATTTTCATCCCTTGTCAATCGTAAATCTTGATCGCCATCAGGAAACCGACTACCCAGATCTTCTTGTGAAGAAGAAATGATATCATAAATGAACTCTTCTTCTGTTTCTTCTCCCCTGTCATACAAGTCTCTTGGTTTTAGATGAACAACAGCACTCCATTGTTTTTCCTTTTCATCATCAACATAATATACAAGTTGGGCTTGTGATGCCAATATATATGGCCCATGCTCTTCCCGATCACCAAGATGTATCAAATGGGAAAAATTAACACTCGTAAATCCCAACTCATCTTTTTTTATGCCTTTATTAGTAGTGGTATTAGCCCATTGACACTTGAACAAGGTAACTGTAAATTGACCATTGTAGTTCAATTCGATTATGTCCACCAATTTTCCGTAATACGGAACACCTCCAACTACCATATTGTTGTCACGGTTGCTTGCATAACTTCTAGTATCAAATGTATCAAATACTCCACAATTTTGAGTTTTCAGCCCCTGCTCTCGTGATAAAGTTCTAAATTTGAATCCATTGACATTGTATGAAGTAAATCTCTTGGCTTCTTCAAGTGGTCCAACTGCAAGCCACCAAAGTTCCCTGGAATGTTCGTTGACGTCATTCAAAATCTGACATTGAGAATGAGCCATATAAATTCATAATTGATTAAATCTCCAAAGTAGGAAGAAAATATGACATAACTTTCACTTACTCGCTTTTGAAACCAGGAAACAAATTCTTTGTGCACAATTTTATCTATCGTAGATTCCGACCGAGTTCGACTCCTTAACCTTCTCTTTGTTTCTGTCCTAAATTCCCTGTGTAGAAATAAGTTAACAAAATATGGAGTACAATTGTCATCGCACTTCTGTAATTAGCCGGTTAGTTTGATTAATTTCCGGTGAATTAAATAGCACAAATCAAAGCAACAGTAATGAGTGGGTAGGAAAAACAGTTAGCAGCAACAATAGCTATAAGAGTCAGTGATAAAAAATTAATGAGCAGAGAGAAATGAAAGCCAAAAATCAAGAAAGCTAAGACTTGAACAGACCAAATAATTTTTTTCATAATTTACTTACTGGATAAATGGGCCAACTGCTGGACAATTAATTAACACATGACGATGTGCTTGTTGCTTCTGCATTGGTGGTAGCTTAAAATATGAACCCGCTACTGATTTGCCAATTTTTGGGAACATAGTTTCCTTTTCATAATATCCAACATCATCAGGTTTATCATCCACATGCCTCGGCCTATTCATTCTTGTCTCTACATCTTCAAATATCTTGAGCAGAATGTTAAAATTTCATCTGCCAAATAACCTTCAGCAATTGAGCCTTCAGTTTGTGCCATATTACGTACAAAAGACTTCAAATGCCCCAAGAACCTGTGTGATTAAACAATTACTGATTTAGACAATGCAACTTATTTAGCTAAACAAAGTGGATAAACAACTTAGCAAAATAAGGTTACCTTTCAATAGGATACATCCATCGATAATGTACCGGGCCACCACGTCTCACTTCATCAACTAAATGAACAACTAAGTAAACCATGACAGTAAAGAAAGATGGAGGAAATATCATTTCTAAATGACACAAAGTGAGAATGATTTGATTCTGGAGGTTATCAAGGTCCATGGGATTCAACACTTTAGAACATAACTTCGAAAAAATGATGAAAGATCAGCTAAAACTACAGACACTAAGCCATGTAATGCATTCCTCAACGCTATCGGCAATAGTTGCTGCATAAGAATGTGGCAATCATAACTTTTCAACCCAAATAATCTTCGTTGCTTCACATCAACACATCTCGAGATATTGCTTGAGTAACCATCAGGAACAACCACATTCATTAAAGTCCTTAAAAAATGTCTTTCTATTCATTTGTCATAGTAAAAATAGCAGAGGGATAATCTCCATGCTCATCAGGCCAAAGATCAGATTTTATGCCCATTGATTGTAGGTCTTTTCGAGCATTAACGTGATCTTTTGACTTTCCAGTTTCATTGAGCAAAGTATTTATCACATTGTCACACACATTTTTCTCAATATGCATTACATCAAGATTGTGACGCAATGAGTTAAACTCCCAATACGGAAGTTCAAAGAATATACTTTTTTTTCCACTGTGGATAATCACTTTGGATATTCTGTTTCCCGTGTCTTCTTTTTTTCCCATTAACTTCAATTATTGGCGTTTTTCCAAAGGAAACATGCATATTCTCAATGTTATACCCCTTTTTAACCGGGTTAAAGTAGAGTACAACATATTGGGGATTCCTATTTTTTGTTTATTTGTTTTAAAGAGTCGCCACCTAATTATTTATGGTGAATTAGGACACCTAATGCTTATTAAAGTTATTTTAAAGTTAACTCCGTTTTACAGTCTGCGAAACTTAAGATTCTAGGTAAGGGTTCAATTAGTCTAAAGGGAAGGTATTAGGCATCCTTTAAGACCCATTAACAATGGTTAACCGACCGGACTTATGATTAGTTAGACTTAAGTGTAAATATAGTATTTTTAAATATTTAAGAAATATCCTAAAAGTATTGCTAAAGTTATAGATAGAAATAAAATGTTGTTTAAAGTAAAACTTGTAGAAAAGTAGTGATTGAATAAAAAAGAGTTTAGTTATATGTATTCGGATTATATGAATTACGCCAACTAGCAAATTGTATCTGTAAAGTTATTGCAAGATTAATATTAATGTTTTAACAAATATGTATCTCAAGTGTTCTAAGATAGAAAGAATAAAACTTGATTCTTTTAGCTCGATGTGGTCGTGCTACTTTGAAAAATCAATCATTCAAATAAGTGTTATGGATACTATAAATAGTTTGGAACATAAATAGAAGTGAATATAGTTTGTGGAATTAACTACCCTTTATTAAACTAAACCCCTTAATGACGCTAAGGTTCACCTAATCTAAGCAAATAAAACAAGTAAAATATTAGTCATGTGATTACAAATTAATTGCATGAAATAAAGTAGATGGACAAATATAATTGATGGGCTCAGCCCATTGTGAGGCTGCTGTTATTTGCTGCCAATGTGATGGGTCTCGGCTCAGAATTTTTATTTTTTTATTTTTTTGCGGGTGGGCTGACTCGAGGTAATACAATTGTTTGATCTCGCGACAAAGTCGAGTCTCATTCGAGACTCCTTGCAATCCCGGATGTCATGCAAAAGAAAAGAGAAGAAATTAGTGCGATGGTATAATTTCTATAACATACGAAATCATCATCTATGGGAAACTTACAGATGATTAACAGGTGCAAAATACATATTCAGCCCAAAATATAAGAACTTGCAACCGAAACTAAGTGACATGTGAAGAAATGGGCAATAAACAATGCACAATGACCACTAGCATAATTCCAAACACAGCAATTAGCACAGCTACGAGTAGCAGAAAAACATCAATTATTTTATCGAGTGTGACATCCACGTAACGGCCAAGTATAATCACTTTTTTTCGACATAGGCATTGGATTACTACACAAAACGCAGTAGCTGTTTGTAGTATAGCAGTTGCCCAAGAGTGGCAACAACAGCTAGCTAAAAGTAGTGGCCAAAGTGCCGTTGTTTATCCCAAAGTTCAGCAGTAGCTATTTTATCAAATGTGGCTCACAAACCCGACAATAAAGCAGCAGCCAAAGGGGACTGAGGGGGTTCAAATCATTCCATGTTCAGATAGTTAGAAACAGGTCTTTACAGGAGATTTAGATGTGAGGAAAACACAATATGAATCAGACACTGAACTTTACAAATAAACTTACACTAACATTCATACAAAGATTATTTAGGAAGGCATGCAGGACAGGACTTTTCAGCTTTAAGAGTTGGCAGGTTTACCAAATGTATTGCAATCCAAGTAGGAACTTTTTTGGGAAATGAAACATCCTAAAAGAAATCAAGACAATCAATAACTTCAAGTTTAAGAACTTATTCAGGATCACCCTAATGTTTATAAGCTAACCCTCTTGGAATATTTGAACCAGTTTATATTCTACTGATTTTAAAGAGCAGATTCCATTCATTTACTAACAAAATACGATCAAGCGATCTATCCATCTCTGAACCTTCCTGAAGAAAAAGCAGTTTCAGCTCTTAATGTACGAACTAGTTGTTTTAATAATCAGGGCAAACAGTAAGTTAAAAATGACCAGCAGCCAAGTAGCCTTGAATTTAGAGGAATTAAAACTGCCAGATAATGATTTAGTTGCTCATTCACCTTGATTCAGTTTCTAGAACACAGACACATGAGCAAAGTTGAAACAAACTTCAACAACTTAAAGAGAAGCCGAGGAAGAAACAAACATTTCACATAGACTATTTGCTTACAAGAAGCCAGCCAGACACAAGAACATTTAATTGGACTAAATATATGCACTGCTTGTATTTATTTAAACAAACTCTGAGCAGAATCAGAGCCAAATTCTAACAAGCCAACATTCAAGTATGAAGCATTTTAACCCTATTGATGCATTAGTAAGAAAGATTTGCACTCCATCCCCATAAATCCACATAAGCTTCATGTTGCAAATACGACTCAAATAGGCAAACAAGTGAAAAATTAAACGACATCAATACGCCCATATTTCTAAATCAACTACAGGGAATTAAACAGTCCGTTGAACCATACTGTACAATTCGTTCAAAGCGTTCAATAGAAATCCTATATCTCTTCTAATAAACCATTATTAATCCTAATCATTTAGCGATCGATATCCTATCCTAACAGCACCCATACATCAAGCAAATAACAGGATAACAAAGAAACTACATAATTACTACAAAGAAAACAGAAATAAGTTGGGATTTTAATTAAAATAGAAACTAACGACTAAAACAATAAGTCTCGTAATATTACATGTGAAACCATTTCAAATGCTCAATAATCAGAATAAATCATGCTTCACAATTCACAGACCAAGGCAAAGTAAAGCTACGACGCTTATAAAATCGATTAAGCCATGTTGAACTCTAAATAACACAGAAACGCAGAATTAAGAAACCAATTAGAAATACTAAACAGCAACAGAACATACACAGTTTCAAGTCCAAACATGATTTCAACACAACATTATCAGCTAAAGAAACTAAACAGCAGACGATATTACCTTTTTGTGGTACAGTGAAGTGGGTGTCGACGGCTCGGATTTATACTCGAACTCGAAGAACCCGATTAAAGTAACAAAAGTTTCCAACCAAAAAATAGAGTGATTGTTGGCTGTTCTTTTTCGAGTAAGGCTATCTTTGATGATTAAAACTTGTGTTTTTTAGGGAATTTTTGGTTCCAGATCCTTGGGTCCGGGTTTCTGGCTCATCCCCCCTCCTTTTATAGGATTGTGATTAGGGTTTTAAATGGAAAAGGAAGAGGAGCGGGGTATAGCGAATGGAGGGAGCGTGGGAGAGATAGGCATGGGGGACAATGGGAAGTGGAGATGGCAGAGACGTGGGGGGACAGCAGTGAGTGGAGGTGGCAGGGATGAAGCGTGGGGGGACAAGGAGAGGTGGACGGAGCGTGTGGAGAAGAGAGAGAAGAGGAGAAAGAGGCGGGTGAAGGATGAGAGAAGGGAGAAGAAAGAGAGGGGGAGCGTATGCGGCTGAGCGAGAAAAAGGAATGAGAAAGATATTAGGTTTTTTTTGGTGTGGATAAAACGTGAAATGGGCCGGGTCGGGTATAAAGTGTTGTTGGACCGGGTAGTTTAGGATGTGGGCTGATCTGTTGGGTAGGGGGATAAATGTGGGCTGATTTATTTGGGGCCTGATTTGGCTGAAATTGTTGATCCTTCCTCCTTTAGTTAATTATTTTTTAGGCTTCTAATTTAATAACTAGTATAATATATGCTATATGAAGACAATTACCAATTACTATGTAGAAAAATAAGGATTTAACAAAGCGTTGTCTTGTAATTAATTTAACGAGTCCAAACCCAAAAACGAAACGATGACTAACCGTTTAAAATTCGTGATAAAGTAATGCTCATAATGTTGAAAATAAAAGTAGTGATATTAATAGTAGTAGCAATAAAATATTGTGAAAAATAAAGTATTTAGCTCGTCAGTAAATTTAGAAACCCGAGTAAATTAAATAAAAGAGGGACAAAATTGGGTGTCAACACTCAACTTGTCTTAAAATGTCTGAGCCTGATAACTGTACAGGTGGATTTCATTTGTCAACCGTACCATCAAATCGGACCTTGGCCAATCTAAACTTGTGACCAGCATTTAGAAACCGACGATGGCCCATAAAGCATCATTTTCTACTATGTTGAAGTCGACAGGGTATGGTATCGATATTACACGTGGGACAAGCAAACTTACCATACGTGCTCCACCCAGACAAAATACCATATCCTGGAAAATCACTAATTGTCCACATCAATGCTGCTCTCATTTTGAAAGTTTCAGTTGACAAAACATCAAAGGTTTGAACACCATCCCACAACTCCTTTAATTTATCAATCAAAGGTTGTAAGTAAACATCAATATCATTCCCTGGCATTCTCTTACCTGGAATTATCATTGAGAGAATGAAGTTAGACTGTTTCATGCATACCCAAGGAGGGGTGTTGTACGGAATGAGAACCACTGGCCAAATGCTATGATTAGCGCTCATATGTCCAAAAGGATTGAACCCATCACTCGCTAAGGCAAGACGGACATTACGTGGATCTTGAGAAAATTCAGGAAATGTGAAGTCAAAAAATTTCCCTGCTTCAGCATCTCTTGGATGCCTCAATAAGCCATCCTTATGGCAATCAACACTATGCCATCTCATATCAGTAGACGTCTTACTAGACATGAACAACCTTTGCAGTCGTGGAATTAGAGGAAAATAACGAAGAACTTTTGCAGGTTGCGGTGTCTTCTTTTTATTTGCTTCAAGATCACTAGAAAATTTTTTCTTGGCATTAACCTTCCATCTAGATGTGCCACATCGCTTACATTCTTGTCTTTCTTTATCTTCTCCCCTATATAACATGCAATCATTTGGACATGCATGTATTTTCTTATAACTAAGACCAAGTTTTTTAATAGTCTTCTTGGCCTCATAGAATGACTTGGGGATCTTTGCATTCTCAAAGGCATCATGCAACAACTCTATTATCATCGTCATGGCCTTATCACTCATCCCACACATGCACTTAATGTGATAAAGTCTCACTAGAAAAGACAACTTTGAGTACTTCATACACCCTTGATAAAGTTCTTGTTCCCCATCCCTCATTAACTCATAAAACTCTTTAGCTTTATCATTTGGACCATCAGGTAAAGGCAACATGTCATTTTCGCCTTCAGTTACTGGTCCATGCGATGTGTCATGTTCTTGGTTTGCAGGTTGTCCATAGAAATTGAAAACATCATTAACCATGTCTTGCATTGGATTATCACGAGCGTTAATATGTTGACTTTCATGTCTAGTGGTTGAAGTTTCTCCTACATCCTTCTCACCATGTAATAACCAAACAGTGTACCTGTTGGAAAAGGGCTGAACAACAGATGATCGAACACCTCTGCTCTTGTCTGATAGAGTCTAAACCCACAACTAGAACAAGGACACCTTAATCCTATTATCAGATGACACATTAGAAAATGCAAAGTCTAAAAATATTTGTAGCCCTTTCTTATACTCAAGTGTAGTACGAGGCTTCAGTATCCAACTCTTATCCATCCTAAATAAAGGAGAGATTAAACATTCAAACTTAAAATCGGCTTTCCTTGACAAATGTTCAAACAATTCAGTTAGCACAAATTCAATCACATGTATGAAAATACTCAAAATGTTACTACATTATAACAGTTAGAACCCTAAAAATCACAGAGATTGAAATTTCCAGAATAAAAATAGTTTTCTACCAAAATTTCCTTGACAGTTATCTTAATTTAAAGTTTTCCGCCAATCGAGTGTTGATAGAAAATAATTTTCCACCAATTTTACCAACTCAGTCCCAATTTGGCCATGCATGAATCGGGTGAAAAAAATCAAAATTAGAACTAAGATTAGAACATTAGGGAAAACAACCAAAATTAAAACCCTAGAAATCAAGTTAGCAGATTTCACACGAGCAAATGCAAACTGATTGTTTAGTAGATTTCAAAATTATTCGTTCGTTTTGAGAATTAGGGAAAACAATCAAAATTAAAAGGCCATTTCCCACGAGCAAATACACATTAATCGATCTAACTAAATAATCAAAATTAGGGAAAACAATCAAAGTTTTGAGAAACAATATACCTAAACAATTTCACACGAGCAAATGCAAACTGATTTCAGATTTTGAGAATTTTTTTAGAGTGAGAGAGTGTGTGAAAGTTATGGAGTGAGAATTTTTTTAGAGTGAGAGAGTGTGTGAGAATTATGAGGGGGAACTCAGCTCACTGTTTTACTTTTGTGTTTTAGTTGTGGGCTCCACCGTTATATTTGTTAAATTTTTTAAAAGGCCAAACCGCCACAAATCCAAATGAACTGCTGCGAAAAAATATAATTTACGTAAACCGTCGGAAAATTAAAATAAAACCGCCGGGAAATTATGCAATTTATGACTGTTGTTGAACTGCCACGTCAAACGACGGGAAATTAATATCTAGCGGCAGTTTAGCTAAACTGTCACAAAGAAACCGTCGGTAAGACCTGCTTTTTTTGTAGTGTTAATTCCAATAAGATAATACCAAAACTATAAACATCTGCTTTCACTGTCACTGGCAGTTTTCGGTGGCATTCTAGTGCAACATAGCCTCGGGTCCCTCTTACCCCTGTGTAGGTTCTTGGTTGGTGTTTCTTTAAGAGCTTGGCCATTCCAAAGTCAGATATTTTATCATAGAAATGATCATCCATGAAATTGTTCTGAGGCTTTATATCTCAATGGATGATTAGCGTGTCACACTCGTCAAGCAAATATAAGAGGCCCCTTGCAATGTCTCGAGTGATACCACACCTTTTATCCCATGTTGGCTGTTTTTCTGGTATAAAAAGTACCTCTATGAGTTACCCATTGCTTATGTACTCATACACTATAAGACCTCTTGATCCATCTTGGGAGTAACCAAGGAGGCGGACTAGATTTTAATGATGTGTCTTTCCAATGATTTTCATTTCACTTTGGAACTCTGCTTCCCTGTCTACCAATTCTCTGTCTAGTCTCTTAACAGCTACCACTTTCTGGTCTTCTCGCAAAATCCCTTTAAACACCGTTCCAAATGCTCCTCTTCCTAACTCTTCTTTGAAACCACTGGTTGCCTACTCTAGTTCTGCATAGGAAAATGCTCGTTGAGCAACACCCTCACATAACTGAACATTTCTACTATCCTGGATTTCGTTGTAAGTCCAGACATGATTTCTATGAATGTAGAAACCGGAAATGTCACACCCCTATGAAGAGTATAACGGGCTCTGACCCGTAGACCGAGAACCACTTGACTTATCCGTTACCTTGAACATTATAAACCATAACTCAAAGAACTCCTGCACACAGAAAAGGCCTAATGTAGGAATATCCGATCATCCAGCACATATGTACATAGGTGGACCGACAAGGTCGCCACAACATAATGTATATCATAAAGCCAGCAAGGCTAACAGTAAAGTGTCAAGAGCTCAAAATAAGGCCGACAAAGTCACCAATATATTATACAATAATATGAATCGGTGGAGCTATAAAACATCTAACTGTATACATACGTCTACGAGCCTCTACATAAAATACAAATGATCATAAGAACAAAACCAAATAGACTGCAGCTCCGAAGTAAGTGGAATGCTCCTGAGAATCCGCTGATAGAACACCTACGGGTCTGATCCATCTCTCTGCCTACCTGCGGGCATAAGCGCCGCGTCCACAAGAAGGGACGTCAGTACGAATAATGTACTGAGTATGTAAGGCATGAATAACAATATAATATAGATATGAAAGATAACATGGAATATGAGAGATAACCTGTACATCTAGATGCCTCATAAGGCGGATGTCATGCATGTTTAGCCTTTAAAAAAACATTTCTATACATATACATAGTACCATGCCCGGCCATTAAGGCTCGATGTCATATATATAGTATCATGTCCGGCCATTAAGGCTCGGTTTCATATATATAGTATCATGCCCGGCCATTAAGGCTCGGTGTTATCATCATTAGCCTGCGTCCGGGCCTCCCGCATCCGGGGCGATATCATAACATGCCCACTGCAGTGGTGTGCACATCTACGTGCCATGCCCGACCGACTATAGAGCGGCGCGGTGTGAGAAAGTGTGTGTATATATATATATATATAAAGCATGCACGAGAGCCAAATAAAAGCTAGGACTCTATCGGAGTGACGTAAGATCGGTAACCTCCGATTTATATTATGGAGCAATCATCATCGCTATATCTCACCTTGAAGGAACAATTATTGTAAGGTGAGGTCAACAACAATGAATAAAATCGAGAAAAATCACGAAAATAACTCAACATTCTCATATTCACATTGAAATCATAAGCTTCGCACTTTTAAATATGAAATCATCATCATCATCGTAATCCTCATAAAAACATTCTCATCTTTAGCATCGTCATTCATATTGTAAAAACATATCCGTTGTTGTTGTCATAAAAGCTTATAGAATCATAAATCTTTGACTCGGAAAATAGGACCATTTTGGAAAACATTTATGGATTATCAAGAAAGAAGTCATGCCTTCAACAGATGGATCAGATGTTTAAGCAAGTTGCTTAGTTGTTGCAATAGATTAATCACCTTGTTTGAATTATTGCTACAACTCACTCATATGTTGCAGCAAGTATCTCATATGTTGCAACAACATACTCATATGTTGTAGCAGGTATCTCATATGTTGCAACAACTCCTCCATTGTTGCAACATATTCACAATATTGATCACATTGAACTCCTTTGTTTATACTGAATAACATTGAATTCATTGTTTGTCACTAAATATGGTTGAATTAAGTACTTCGCATCAAATCACTCTAATGATCACTTGATTTAGGAAGAATACACTCAAAATTGCCCATCTAATCCATGAAATTACATGAAATTACTATCTAATCCATTAAGGATGTTAGTAGATATATATATTCATCACTAAAAATCGTTGATTCCTTTGTTTAACACTAAATTTGGGTGAATCAAGTAGTTCGCATCAAATCACTCTAATGATCACTCGATTTAGTCCATACTAAGTAGTAGATCATCTTTCCTGACTCAAAATATATCAAATTTATTAAGTATTATACATTGATCACTAAATATCGTTGATTTCCTTTGTTTATCACTAAATATAATCAAGTAGTGTGCATCAAATCACTCTAATGATCACTCGATTTAGTGCCTACTGACTTAGTAGATCATCTTTCCTGACTCAAACTACTATCAAATTGATTAAATATTATATATGGATCACTAAATATAGTTGCTTTCATTTGTTTACCATTAAATATCGTTGATTTCATTTGTTTATCACTAAATATAGGTGAATAAAGTAGTTCACATCAATTCACTCTAATAATCATTGGATTTAGTGCATACTGACTTAGTCGATCATCTTTCCTAACATAAAATACTATTAAATTGATTAAGTATTATATATTGATCACTACTTATCGTTGATTTCCTTTGTTTATCACTAAATATCATTGATTCCTTTGTTGATCACTAAATATGGGTGGATCAAGTAGTATCTGCTGCAACAACTGTAATATCTGTTGCAACAAGTGTACTATATGTTGCAACAATTGTAGTATCTGTTGCAACAAATGGCATAGTTGTTGAACAGGTCCTTACTCTTGTTGGATAAAACACAACAAGTTACCCAGTTTCTGTAACGAGTCACTCCACTTGTTGGAAAAACCCCAACATGTAACTTAGTTGCTGCAACAGGGCCTGTCAGTTGTTGCAACATATTGCTTACTTGTTGGAAATCTTTTAGAAGATGGATAAAACACAAGTTACTAGTTGTTGCAACAAGTCCTGTTACTTGTTAGATAAAACCCAACAAGTTACAGAGCTGTTACAACAGATTCACTACTTGTTGGAAATTGTTCAGCAATTTATTAACAACAATACACACATTTATGATTGGACACGATCAACATATCATATAAACTAAGTTCACAAGCACCAAGAACATAAATTACCATTCTAAAAAATAACAACATTAAAATGTCATAAAGTTCCAACATATAACTATTATTACAACACGGTGCAATTAGCAACTATGGAGCACTTTGGCTTGGACAACAACTACAAATCTGTTGGATATCTTCTACAAACAGAACCAAATAATTGAAGCTCTGTCCAACAGATGAATGAGTCGTTGCAACAGATTGTCTACTTGTTGCAAAAAGTGTAGAACTTGTTGCAACAACTACAAATCTGTTGATTATCTTCTACAAACAAAATCAGATAAATACCAGGACAAGAATAAAAAAAAACATCAGTTGGATATCTTTTCCTAAACCCTGAACCATACCAGGAAAATAACAGAAGAATCATCTATTTCACTACAAACTAAGGGTGAGCATAAATACCGAAAATCGAAAAATCGGACCTAACTGAATTAATTCGATTTTTCAGTATTTCAGTTCGGTTTCGTTTTTTTTATGACAAATTCGGTGTTTCGGTTCGGTGTTCCGTTTCGGGTCAACGGTTCTTCGGTATTTCGGTTTAACCGAAGTTTTTTTTTTTTTTTGAAGATTTACTACATCAATACAATTTTTTTTAACAACACCAAGTCCACTCTCTCAAGCCCAAATTAATGTATATGATTAATAAAGAAGCTGCTAAATTCCAGAAGCCATCAAAGATTCAACTGGAAAATTTTCCATTCAGAAATCAAAAGGCCTACAAGAATGGAACAAATTATTCAGAGATTATAATGCAAAATAGAAGACAATTAATAATAATCACAAAAATATTTTGTTTATTGTCGGATGTTTGGTTCATCATATTAAAATTTGGATGTGAGTAGAACATCTATAGGTTTAAATTGGATAAATAAATTTGTCTTCAATAATACTAGTGGCCTATATTAAATCATCTTTTCCAATATGAGATTGATTTTTATACCATCTTGATCAAAATAATTAGCTGAATGTATAAATATGATTATCAGGCAAATAATACTTTTAAGAGGAAGATAAAATAAAGCATACAAGAATATGGTCTACTAATTCGGTGCGGTGTTCGGTGTTGAAAAAAATCGAATTAGAAAAATAGAAACCGAACCGAACTGAACTTCAAAAAATCGAACCGAACCGAACTAATTCGGTGCGGTGTTTGATGTCCATTTTCAAAAAACCGAACCGAACCGAAGAACCGAACGCCCACCCCTACACAAACACACAACAACAATAACATGAATTTTATCCAAACTTTTCCTAAACCCCCCAACTTCTTTTCAAGATTTTTTTTGGAGTGTATGTGTGTGTGTGTGTGGTGGGGGTGGGGGGTGGGGGGGCAAAAATACAAAAAAAAAAAAAAAAAAACTTTTCAAGACTTTTTTTTTCAAACATTTTTTTTTATGGGAAGGGTGGGGATAGGTAGGTGCAAAAAAAACAAAAAGAAAAACTTTTCAAAACTTTAAAAAAAAAAAAACAATTTTTTTTTGGTGGGGGGGAGGGGGGAAGTGAGGGGGTGGGAGGAGGAGCGGGCTGGTGAAAAAACTTTTTAATTTTTTTTTGGCCGGGAGGGGTGGGAGGTAGGCCTGTGCACGAATCGGTTCGGTTCGGTTTTGGCCATCATCGAGTTGAAATTTTGAATTTCGACTTTCTAAAATTCTCAACCAAACTCGATCCATTCTAGGTTCAATTCGATTCATTTTTTATTACTTTGGTTCGGTTACACAAATCGATTTGTTCGGTTTATTCGAAATTTAAACAAGTAACTATTTTCATTTTAGTTTTAGAGTAAACATAACAAAAAATAATGAGACCCTAAATTTGCGGCCTTATAATCAAGACATTAACCAAGAAAAACCCATAAACTTGCAAGCATAATAGCATATAAATAGCAAAACAAGAGCTTGACAACTGGTGCAAGCACACAAATCCGCCAACACCACATTACATATACTAAATTAACAATCCAGCATCTTGCAACTTGCAAGCAGACAAGCATAATAACTCAGTTTGCATCCTCAAAAAAACAAAAGACAAAAACTCTAATTTGTACAGGCTAAGATCAAAGAACAAACAAAGCCATGGGTGGAGGCAATGGCCAAAAGGCAAAGATGACTCGTGAGAGAAGAACGCTGAAAAGATGAAAGACCAAAAGGGAAGTCAGCTTGAGTCTAACAAGAAGGCCACGAATATCCGATGCAAGGTGTGCAGGCAGACATTCATTTCCACCACTTCTGAAGTTAAATAAATATTACTTCACTATTAAGTATTAAGCGTATATATCGTTAGACTATTAGAGTATTAGTCGTATTAGTCACTAGTGACATATAAATTCGGTTTGTTTAAGTCAATTCGGTTGATAATTGAAGCCAACTGTATCCGAACCGTTAAACCGTAATATTTTACAATTGCATTTGTAAATCGAAATCGAATTGTATTATCCAAATTGAATTACCTGAATTATTTCGAATTGGTTCGGAAATTCGGATTGAACCGATTTGTGCACAGGCCTAGTGGGAGGAGGAGTGGAGGCTAGTAAGAAAAAATCAAAAAAAAAAAAATTGGGTGAGGATGGAGGGGAGGGCTGTGAGGAGGAGGAGGATGGGGGGTGAAAAAATAAATAAAAAAATTGTTTTTTTTGTGGGGGGGGGGGGGGAGGAGGAAGAGGTGGGGTGAAAAAAATAAATAAAGAAAATCAATTTTTTTAATTTTTTTTGTTGGGGGGGGTGGGGGTGGGTGGCGAGGGTGGGGGAGGAGGGGGTGAAAAATAAATAAAGAAAATTAAAAAAATTAATTTTTTTTTGGGGGGGGGGGGGGGAGCGGGGGCGGGAGTGGGTCAAAGTGTTAAAAATAAAACTTGAGGTCAAAGTGTTAAAAATAAAACTTGAGGTCAAAGTGTTAAAAATAAAATTGAGAATCAAAGTGTCAAAATGAAAACTTTTGGGCAAGTTCAAAACCCCTTAATCACTAATCAAAAATCATCACCTCCACTCAATAATTAAAACTTGAGTCACCTCCACTAAAAATAAAAACTTAGGAATCACCTATAATTAAAAGCCCCTAGTAACCATGGTATATTTTCATGTTTTACGAAGCTATTCTTTTAGTGTTTATTTTTAGGCTCTTTAAAATATGTGCTATTTTTTTTTTATCAAGTTTAATTTAGGAAACTGCTAGAGGGATTCAAAGCAGCGTTATCACTGAATATACGCTCAGGGTAAGTGAGACAAAGACCCTAAAACTTCTTCATTCATTGTTTTTTCACTTAATTATGTCATGTAAGTTGGCCATCCGAAAAAGTATTACGTTTGTATTTCTTGCATTGAATTATTTTTATTAGAGCTTAATTTCTCAAGTTACATAGATCATTTTATGGTCTTGTTGGAAATTTATTGTAAATAATTATGGTGAATCAAATCTGATATTTTTTTATGTTTTCCTCCTTTTCTTATTGCATTCAAACAATAATTACAGCGGCGGAGTCAGGAATTCAAATAAGAAAATGCAAATATATATATATATATGTGTGTGTGTGTGTGTGTGTGTGTGTGTATTTTCAACGATGGGAGTTCAATTAAACCCTCTTGCACTCCTATGCCTCCCCACTAACAGCAATTATGAATAACATATTCTTTGATTGTACTTCATTCAATTACCTTTTCAATTTGAAATATGTTAAAAAATTTGAGTGAAAATATCTAATTGTTCTATTATTGCTCATATATAACAAAATATTAGGTTTTTAGATGCAGTTGAAGAGTACAGAATCAGTTGTCTGTTCTCAAGTCACCCGCTCAAGTCTTATACAGAAAGTTTTACTAATTATTAAGAGAATAAGACCGGTTTAATTAAGAGCATGTTTTATTGATGACCAAGAGAAGTCAATGATCGATTAAGATTTTCGTGTTAGGTTGACCAAGGGTAGCTATACATATATATATATATTTTTTTTTTTTTTAAAGTCATACTTATTTAATAATAGTATGTTACAGGGTTTGTTGTAATTTCTTCTTTTCTTCTTGGATTATTGTTTTTGCTACTTTGCTGGAGCGTTAGCATTTGGTTCAATTTCAATTAAGAAGGTGGCACTTTTGTCACCGCTTGAGCCTTGAACTCAAACACTTTCTGGTATCCTATTTTAGGAGCAATAACGTAACTTTCATGTGTTTTTCCATAGTTTTTGATTTATCTCTTCTTCTTACTTTATTTATTTTTAAAATTCTTTGGGGCCTTATATTATATTTACAGCTTAAATATGTGGTGTTTGCTTATGATTATAAATATGTGGTGTTTCCTTATGATTATATTTTCTCTGTGTGTGGGTTTTCATAAGCAATATGAGTACAAGTCAATACGTTTGTTGAAAACAAACAAACAAACATTGTGAGTACTTTGTCTGGATCGTACAGTGTAAATAACATTTGAAATTTTAAGGAACTTGCACATTCTGCTTTAATTTTTATTTTATAACTCAAGTATATATTTTAATAATTTTAATAATAAATTTTAAAATTTTATACAAATTGATATGGGTCACACGCGCAACGCGTGTACCCAGAAACTAGTATCATTCAAATAAGTCTTATTATTCAAATTGACCAAACTGTTAATTATCCATTGTATGATTTAATGTTACAATTCATCGTCAAATCCAAAGCCTTTAATAGCCTTGATGGTCAATTCCAACATTAGCTTTTCTTTGTAACAGATTCTTTATGTCTATTATTAGTCATTATTTTCCTGACATTTATTTCATATTCTTCATTAGCTTTGAAAAAGAATTGAATGGCTTTTACTACGTCTGAGAAGGTTACACATATCATATGTTAATTTCTACCATTTGGCTGCCTATGAATATGCCCATTGGCTCTCTTCGAAGGATGTAACAATAGAGAAAAAAATTCTTCTGTCATTTACTTAAGTCCTTTTATTTCGTGTGTTGGGTTTTCTTTAAGAGAAATCTTTGTTATATTTTGGCTTCGAATTTTGTACCAGAAAAGCTTGTTGAATCCTGGGGGATACACCCATACCGGCTAAAATATTCTTAAGGACAATATCTTATTGACACGCCTCAAGCTTTCAAAAATTTCCTGCAAGGTTCGCGATCAAGCATTTTTCGACAAGGTTCGTGATCAAGTATTTTTCTAAGATTTCCAACAATCTTAAAAATATTTTACACTATAATTTTACGAATAATACGAATTACAATGTATATCAAAGAAACGAGACGAGCAAACAGTAGTAGCAGGTTATGGATGGAATACAAAGGTTAATGAGGTAACATGTCAGCACTAGCCCAACATGAAACTGGTAACAATAGGCTTTATTTGAAAAAAATTGAGTATTATAATAAAGTGTTCAAAAGTTGATGTCGAAAGTGAACAATTCATGTATGTGTTTAAAATTTAGAAATTCTAATTGCTTTTGGTTATGAAATGCAGACATATTAAAGTTGGGGCTATCAGTTCTTTCCCTTTGCTTTTTTTTTTTCTTTTTACAAAATTTTAAGATTAACATTTGAATGATAAAAATACTCTCAAACTTGTCCCGAATTACCAGTAACACACTTATACTTTGCGGGGGTCCTATCACCCCCTTGAACTATTTTAAACTGAAATATTGACACCATTAAAACGTCATCCCCAAATATTTGTTGCATAGTGTAATACACGCACCAATTTTTCTAGTAGTACCTTTTTATCTTTCTTTATTTCCCTATTCTTTCTTCTCCACCATCTCTTTTTAAAACGTGATGCTAATTACATAAGTTTGACAACAAGGATCTCATGAACAGAAACAACAACCAAGTTATTCTCAAGAAGATTTCTATTACAAAAGTTAGGCAATTGAAGAATCCAAAAATGCCTAAACTAATACAATTGGTAAGTTTACTAAAATGCCCTAAACTAATACAATGTGGATGGGTAGCTTATGGGAGCAATTGACAATAATGTTCATATGTTTGTTGAAGCTGGCAATATGAGTTAACTGTAGAGATAATTCATAATTTCCGTCTAATAACGTCAATTTTCTTACTTTATAGTGAAAAATGTATTCAAGAATATAACCAATTACCGATGGATTTCATCAGGGAGAACAACGTTTCGTCTGATCGTTTTTCTTGGATAGATTTTGGTAAGGTCTGTTTTGAAGTTTTCAGAAATTAGTTTGCAAAGTTATTTCTTAAAATTTTTGTTTGTTGCTGCCATATATTCACTAGGATTTACAATGCTCTGTGCAACTGCAAGAGCTTTTGGATGGGGAAATTGGCAGCGTAAGCAAAAATTTGAGGAACGGAAAAGACGTAGATAGGATATTTGGGTGGAGTTAAATAATATAGGGTAAAGTAGAATTACGAAATATTAAATTGGAAAGAGAAATTAAGTAACAATAGGATAACATCAAATCGGTTTTACATAAAATGAAGTTTTTCATTGTTAAGTAACGACGGAATTTAACAATACAATACAATGCGTTTTAAATAATAATCAAACCAGACATTGTATTTTTAGTAACGATACAATACAATACAATGGCTAACAACGTTCCAAACATAGTGTTAATTATAATACTTTTCAACATTTAAAGCTTACTATTTACGATCAACTAATCCGAGCTAGAATTCCTCCAAATTCCAAAGACTGTGTCATTGGACACTGAAGAGATCCTATAATCAGGTATTCTCTTCTTTGAATACTGACGTAAAACCTTTAACATGACATAGCTAGACGAAGCAAATTCTGCAATGGATAGAACTTCAGAGTTACCAACAGAAATCCTCCACCAAATACTCTCTCGTCTCCCCACAAAAACTGCAGTTCGGACCAGCGTGTTGTCAAAGACATGGTTCATAGCATGCTCTACGAAACCCCATCTCTGTTTTCATGAATATGATTTTGTTCGACAGATCCATAATGGTACGCTCGTAGACTTTCGTGATCAATTCTTGAGGATTGTAGACAATACTTTGGAAAGGTATCGCCATGATGAAAATCTACCAATTTCAACTTTTAAGCTTTGCTTCTCTTTTTGTGATCACATTGGTTCTGACCGTCTAGTAGATAAATGGTTAGATATCATAGCACAGAAAAGGGTTTCAAAGGTTTCGGTGAGATGCAGATCAAGCAGAAATTCAGAAAAATTTAGTTTGTTAGCTGATTCCATATTTGCAATGGAGTACACACAACAATTGGAGCTAATTCAGTGCAATATATTACTAGTGAAACAAAAAGCACTACTTTATGAAGATAAAATTAAGTGTGGTAATCTAAAATATATAACCTTGTACGATGTTACTATTTCTCAATTAGCACTTGACAGCCTAATTTCATGTTGCCCTCAGATCATGACGATATCATTTCAACACTGTATCGGGTTCAGTTACATTCGTGTTACAAAAAATCTCCCTAATCTATTGTCTCTTAATATCTGTTTCTGCCCAATTGTGGAAGTTCATATTGTTGATGCACCAAAAATGCTATCTTTCAGATATGTGAACCACAATAAGTTCGAGCTCTATTCATCTCGTAATGTAATTGACACATGTTTGCGAACGTTACATATTGGTACTTGTCAGAATCTCGGAAGAGTAGAATTTGTGAAGGTCGCAATTAATGGTACGATACTCTCCAAGCTTATAGCAAAACTACGCTCCGTCAAGGAGTTAATCTTACACTATTGTATGTACTTGACAAAAATAAAAATCTCTAGTTCAACCCTCGAGCTTTGTAGCATAGCTAAGTGTGATTTATTAGTGCAAGCCATTTTTGACGTGCCCAAGTTACTCTCCTTAGCCTTCTCCTATCAAGATAGACTACCTTCTCTATCTTTTGTAAGTGCTTCAAGCCAATGCAGGATTTCCATAAATTTTGACTTTCTAGGGGATGTTGAGCAGTTCATGCACTTACGAAGATCTCTATTTGAGTTGCATGATCGGGTTGTAGAATTAAATTTGTGTACTATCTCTGAAGGCTTGAGCTCAGCAAGAGGAATTTATCATCTTCCCACACCTGATGTTGAGCATTTGGTATTATCTTATTGTGAGTTTAAAAGTGCGAAAGATCCATCTTACTATGATGTCATCTTCTCGATTTGTTGGCCCAAGATTTTAACATTGGAGTGTGACAAAATATTTAGAAAGTTTCTACATCAACAATGGTTGAAGAAGAGAGAAAATAGATTTATCAAATGTACTTGGAAAAAGTATCTCATAAATGCTCAGATAGAGTACAAGAAAAGGTTAGAAGGAGACAACTGGATGACTCTTGATAGGAAAATTTTGGCAGCTAACCCTCGTATTATTGAAGAGTTTGATACAATTCGCTTCAAGCAAATCCAAAGAAAAGAGAACAATAAAAAATCATTCATTTCAAGGTAATGATTTGTTATGTGCAATATATGAATTATGATGCGCACGGTTTTATTTTCCTTTGTACTTGCCACCCCCCCCCCCCCCCCCCCCTTTCCCTTTCCTAACAATTAATGGAGTTTGGTATTCGTGCAGATGCATTCCGAGATGGATAGCTCATCAATTAGGGTGATCGCGATATGGATAGCTCATTCTTCTGGGTTTTCTTCTTTGCTTTATTTCATCTTTTTCTTTTTACCCGATAATATGATGGGCATTCTGGATTCCACCCGTTAAGTTTCTGGAAAGCTAGGTTGGACCACCTTAATTAAGTCTACATTGGCTGCAATACCAAAAAAAAAGGAAATGTCATTTGATTAACCGGAAAACTTTGATATCATTGGACTACTGTGGCATTTGTGTTACCTTTTGTCACTTATTTTGCCAAGTTGAGAAAGATCAAACGATTGCTTGGGTGATATTCATTCATAGTTAAGGTACTTCAACATCCACGTTCCTTAAATATTTTGTACTTTCCAGAACTTTAGAAGGCTCCGATTTCTGTAGACCGCCACTGACGATATAGTTCTGTCCGAGCGTATATCAAAGCTAATCTTCATTAAGGAATTGATCATCTGTTCTTGAAAAAATAAAATCTCAAGTTCAACCCTCAAGGTTTGTAGCATAGTTAGGTGAATTTACTAACACTAGCCATGCATCTTTAGAGTGTCGAAGTTACTCTCTTTATTACATGCTCTGATCATTATCCTCTGTACTTCTTCAATGCGCTTCGAGTAAATTCAGGATAATCCTGAATATGGAGATCCCTAGTTGAATTGAGTCAATCTATACACTAGACGTTGTCTAATAGACATTTCATTTATTTCAGCACTAAAAGCTTGAGAGCAAGTGGAACAGATCCGACACTTGAAGTTGAGCATTTGATCTGTCTCATAGGTCATCAATTTCGTCATGTTCATTTGTTGGCCCAAGAGGTCAACAATATCATGTGACAACAAATTTACACTGTTCCTACATTAGCAATTATTTTAAAAAAAAAAGACTCCGTAGACAAATTGATAGTACATACTTATCAAGAGTATATCATAAAGGCACAGATAGTAAACATGAGAAGATACAGGTGATTCTCGATGAGGAACATTGAACGTTAACTCGTTCCTAGATGAGATTGATACCATTCTTCGGATCAATCTGGTAAGCAAATTCAAGAATACATCTCATACCAACAAATAGGAAAAGAAAAAAATCAGGAAATTAAAAATCATCTACTTAAGGTAAATGTTTGTCGTGTATAATATATGAAATATGATATTGGACATTTCTATTTTCATTCATACTTCCCCTTGCCTTTTGCATTTCCAATCATGTGTTTTCTTTGTGTGGATACATCCAGAATGAAGTCATCACTGATTTTGATGTTGTTTGGGATCAGATACTCCAATGATAAACATAGTGGAGTTAATGTTTATCTTCAATATTTTGCTGGAACTTCTTTTTAAAGCTCTAGGGAGTAATGAACTTCTGGAACATCACATTTACGAGAAGTTCTTTTAAAGCTCTAGAGAGAAATGACCTTCTGGCACATCACATAAATGAGGAATTCTTTTACTCACTATCAATTGCACATTTGTTTTGCGTCTTGCTATTTTGCTGTCATATTTTTTCTGCGTTGAATTCCTTTTCTTTGATTTTCCTTTCCTTTATTTTCTTTTCTTTCCTTTTGACCCGGGTCTTCTGAAAACAGTCTTTCTGCCCCACAAAGGTAGAGGTAAGGTCTGCGTACATCCTATCCTTCCCAGACCCCACTTGTGGGAGTATGTTGTTGTTGTTGTTCTTTTGCTCAGAGATTTTCCAACAGGCACTGCCAGCTTGAATTGTGTAATTGTGCAGACTGTAAAATGTCTATGAATTGTGCATACGATATTGTTTGTCTTTACATATTGTTACAACTGAAAAACTTTCTGAAATGCTATAATTCGTATCATTATGTTTTCTCTCTGTGATGTGTCATCTTGATTTAGGAGGACAGGTTCATTTGTTGTAGCAATAAAATCATGGTTAATGCTTGAATGTCCATTATTGTGCATTGGAAGCTTGAGAACTACAAGTTATTCGTGAAATAAAGATTCTGGCTATTTCTGAAGATTCAAGAATAGGTTTTGTGAAGTCTAATTTAAAATATTCTCCGTCACAAACTCTCATATGGTCTAGTCATGCAACGTGCCAGCGGGGAGTGAAAAATGCAATAATATGTTTGTTTTACATAATGTTTCAGTGTGGCTATTACACTCTTCATCTCTAGTTCTTATATAATTTCATCCTCCAAGTATGGTTTGGTATCAAGAATTATGTAAAAAACAGTGCAAGAGAAATCAAGCTCTTATTGCTATGTTAATATCGCTACACAGGGGAAGCCTGTTTCTGCTTCCAGTATATGGTGGAGTCCTGCTCATTCTATTCCTATCTTTACATAGGCTAGTATAATACAACTTCTTATTCTACAACTAATCAGCACACAGTCCTAAACAAATACTATGACGTTATCCGAAGTTGGCTAATCTTAGGAGTCCTGATGCTGCGTATCCTTGGAGTCAACAAGCTGCAGATCACGTGACATATCTCTAACATGGTACGCTAATGGCCTCATAGATCACTTGCTTATTCTCCATTACTTACTAATTTTCCTTATCAGTACATTATGATCTCTTTGTGAGACGCTTCAACATGGAGTGTCTTATCATTCCATTACACTCTTCTAACTGATGTTGCTGCTTCAAAACAAAAATCATGCTGCTGACCTACAAGTCAAACACTCTTGTGGTGATGTTTATGGTTTTGAACTCTGATAGTTCAAGGGTTTTACGACTATGCCCCAAAGAGGTTTTACAACTACAGAAGAAGTTGCAGAACTAGGAGTAACAAAAGCTACACTGTCAGGTCTGTGCTAAGCACCGGCAACACACATGTGGAGAAACTAGTTACACAAAATGTATGGGCAAGTTTATTATTCTATATTTTCAATATACTTCCATGCATGCAATGATCTGTCACATTCATGATTCAGCTCTATATATAGTCCTACACAAAACTTTAAAAAAAAATCACTTGTTGTGGGAGATCCATGAATTTAATTAACCAACAACTACTCTCTTGAGGTAATATAGCCCAGTGTTGTTTACAAAGAAGAGCAGAGTACAAAGTAGATATTTAGCTAATTAAGGCATGAATAAGGAGACTTCGAGTAATATACAACCCACTAATATCATGAGACATGAACATAAATTATTCCAGAAGCTCGCGACATGTTTTAGATAAATGGATACACCATACTTCAGAAACAAAACCAGTGTATAATTCTTAACTAAGAAAGTTTAAACTGAGAAAAATATAATTAAAGAGCAAAAGTCAAGCACTATTGCATATTTTTTCAACTAGGAAGAGGCTTTCAGCATAACTATAACTGCCATTCAAAATCGTTCCTGGAAGCCCTTGGATTTCTAACTTTCTCCATCTCTTTTTCGTGACATCGTAACACAAACAGATGAATTGACGTGACTCGGTCTTCTTGGTGAATAAAATCTCTTCATCCCAACAGCTGCAAAATCTTCTGCATTCTAGAGGAAATTGAATGATATGTTTCTCCCATTCTTCTTTTCGAGTCTCATTCCCTAAAATCCACAGATCCATCTTGCCTCCAGCATGTAAATTCTTCGTAACCAGGATAGCTAATTTGTCATTTACCTCTTATGTTATAAGAATCCTCTATGTGATTTGAGGAATTCCAAAATGTGATAGTTCTGAAATTTTCATTTTTAACATCAAATGTTACTATGGATAGGTTCCCCTCGTCATAGCTCCACATATAGATAAAACCACTAATGCAAATTGCATTTTTACTTCTAACAACAGAATCAGTAATCCTTATAATCTCTCTCCATGATTTGTCTGTACCTAAAGTAAAAACCCATTTTTTTGTGGACATACTTCTTGAATATTGTTTAACTGTTATCAAAACTTTGTATGTCTTCTCTTGTGGATCAAAACCCATTGTATAGAAATACTCAGGGTAATCTATTTTCGCAAACTCTTTCAGGCAGGGAAGGTATCTTACGACTTTTGTACTGGGATTGAAAGTTGCAATACACTCCGCATATCTCATGCAAAACAAGCCATTAGCGCACATTATATTGTCGTACAAGAGTAGATTTTCATAAAAAAAAATCAATGTGAAGAGGGGAGGCTTTTCCTCCCTGCATTGCCTCTATAATATATAACTGTTTACCTTGGCGCACAAGGAATTTGATTCCACCAATACGAGTCATAGAGCGGGATTGATGTATATCCACGAAACATGATTCAGATACACACTTGAAACGCATTAAAGACTCGGCAGGAAGCCATGAGAATATTTCAAATATTATTTCTTGTGGAATTGATAATTTTCTTGTGGCAGGGTTCATCGTCTTCTCCGTGCTGAAAAGTTTCAAGAAAGGCAACTCTATTGCCTTTTTAACTATTATGTTCCTTGTAAAACTCTTTTAGTTTGCTCTCCTTATCAAAAAATAATAGAAACTCTCCTTACTGAATAGTGAAAACGTAATTGATTTTATTTAGGAGACTTTTAAAGTAGTATGTCTTCTAATAGGAGATAACAAAGGGGAAAATTAGTGATTTCTTATTTTTCTAAAGAACTTTAGGGACCAACCGGTATTTGCTTTAACAATTTCGTCATAATAAGAATTCTAAATACTAATAGTACTCCTACAACTTCTTAACAGTTTTCGATTAAACTCCTTAAATTATTTAGTAAATGAAAAGTACTATTTTGTTTCATTATAGTAATAATGTAATTAAATAATAATAATAATAATAATAATAAAATTGATAGTAACTGTATTGTTGGCAAAAGCCTCGTCAATATATATTTCTGCTTAAAAACCATGAGAAAGGCTAAAACGAATGTAAAGTAAGTACATCATACCCTTTTAATTTGCTATAAGTTATCAAGTGTTTCCGCTACATTTGTATTTGGCCTTAGCCTATATTGTAACTTTCTCTTCACTCCTTAATTGTAGTTCATCCTTTTCTTTACACGTATACTTTAAAATTTATGATTTAAAAAAAAAAAAAAAAAAAGTTAAGCGTAGTTTAGTCGTTTCAACAGTACTGTTTTACAAAAACACTGCTTATTAATAGTTTCAGTACCACTATCCAAAGACATAACTGATTATTTGTTACTTTCATTACTTAAGAATACTTTTCAACAATTATTAAAACTTATCAGCTATTTTACAATCAGCTAATTCTTACGGGCAAGAATTCCTCCAAATTCCAAAGACTCCGTCATTGAACTGTTAAAGAGATCCTATAATCAGGTATTCTCTTCTTTGTAAACTAACGTAAAACCTTAAACATGACATAGCTAGAAGAAGCAAATTCTACTAGTGCATGCCATGGATAGAATTTCAGAGTTACCAACAGAAATCCTTCACCAAATACTCTGTCGTCCGCGCACAAAAACTGCGGCGCGAACCAGCGTGTTGTCAAAACCATGGCTTAAAGCATGCTCTACGAAACCCCATCTCAATTTTGATGAACCTGATTTTGAAGAACGGCATAATAATTATCAAGACCAGGTCACATCACAAAGGTTAGTAGGTTTTCATGGTCAATTCTTGAGGGTAGTAGACAATACTTTGGAAAGATATCGCCGTGAAAATCTACCTATTTCGGCTTTTAAGCTTTGCATCTCTTTTTCTAATCAAACTGACTGTGACGGTCTAGTCGATAAATGGTTACATATCATAGCAGAAAAAAGGGTTTCACATGTAGTACTTGCGCAATCCGGAGTATTTCCATTAGAAAGATAAAGTTTGTTAGCTGATACCTTATTTGCCATAGGATCCTTGCAGCAGTTGGAGTTAAATCACTGCAAGATACTGAAACAAAAAGCACTACTTTCTGAAGATAAAATTAAGTGCATTAACCTAAAAAATCTAACCTTGCACTATGTTACTGTTAGTGAATCCGCTCTCGAAAGCCTAATTTCATGTTGCCCTCAGATCATGAGGATATCATTTCAATACTGTATCGGGTTCAGTCGCATTCGTTTTTCAAGAAATCTTCCTAACCTTTTGTCTCTTAATATCTTATGCTGCTCAATTGAGGAAGTTCATATTGTTGATGCACCGAAACTGCTATCTTTCGAGTATGTGAATGAATTGGAGCCTTATAATTACTCTGGTGGTGTTGACACGTGTCTGCGTATGCTAAATATTGGTACTTGTCAGAATCTCAGAAGGGTAAAATTTGTGAAGGTTGTAATTGATGGTACGGTTCTCTTCGAGTTTATAAAAAAACTACCTCTGTCAAGGAGTTGATCTTGCACTACTGTAGGCAGTTGAAAAAAATAAAAATCTCAAGTTCAACCCTCGAAGTTTGTAGCATAGTTAAGTGCGAACTATTAGTGCAAGCCATCTTTGATGTGCCCAATTTACTCTCCTTAGCCTTCTCCCATCAACATAGACTACCTTATTTATCCTTTGAAAGTGCTTCAAGCCAGTGCGGGATTTCCATAAATTTTGACTATCTATGGGATGTTGAGCAGTTCATGCACTTACGGAGATCTCTATTTGAGTTGCGTGATCAGGTTGTAGAACTAAATTTGTGTATTATCTGTAAACCCTTGAGCTCAGCAAGAGGAATTTATCATCTTCCCACGCCTGAAGTTGAGCATTTAATATTATCTTATTGTGACAAAACTGCTACAGTTCCATCTTACTACGATATCATCTTCTCGATTTGTTGGCCCAAGATTTTAACATTACAGTGTGACGAAAGATTTAGAAAGTTTCTACGTCAACATTTGTTGGAAAAGAGAGGATACAGATTGATCAAATGTACTTGGAAAGAGTATCTCATAAATGCTCAAACAGAGTACAAGAATAGGACAGGAGACAATTGGATGACTCTTGATAGGAAAATATTGGTAGATGGCCCTCGTATTATTGAAGAGATCTATACAATCCGCTTCAAGCAAATTCAAAGAAAAGAGAAACATAACGAATCTTTCATTTCAAGGTAACAATTTGTTATGTACAATGTATGAATTATGATGTCGATCACGTTTTTATTTTCCTCTGTACTTGTCATTCCCTTTCCTAATAATTAGTAGAGTTTGTTACTTGTGCAGATGCATTCCGAGATGGATAGCACATCAATTGGAGTGATCGGGATATGGATAGCTCATTCTTCTTTGCTTTATTTCTTCTTCCTTTTTTTTACCCGATAGTTTGATGGGTCATTTTGGATTCGACCCGTTAAGTTTCTGGAAGAGATAATTACCGTTAGATACCGATCGGGAATCCAGTTAACAATTTTTGACCCAATTGTTATTATGTTACCAGGTTTAGCCCAATTTATACTTTTTCTTTCAACCCTAATCACTCTTCAGCCTCTTCCTCTCCTGCCTGCTGTTATGTTTAACCAAATGTTGCAACGTCTCGACTTCTCTTGAACTTGGATCAACTACTAGAAGAGCATACACAATAACGATTTATAAAAAGCTTGAATTTAGAGAGCATACAGAACAAATGGTTTTTGATTTATACCTGTTTCAAAAAGTAGATGAAAAAGAGAGTTTGTAAGTAATGATAACCTTTGCGATGATGGTTTTTTGGGGTTCATTTGCATAACAGATGCCACGTCTATCCGGTCTATATTGGATCAGCTCATTGGCTAGACGGAGGGATGGTGACTTTACTATATTAAGATGTTAGATTAGTGGTGATTGAAACTGGTTTGAACCGTTTTAATAAGCTGAAAATTGATGATGAAGACGACTTGGTTGACCTTTGATTTTGTGTATAATATCAGTGTAGATACATTCTTTATACATAGTTATACACTGTTTATTCATCGCTATACAGAACATATACATCTCTTATATACTGCATATACAATGTATATGTAGTGTATAACAATGTATAAGAGTCTATATGTATGGTATAATAATGTATAAAAGTGTATACGCAATATATTTCAAAAATGGATAACGGAAAAATGAAGCGCGTCTACCGTGGCTCGAGTGAAAAAGGTGAAAAAAGATTGAAAGAGATTTGGCTTCCTAAATTCAATGTAAACATATGTTGGCTAGTTCACGTGTAAATAATTATAGGGCTATATAAGGTGTAAACTATTTCTTTGGATCGTACGTTTACGTAAGAATCCCTTTCTGGAAAGCTAGGTTGGACCACCCTAATTAAGTCCATATTGGCTTCAACTTAAAAAGATACCAGAAGCCAGGATTTGAATATTGATGTCTTGACTGATTCTTACACCTTGTTAAGAAAACAATGCCTTAGGAAGGACATGATCAACAATTTCCTTTCATGGAGTGAATTGTTTCCTTTTATCATTGGCATCTTTGGCTAATCCAAAAAAAAAAATCATATTGCAATCAGTTGAGCTCCTGGTACTGGCCGTAGTAGAATAAACAAGATTAGAAGTGCTACCGGTTTCCTCAACAAAGATTTTCCTTTTGATTATTTGGGGTGCCCCATTTATATAGGGAGGAAAAGAAATGCATACTTTGAGAAGCTGTTGTCCAAGGTCATTAAAAGGTTAAATGGTTGGCAGAGCAACATGCTCTCCTATGGAGGCAAATATATTCTGATCAAGCATGTGCTTCAGTCCCTACCTATATATACATTAACAGCTCTTACTCCTCCTAAAGGAATCATCAAGATGATGGAGAGGCATTTTGCTAGATTTTTTTGGGGTTCTAATGCTGATAAAGACAATTACCATTGGAGTTCATGGAAGAATATGTGCTGTCCTAGGAGTGAGGGGGGAATTGACATGAGGAATATGAAGGATATATGTAACACTCTTAATATCAAGAAGCGGTGGAGATTCAGAGGACAAGATTCTATGTGGGCAAAGTTCACTAAAGCCAAATATTGCATCAGAGCTCATCCTGTGTCCAAAGTATGGGTATCTGGTAATTCCCATATTTGGAAAAATCTGACTCAAGCTAGAGCAAAAGCTGAACATAATATGATCTGGAAAATTCATAGTGGGAACAGCAGTTTTTGGTGGGACAATTGGACAGGCTATGGAGCCTTAGCCACCTACTGTCCAGACCAAAGAAATCCTGTTAATACCACTTGGAACAACTTCTTTAACAACCAGATTTGGGATGCTCAGAGACTGCATAATGTTCTTCCAGGATGGCTAGTAGATAACATCATAAATATGAAGATTGGCTCAAATAATAGGACTGACACACTGCTTTGGAATGCTTCATCAAATGGCATATTCACTAACAGGACAGCTTGGGACTCCATCAGAGATGCTAGAGATGCTAGAATGACTGATCCCATTTTCAAGAATATGTGGAATAATAGTGTTCCTTTTTAGCTTTCCTTTCTTATGTGGAGACTGATAAAATTTAAGCTTCCTTTTAATGATGTTATTTGCAGGTCTTGGAACAGAAGCCCAATCGACTGCTTATGTTGTGCAGACCCACAGCCTGAAACCATCAAGCATCTATTCATAGATTCAGAACCTGCTCAAAGCTTATGGACATACTTTGGACAGCCTATGGGGATCAAATATCAAAGCAGAACAGTGAAAAGATTACTACAAGATTGGTGGCAAATTAAGGGAAAGAATGCTATTCAAAATCTCTTATCCGAATCTCTTAACCTTATCTAACCTTATCTGACTTCTTTTTATGCTTTTATTGAGCCGGGGGTCTTTCGGAAACAGCCGTCCTACCTTGGTAGGAGTCAGGTCTGCGTACACTCTACCCTCCTCAGACCCTACGATGTGGGATTTCACTGGGTTGTTGTTGTTGTTGTTGTAATGCTATTCAAAATATGATGATACAAATCACCCCCATAGTGATTTGTTGGATACTGTGGACCACAAGATGCTCATGTAGATATGGAACACAAACCAGATTTTATGTAAGGAGGATGGAGCAACAATGCCACTGGTTGATTAAATCAGCTATGGATAAAGCTTATCCGATGCACAAGATGGACCTACAATGGAATCAATTGTGTGAGACTGTTGATAAAATGAGGCATAAGACAGTTACTAAGATTGTGAGATGGAATATGCCTAGTGAAGACTAGATTAAAATCAACACTGATGGTAGTTTCAAGAGAGAAGATGGGAAGGCAGGCATAGGGGGAATTGCTAGGGACTCTGATGGAAATATGCTCTTTGCTTTTGCTGCACCTGTCCAATGTAGAGATCATAATATTGCGGAAGCTTTGGCTGGTCTATTTGCTATTCAATGGTTCAAAAACAGTGGACACAGACGCTGCATCTTGGAAATGGACTCTGTGATCATTGTTGACATGATGAAGAATAGGACATCTCAGAATATTAATTTAAAGGCCATTATAGAATATGCTGCTGAACTAACTGTCAATTCTGAGATCATTTTTGCACACTGTTACAGAGAATGCAATCAGGTGGCCGATCATTTGGCTAAAATAGCTGCTATGTTGGGAGAGCAAAGAGTCTATGACAACATTGAGCAGTTGCCTGATGGTGCAAAAAAGCCTCTCTTACTGGACAAGAGACAAGTTCCTAACATTAGGTATGACAAGGCCAACTTTTTTGTTAGCTAAGTTTATAGCCTGTACAATAGGATAATGTTGCTGCATTTATGGAGTAGCATTATTATAAGGCTGCAATGCAGCCTGTGATGTATACATGGGGTTTTGGTCTAGTCCCCCCCATATCTTTTGTGTACCATTTACATAAATAAATACATCACCACCAGGACCCATCCTGGTAATTATAATTTAAAAAAAAAAAAGTTACTAGGAAAACTCGAACCAAAGAGGTCCAAAATGTATTCAGGAAACATAAACCCAAAGTCGATTTGCACAAATAGCGACGACTATCATCCAAAAACTAATTAAAGAACAGATTGTCCCAAGTTACTACTATAACTTTCTAAAACTAGTTTCCACTTTCCAAATCAAAGCCAAAAGTTAGACAAGCTAAACTATTTGTGCTTTCAAAATTAAACAGTTGGTCCCAAATGGCATGGGTTCAGCTTTCAGGATCAGAATAAGCCATCCCATGTGCCAAGCTACATTTTACTTGATCAAATAGTACTTATATATATATATATCCTCAAATCACATACCATTACTTCAATAAAGACAGACGAAAAAGATGCATCTCCATAAAAAAGGTACTCATATTAGATGTATTAATCCAACCGCAATCGGCAAAACTTCGATCCCACAGTAAATAAATGCTTGCAACCACCGGAAGATTTTTAGGAACTATAACCCTCCAAATGGCAGGACAAGAAAATTCAAATGCAAACAATACAGAAATACCCTAACAAACTTTTTGCAAGTGTCCTGACTCCGCATACTAAGGAGAAGCATAAAACATAAAGGAATTGGGAGGTAGATGATTTATCTCTTCTTGGAGACACCAACAGTCTTCCCCCTGCGGCCAGTGGTCTTTGTGTGCTGACCACGTACACGAAGGCCCCAGTAGTGACGCAAACCACGATGATTCCTGTCAGCAACAGACATGATAGATATAAGACACGTAAAAAGGCACAATGCTTTTAATCACTGAGCAACTCTACTTGTAAGAAGATGTTAATAGCAAAAGCAAGGCCTGATAACACACCTGATCTTCTTCAGCCTTTCAAGATCATCCCTAAGTTTCATGTCAAGGGCATTAGATGTAACTTGGGAAAACTTGCCATCCTTGTAATCCTTCTGCCTGTTCAAAAACCAATCTGGGATTTTGAATTGGCGAGGATTAGCCACAACCACCATCAAGCTGTCAAGCTCTGCAGCAGAAAGTTCTCCAGCCCTATGGGAATAGGGCAGAGAAACAAATTTAGACAACCTTGCACAAGGCTAAAATATAGAGCTGGAAAAGAGCACACAGAACTCTTAATGCAACACCTATTACTATGTCACTTGGTTGCACCCTCAATAAACTACAAATAAAATAGCTACAACTTTTACTAAGTTGGTCTAATCCTTTCTTGTCAGAACACCATAAACACAGGTCATAGAATATTAATGACCAACTGGAAACTTCTGTGGTAAAGAGTAGCACCAGATCCATTTACCAACATACAGATATCTTAATAGGAATGAAGAAACTAACTTTTCTAGAGATGAAGCAATTTAGTTGATTATAATTTGGCAATCAAGTGGGCACTTTTTACTGAAGAGAGATGCAAATGAATAAAAATAAGAATATACATCTGGTAACGAAAAGCAAGAGCACACACGCCAATTTTATCAAAAATAACAAATAAACAAAAAAGAATATAATTAAGCAAAATTTGTCAAGTAAAAACAAAAAATTAATGAAGTAAAAACGAAGTCAATCAAATAAAAAGGCCACTTTGAGTTTTTATTCAGGTGCAATTACATTGTTACGTTTTGTAACCCGGATTAAAAACTGAGTTTCCTAGTACATATTTTTCCTATAAAAAATAACTAATACATTTATCCATAACATCTCCATATAAATTGATATATCATATTTGAAGGCAAGCTTTTAGCTCCGCTATGCAAGCACTATGGTGTGGCTTAAGCAAAGCGAAACATCTAAACTGAGTTACTTCCATACCCCAAAAGAATTGACTATCATCTACTCTGATGATAGAGAGCTATTCAAAAACCTCAGCAGCAGAAGCTAAGTGTTTTGTACCCAAAGGTCCACAATTTTAAGCCCTCCCCAAACTGGTTGCCCTTCTAAGCTCCACCTCTGACATAGCAAGACAACCACCCATCTTATACCAACCCTCTGTCACATTCGTCTATTTTTATTTTTTTGATTAAGCACCGGGTGTCCGAGCTAATCCCGGGGGTGCACAGGCCCTCGGCAAGGAGTTTCCCGCAAGTGCACCACGGGTAATTCAGGGTTTTACCCAGTCCGATGGCCCTCAGAAATTGTTTGCACCCGATGGGTTTCGAACTTGAGACCTTGAAAGGGAGCACCCCAAGGCTCAAGCCAATTGCCACCAGGCCAACCTCTGTCACATTCGTCTATTGCGATCACCATTTCCATTTTTGTTCGCCATAATGTAAGTGAAGGATACCTTTTGCATCCATTTTTCAATTTACTAGTACTTTGGTTATATATACTTAGTAGTAGCCGATACCAGTAAAATAATAAGAACGAATACCCTATACTAACAACAATTGATCCCTCAATAACTTTCTTGTCTCTTCCATTCTAGACTCTAACATCACATTTCTATATCTTCCGATTTCTAGAAAGACAAAAGACGATAAAACAATCAATAAACTACACCTCAATCTCATACTAGTCAGACTTAATATTATCAACGAATTAACTACTTTTTGATTATTAACTTAAACAAATTAATTTTTCTATTTTTTTTCCGGATCTGCAACACTGCTTCCACATGTATAATCCACCAGAGTTGACCACAGCTTTTTAAAAATTATTACACCACTTAGCCCAATAAACAAATATTATAGAACATTATAATACCTAAAACAAAAACACTATACATAATGTATCAACCTTGTATAATAGTGTATACACAAACTCAAAGTATGTGCTATGTGGCGTAAATATTTTCAAAAACTAGACATAGAGCGTAAATTTTTCCCAAATAAAAAAGAGCAACATGGGAAAACAAATAAATAATGATAATAAGCTTCAAAGAAGTAAGGAAAAGGGAAATAACCTTTTGTTCATATCGATGTCAGCTTTCTTGCAAGCAATGTTAGCAAAACGACGACCAATACCTTTGATAGAGGTCATAGCAAACATGATCTTTTGCTTTCCATCAACATTTGTGTTTTGTACACGAAGAATGTGCTGAAACTCTTCGTTTGCAACCAACGACTGTATTTATTATTATTATTGAAACCAAAACAACCAAATTAAAAAACAATCAGTAAGCAAAAAACATAATAACAATTCACTAGAGAACAAACCATGGCTAGGGTTTCACTGTGTCACAGTGTGTCGGCGGCGGCGGCTGCTTTTGCTTTTGGAAGAATGCCACAAAACCCTAGATACTGGAAGCGAAAAATTAATTTGCAATGATACATAAATATGAGGGGTAAGGGTAGTTTGGTAATTGTGCCGTTACCTTTTTTATTTTTATTTTTCCTTTTAGTTCACCGCTCAATAGTCAATAGTGGATGCTCGATAGCGAGAGTAGGAAAAAAAACAAAAAAAACTAATTGTACAAAAATTATATTTTTCTATTTTTTATTTAGGGCCCGTTTGGCCATAAGAATTATTCACTTTTTTCAGGAAAATTTTTTCACTTTCTTTTTTTGAATCAGCATTTGGCCATGAAAATTCCAAATACAACTTGAAGTTATATTCTGGAATTTGAAAAACAAAAAAAAACTTGTTTTTCAAGTTTTTCACTTTTTTCATAACCAAAACAACTACATTTCAATAAAAAATACAATTTCAAAAATTATGGCCAAACACACCAACTCCAAAATTCCAAAAAAAGTGAAAAAGTTTTTGGTTTCTATGGCCAAACGCATACTTAATCTTTTGTGGGGAAGCCATTTAATGGACATATTTATTAAAAAAATAAAATTTTAAGAGATAAATGCCTTATTTATTTTTATTAATTATAAATTAAGACGTTCAAATTTGAATGTTAAGATTTGTATTGATCAAGACGTTTTAGTCTGAATTCACGTCTCAATATTAAGATGTTATAGTAATATTTGAATACTAAATAATTAAGATTTTTTTCTTTCTCAACATTTAATAAATACTAATTAATTTAATACTATATCAAATAATATACTTTTAAAAATTATATGGTAGTTGGTGGTGGTAATGGCTAGGACGGTGGTTGTCAGTAGTAGCTAGTTGTGATGGAGATTGATAGTAACAGTTAAAGGTGATAGTTGATGGTGGTAGTTAGTGTTATGTTACATCTGTATTATCGTACGGTAAGATGCGTCATATGTTGATTGATGTAAGCTCAGAGAGCAATGTTATCCTTAAGGTTATAAGCGTTCAAAACCATGGTTAATATGTGTTGGAGGGATTAGATGGTAATCGAATCGAGATGACTGAATTTCAGTGAAGTTCCCAATATATGAAGCAACTACGGACCGTACATTGGAGTTATGGGCCGCATGTCCACCGTACCGTCTGATCAAGGGAGGAGATTTAGAGAAGAATGGCCATCTACGGCCCCACATACAGTGGACATACGGACCGTATGTTGACACATACGGCCGCAAGTCCACCGCAAGTGGAAGGCTTGAAATTAGAGGCTCAACTCCTGTGCACTTGGTGAAAATCATAGATGAGTTCCTTCGGTTAGTTAAGGAAAAGGGATGCTTTCTTTTCTAGAAAATGAGATACATAGTTTTCAATTCTTGGTATGTCATTGCCAAAGCTTACCTGCTTACCTTTTCCAATTACATGTATTAATTTTTTGTTAATTTCTCGTATAAGAAAAAAAAATTGATTAAACTCGTGTTACTTACATATTTGATTATATCCATCTTTTGTATTCGGAAGTTTATTACTACCCTCTTGACTCTGGGAATTTATGCTCTCATTGAGTTCAAGGCTCAAATCAATAATAAAGACTCGCCCATTTGGTTTCATATAGATACAGAAATGAAAAGATGAGGATGGGGGGGGGGGGGGGGTTGTGGTCGGGATGCATAGGTGAGTCAACCTACGAGCATGGAAGAGCATGGTACTGTTACCCCTCTCTAAGTAAAGGTAAGATTCTTAGCCTTGTAGAAGACTCTATCTAAAATACAATAGGGACAAACATTTTTAGCTGCTCGTTTCGTATCTTGAAGAAAGAGTAGGCCAATCCATAAGCACGTGCAATTCCATCACCAACTGAGACCACTCGACTGATTTCATCCACTTGAAAATTCGTGTAAAAGTTGCTAATTCGACTTTCCAATAGACTTTTAGTTCCGCAGCTCAGGGAGAAAGTTTCAGGTTCTAAATGAAGCGGTGGGTTTCATTTTTCCATCATTTTTCGTTTCTCTCCGACCCAAAACACTTCCAAACACTTTCTAAAGGTTCCCCTACTGACTAGACTAAGTTCTACAAGATTATAGCCTAAATTACCCTCTCTAAAAGTCGTGACACTAGTTGGCTCATTTGCTTCCTTATTGTTGTGATTTAGAAGTTACTTGAAGCCGAAGGAAGATTTAGAAGGACTTGATCTGGCCATATGAGATTAAGATGTTTAGCGGATATGGTTCATCGTGGGTATCAAGTGAATCGACCAAAGGTATATAATGGTTATTCCTTATATCTTTTATGGGCATAAATCTGCACTTAAAGCGATTTCCGAACTAAACAGTCAAATGAAGAGTCCTTTATAAAGCATTCTACTCATACTGATCCATCTTTCATGTGCTATAGTATTTCCCTTGTCGGGAGTTCGTATCATGTCTAGTACTTGTCCTACGATTAGAAGAATTGACATTAAGTATACACCTATTGTCCCACAGTCTGTTGTTGTTTGAGTTTCACACCACCGAGCTATAATTGTTTGGGTACGGTATATTATGCACATCACTGAGTTATCAGTTGGGTACGAGATATACACACATATTATGGCCCGATACGATATGAGTTAAACATAGAGCCTCATTATGGCCCGGTACGGTATGCTATACACATGGAGCCTCTTCATGGCCGGTAAGTTACTATTATTATTATTATTATTATTATTATTATTATTATTATTATTATTATTATTATTATTATTATGTGATATGAAGCAGAAGCAGGTAAGCATTCCTTAGATTATCCTAGATTTTCGGTTACATTCAGTTATTCGTGTATATCAGTTCGGTTTCATCTTACAGTTATTCAGTTTGCCTTACATACTCGGTACATTCTTTCGTACTGTCATCCCTTTGTCGTAAGAATTGTATTTCATGTTGCAGGTCCTGACAAATAGGCCTCCTCAGTAGGTGTTGCTCGAGTTCAACTTGATTGATAAGCTCCATGTCATTCGGAGTTGCCAGATCTAGAGATTTTGGAGTATGTCGATGTATAGTCAAACCTCTCTATAACAGCATTATTGGGTCCAAAAAATTTTAGTTGTTATAGAGAATGGTTGTTATATACCTATAAGGCAAAAACAATGCATAAAATCTATTTTTTAAAATTTTTAATTGCTAATTTTTAAGCTTAATCACACTGTGTATAACGAAGGGAAATCGTTTAATGATGAGCATACACACAAAAAAAAACTTTATCAAAAATATTGTACTAAAGGATCAAATGCTTTGTCAAATCTCTACGCTTATTATTGGTAATCATAAATATTCTAATTTTATAAAGATGATTAATTATTCTATTACCAAAATCAGAAGATAGTTGTTATATGGGGGTAATTTTAAAAGGAGTTTACTGTTATAAAGTTGGTTGTTACTGTTATAGGCAAAATGTTGTTATAGAGAGATAAACTATAACATAAAAAATCGGTTCCGAAAACACTTGGTTGTTATAGAGAGGTGTTGTTATATGTAGATGTTGTTATATAGATGATGTGTGATTGTATATATAAACATGATGAGTAGGTTGGGACCTTGTCCCGACCACAATATAGTTGATGTTTCTCAGAGGCTTGTAGACATGTCCCGTATGTACAGTAGGTAGTATGGCCTTGCCAGCCTTGATGTTGTTACTTAGATCACATGGTGGCCTTGTTGTCCCTTATATATATCCCTTTCGGGTCGTGGTGGCCTCATCGGCCTTTATATATATAATATGATATACTTATTCATATTCGGATTATTGCAAGTTGCGGTCTTGTCGGCCTAAAACATTATAGGTTGTTATATTATTTGGTCTTGTCGGCATAGATTTCTCTATACATGTTCAGCTGATATGTATTACATGTTGGTACGCTCGGTCAAGTAAGGCACCGAGTGCCAATCTTGCCTCACTGAATTTGGGGCACAACATGCTAGTAGATGCTAGTGATAACTAATGATAGTGGTAATTGATAACGATGGTTGGTGATATATATAGTGGTGATCGTCAATAGTAATTGGTGCAATTGTTGATAATGTTGGTTGGTGCTGGTGATTGAAATGGTGGCTAATAATGACAATGGTTCACATGGTGGCTAAGCGTGGTAAATAGCGATAGTTCATTTTGGTGGGTTCTGACGGTGACGGGAGTTAATAATCGCGGACGGCAACTGCGATGGTTAGCGATGAATGTAGAAAGAGTTGTGTAAAAATGTCATCCTTACATAAATCCTTGAATTGATAACACCTTCATGCGCCTAACACCTGTACAAGTCTTAGTCATTCAGATATATTCAGACTCATTAAGCAGTTGTTAAATTAAAAAAATAAACACATCTAATGCTTAAGATCTGAATAATTAAACTTAACTTAATTAAAAAAAAAATACGTTAATAATTGAGAAGATTCAAATATGCATTAAAATACAAACAAATGAGCCATAAGTGTGTTACAAATTGTATATAATGAACTTATAAGTAGCTTCAACTTTAGTTATCAACAAAGGCCAATTATATTATTATTGAAAATAATCTACGGTAGAAATGAACGATATTTTCAAGTTTATCTAGAAAAAAAAAGTAACAGACATAACATATTTGGGATATGTGAGTAGATATTTAACTTTAAAAATTTGGCATACCCGACCCTGGGAAAGAATTTCCATATATGAGTAGAAGAAACAAAGGCAAGAAAACATTGTGACAAAACTATGTGTCAATCCAAATCTAGTAGTAAACTTTACCATGAATGGATTTTACGTTAAGATTTATTCAACAACTACTGGAAAAGAACGTTGATTTTGCAAGACTTAAACTGTAAATTGATCTTTTTTGCATTAAAGATTTTAGAATGAAGAGAAACTAAATATGAGTAAATTGATCTTTTCTGCATTAAAGATTTTAGAATGAAGAGAAATTGCGACGATTTTTATACTTTCAACGGAAAAGGGCCAAAAATACCCCTAACTTATTGGATTTGGCTCAAAAATACCCTCCTTCCACCTATTGGTCCAAAAATGGCCCTTCGTCTATCTATTTGGACCGAAAATACCCTCAATGTCATCTTTTGACTTAAAAATGCTCCTAAAACTAACGGTTGACTAAATGAGGCTTTATAAAAAGCCTGTGGCAGTGTATGATTGGATCAGATATTAATTCAATGTGAATTAAATTATTCAACCCATATATATTGATGGGACCGAATCCAAATTTCTAATTATTCCTTTTGCTCTTCCTCATATATTCACGAGGAATGTGATGACTAACATACATCGCTCATATTTTGTCATTTACATATATAATAGACGATCATCACATTAGTTCGATAAAATTATATTATTACTGCTACTCCCAAGTCTAAGAAGCAACAACGTTTAGTAAAGCTATAGGAAATTAGTCACAAAAATAGAACGAAGAAGAGACTTATCTGGGAGCTAGGGGGAATGAAGTGATTTTCTTCACTTTGCACAACAAATTACTCTCGACTCGGTCGAAATGAAATTCCTAAATAGAGTAAGGCGCAATGCAGATGAAAGATGACGAGGTGGTGGTTAATAATTAGGAATTCGGGTTTAATTATATAGGTGAGTTGGATTAACATATATGAGTTGAGTAGTTCAATTCACATTGAATTGGTGTTTGGACCAATCATATACTGCCACGTGGCTTGTTATAAAGCCCCGTCTAGTCAATTGTTAGCTTTAGGGGCATTTTTAAGCCAAAAGATAACGTTGAGGGCATTTTTGGTGCAAATAGGTAGACAGATGGGCATTTTTGGACCAATAGATGGAAGAAGAGTATTTTTGAGCCAAATTCAATAGGTTAGAGGCATTTTTGGCCCTTTCCGTACTTTCAATAATAGTTTTTTTCTTTTAAATTACAATGGTTGAGGCCCAACCAACAATCGTTGTGTTGTGTGAGGCTACATTCACCTTTTGACACTTGAATAGTGGGACTAATTTGCACACTTCACTCACTACCCCAAGGCCCCAACCCCGGTCCCCCTCTTTCGCCCACCTCTCTTCTCTTTCATTTTCTTGTGATCCCTAACCAATATCCAACTCTCAAATACAATTACAAATTGAAATTTTAGTCCATTTCCTTAATTTACGGCACGAAGGCTTCATTTTATTTTATATGATTGTCTTAAAAAATAAAACAGAGGTAAAAAAAATCATAGTTATAGTGTATATTTTTAAGCCAAAGTGCGTGTAATGAGTTACTCTAACTATTATAATCAATCTTATATTTCTTAGCTTAGTAATCGAAATTATTGAACGGAAAAGGCTCAAATATGTCATCGAACTATCGAAAGTGGCTCATTTATGTCACTCATCAATAGTTTGACTCATTTATGCCATCGAACTATAAAAAATGCTTCATTTATGCCACTCATCAATAGTTTGGCTCATTTATGTCATCGCCCGTTACCAAAATAACTCATCCATGCTATTTTTCATTAATGCTGGTTTTACAATACCAGATATGACACGTGGCCTCCAATTTGAGGTTTACGTTGTTTAATTAAACCAATCCAATTTTAAATCCCAAATTAATTAAAAAAATCCGACTCATCCACAACCATAATCTAGTTGGAAGCCACATATCATATCTGATATTACAAAACCGACGTTAATGAGAAAAGGCATGGACGAGTTACTTTAGTAACGGCGATGGCTGCCAAACTATTGATGAGTGGCATAAATAAGTCATAGTTTGATAACATGTTTTAGCCTTTTTCGATTATTAAATTACTTCATTTTATCGAATATTAGTCGCTACTAGTACTATAATCATTGTTAGTAATATTTACTCCCTCCAAATCAAAAAAAAGAGTCCACTTAACCTTTTTTTTCTTGGATAAAAAAAATCACTTAGCAAATCAAGAAAAAATTAACCTTGCTTTTTCACATTTGCCCCTATTAACTGTTATATGATTAAATTCCAATGCCTATTTAATTTTATATGATCAAATCCCAAATTCCCAATGTCTATTTAATTAGGAATAGTTTAATCAAATTACCTATTTTAGAAATTAATATTTTTTTTAAAAAATGTGAATATAAGTTAATATTTCTTAAAGTGTACAAGTGACTAAATGTACTATTTTTTTGTAAATAGAAATTAATATTTTCTAAATTGTGCAAATGACTAAATGACTCTTTTTTTTTATCTAGAGAGAGTACTAAATTACTATATTCTATCCATGGCTTGTCTAGCATAAGAATTCTGGGCTCAGAGGCTAGTCTCACAAGGGAATTGGGCCGCCCTTACATTGGGCTACAAAAGCAAAAAATTGAAATAGGATTGGTAGGGGCCGCGCGAACGCAGGCCCCCGCTGTCACAAATTATGACGTAGGCTCGGCCACTTGGGCCGACCTTAGGCGGGCACCCCTCCAAAGTGCAATGGAGGCCACCAACCTAGGCCATGGGCCTTCATGATCACCCATTGACCCCGTCCAGGTAAGTAAGTTTTTTGTTCCTCCTTGGCCCTCTTTTATACTCACTTGGTGGCTTATCCATCTGCTTTGCTTGGTGATGTGGGACAAAATTGCCTCATCTTTCATTATAGTATTGACTAACAGTTTCTCATTGGCCATATACTTGGCCAGCTATTAAAATTAATAACGGCCTCTAAACTATGAACTAAACAAGATATCAATTACAGATAATTTAAGAAGATTTGCTTGAACTTTAAAAAAATTAAAGCGATAGGCTTAGCGGATGGTTTGCTTATCTTTGTGTGTATCATGCAGAAATTATTGTAGTACTTCAAATCTATAACTTAACTAATATAAATATCCAAATTAAGTAATGACGTTGACCTATTTTTTCAAATAAAGAAACACCAAACTAGCCATCGGCTTTATTTTATTTGAAAGACCTCAATAGATTCATAATAGTTTTAAATTGTAATATCTATTGCCATGCTTGATTTTGTGGAAATTTAAGTTCAATGAGTTACCTGAATACTGATTATTAGAAGTTTCATCGTGTCATATGGAGTTCAGCTAGATGCCTAGATCTATGTTGTGCTACTCCATTACCTTTTGCTCAAATGATAAATGCTTCCTATTGATTTAGAAGATTAATAAAGAATTATAAAATTAAAAAAATGAATATATACGGCATTGCTGTGTTTATGGCAGTTTAACTATTTTTATCATGCTATTGATACCACAGTAAAATTTATCCGCACTTATTTACGTTAAATCATACTACTTTAATGGATTAAGTTGTAATAAGTTGAGTATGCATATTAATTAACCAGAATTTAATAATAAATGCATGTACAGACACACCTCGTGACACTGCTTCTTCGGATTTTTTAAAAAATATAAGATGCAAAGAAAAATATTACTTATAATATATATAAAAAAATGACAGCACTTAAACATCAGCACTTCGTTCAACTGGTTCAATGGGTCTTTCTCCTTCCGGATATCGGTGAATTGAGCTCCATTATACTCTAATTTTATATTTTTTAATCATTAGTTAATCTCTATCATCCAGACCCATTATGGAATTAAACAGGTATGTTATTGTGTTTAACATTTCTCAAAAGATTAGTTTCGTGATGGGAGTGAACAGACAATCTCATATGAGGTAAAAGACAAGTAAAAAATCGATCAAACCAAATTTTATGTTAATTACGTTACAATTATAATCATCTATTTTAGCTCTAATGATGAATTATATAGTATTGTTTCGGATAAAACTATCATTGATTCAGTATAAAAAAAATTGTCAAGAAAAAAATGTAGTAATGTACTTGAATTGTGTTTTATTAATATGATCTAAATATTATATTTTTCAAATAAGATGTTGTTACGCTGATTTGATCTTTTTTCGCTTCTTTAAATTAGGAACACCACTCTCTGTCTTTTCAAAGGAATTATTCATTAGTGGTTATGAAGAGTCAATTCCTCAAATAGTCACTCTAAGCAAATTATCTAATGAAGTCATTTTTTTTTTTTTTTGGTTCTTCGTATGATCATTCAATTTTATATATTTGTCTTACAAAATAACAAGAGCTAACAGTTACTTTAAAAACAAGAAAAAAGGGGCCAAAGTAGTCCCTTAAGTTTGAGTTAAAACGTAAAATACTAACAACTTTTTAATTATACAAAATAGTACAACTTTAGTTCAACTCTAACTAGAAATAAAAAAAATTAAAAAAACCTTTTCAGTTTGATCAATGAAAAAATATAAAATAGCTTATATGTACTCCATTTGCTTGGAAACTTAGGAGTTCAAGAATAAAATTATGTGCTCTATTTATTCATTTTATGAGTGATTTTTATCTCGATAAAATAATTAAAATTAGTTCTTAGTTTCTTCTACACTACAAATTATTGCCAGGAATTCATAATTAATAAGGAAGAGGATGAATTCCTTCAAACAAAAAAACTAGGTCCTAATAGGGAAAAAAAATACATATGCAAAGATTATAAAGGGTTTTCATAAAGAAAAAAAATATATAGATGCATATTGAAGGACATCATCATAATAATATATACCATTTGACATCACATAAAATGAGGAGATTATATATCATCATTGTGTACTAGATTTTTTTAAAGTTTTCAAACATTATTTTTGTCAATGTTTTAATATAATTTGGGTGAAAATTATTTCCACCCTCCAACCCTTCTAAAAAATTTAAATATCCATCCCAATTTCAAACAATAGTTGTTCCTCTCCTTTTTCTCATTTAAAATTTTAAGTACCTATTTCACCCTCTATGTTACACCTTTCATTTCTTTTTTACTTTTAAACATTTTTTTTAATTCAATATCATGAACTTACTTATAGGACCAAAACAATCTAATTACAAAGTAAGAAAGTGATAAATAGTTGGATGACTATTATTATTCGATGTTAAAAAATAAGGGATGTTCTAACTCAGAATCCGAACTTTGGCCCCTTTTCACAGGGCCTTAGAATGATTTTGAGAGACTACGTATAAAAATATAAAAAAAATTCGTGCTCACTGCCTAAAATGCATTGTTGCAGCGGAAGGATTTCTGCTGGAACGAGACCGCTGCAGCGAGGAGGGGTCCCGCTGCAGCAAAGGTGTGGATTCTTCAGAGGCCGCTGCAGCGAAGGGGTTTCTCGCTGCGGCGGTCCTCATTAAGTCAGAAACCCGAGATTAAATACCTTATTTTGACCCCACTCCTCACATAACTCCAAAAATAGTTCCCAAGAACCCTTGAGGCGAATTTCCTAAGGCAAGGTCAATACTCCCCATCAAGGTAACTTTCCATCATTAATCGCGTTAGTTCTTTAATCATATTAACTCCTAGCACCAAATAAAGGCTGGTTTGGGGAAGAATTGAAGGGTTAGAACACCTAAGTTCATGAAACCCTCAAATATTAATGGGTTATTGTTTATTGGTGTTTATTGATTGTTTAATCATCTAAGGGTAGAGATTATCACTTCATAGTTTGGGAATTGGATATTCAATGATGGGAATTGTTTGTTGAGACCTAGGGTTCCAATAAAAATGGAAACTTTGGATAAAACCAGATTTGTAGGTTGAAATGATTAGAGAACCCACTAACTGATTCAATATGATGCTTGAGACTAGCATTATGATGATTATGATCCTAAGGATAATTAACCCATTGATTAAGGGTAGAATTGGTGGAGTTGTCATCCCCAATTTGTTATTGTTAAGTTGATGATCCTTTACTTACTTAGAATTATAATTCTAGACTTTGAACGTTCCAAAGCTTTGAGGAAAGGAAAAGCTATTGCGGAGTGATTGCATTGTTCCAGTTCGACTTCGAGGTAGGTTACGGTTTACTTTAGTTAGACTTTGATTAGTTGATTGTATATGTCGTAGAATCTATGGGAGAAAGCATGTCTAGGAATTCGGACATGGAGTTTGGGTCATTATTGTTAGTTGTATGATTAAATTGTGTGATGTGTTTCTCTATTGTTGAGGTGGATAAACTTGAATTGTATTCTTGATACCATTGCAAAGAAGGTGTTCATACATACCTCCTGATACTAATTGAGATAACTTCATATTGTATTATCATTGAGCAGATTATTTGTGGGTCTTATTGTGACTTGTGTTATTTGGTTATGTGACGTCGATGTTGACTTGATACGTATTTTTGAATCATTCCTTGTGATTTGATTATGAGACGTTGTTGATGCTGATTGAGATGGAGCATATGTATCTTTTAAGGCACATTTGACATGGGGTGACGATGTAGCCTAGTGTGAGCTCGTGGTCCGAGGTTCATTCCGGAACGAGTGGTACATGGACACCATGGGTCCCCTGCAGGTCATGGCTATTTGGGGAAAACATTACCATTTAGCATGTGTATACAGATATGTGACAGAGCTGGAACTTTATTGTTTATTCTACTCCTTTTGGCTGGAGCTTTGGTGTTTCATTGTTGATAATTGGTGACTTATTCTGAAAGTGGATTATTTGAGGATCTTATTCGTGATACATATTTGTTGTGCCTGTCTACCTATTTCGTTTATTTTATGTATGTATGCATGAAACTAATCTTAGTCGGCCTATGATACATACTAGTACGTGTTGTTTGAACTGACCTACACTTGCTGCACTTTTTTTGTGAGGGCAGATTGTTACACCCCGAATTTTTGCACGTTAAAGTTGCATCATGAATTAGTCGACGCAAGTTCAAACGAAATTATCTTGAGGTTAAAAGGGATAGAGATTATTAATACAAATGGTTATAAGGGTCTATAAATAAGATTAGTAAGTGACGAAGGGTTTGGAGGGTGAATGAATCGAAGAAGCATGAGTTTCGTCAAAAGTCGGCAAGTTAGGAATACGATAACTTGTACTTTTGGGGAGATTATGAGTGCTTCACATGCTAAGAAATTAATAATATGAAGTATTTGAATTATATAATGGTCTCTTGTTATGTTTGAAAGTCAAACGAGTTGTAATACGAAAGTCGACAAAGGCCGTCGCAAGTTAAGTTTGTAAATTTCATTGAAATTTGGGTCAGATGTCGTGGAGCTTTTCTCTCAATCTACTTGGAGTTACGACATGATCCACCTATCAAATAGAAGGTCTACAAGTCTAGTTTCCAGCACATTTTACCGTTCATCGATATGACATCGGAGTAGAGAGAACTGCTGCGGGAACAGTGAGTATGGTCGGTGGCTTCATTTTAGCCCTTGTATATATATGGCCCTTGAACGATTTTTGCCCTATTTCTTTAGCTCCAAAGACCAGAAAAACCCTATTATACTCCCTTAAACATTCCTTTATCAATCCTATCCAAACTTAAGAGCTAATCAACCAACTCTAATGCAAGGAACAACGTGGCAATCATAGAATTGTGATTTTCTCGCCATTTCACTTCTCGGAAAGAAACCTCACCTTGAATTAACTTGTAGTTTGGAGTGTTTTTCATCATTTAAGGTATGTTTTAACTTATTTTTAATCTCTTTGAGCTCCAACAAGTAATTAATCATAGAAATTGGTGCAAAACCTCATAGAACAAGCTATTCTATATTCTTATGAAACTTTCATGAACTTAGCTTATTTGTTGGACTGTTTTGTATGATTTTGTTGTGTTGTTTGGATCTGTGGTGATATGTATGGGATCATATTGAAGAGGAGAAGTAGAAAAGTAAAATTTGCCAGCATTTTACGGGGAAATTACGCTACAAAAAAGGCCTATAAATTCATGCCCATGAGTTGCTCGATTAAATGTCTAAATGAAGATTTCTATAAGCTATGACCTTAGTGTTGATCTTGAATTGTTCGTATTATGTAGGAAATCATTCGTAAGGTGTTTGAGGACTCGGGAAACATATATAACTCTATCGACGAGGTATGTATGACTTTCTATTCTCTTTGTGGCATGACTAGATTTCATATGACCTTTCATTAAAAAGTTGTTCCGTTAACTTGGATCGATCGCGTTTCATGATAATTGAGCTGACCCATACTTCATCTATGACTTGTAACAAAGTATATTCCACATTCCATATCTCCTTTTAGTTATCGATTAAAAGACTTTCCATTCAACTTGTGTCGATTAGGTTCCAAAATGGTTAAGCTTACCCCTTTCTCATGAATAACTTGTATTGAAGTATCTTTCGCATTTCATACCCCTCTTGTTTATCGAATGAAGAATGATATTCGTTACGGTACTCTTCACATTAAAGTTGAGTTGATTGTACTTCCTTTAATTGAGTTAATCCTTATCTTCTTGTTTATTGCTCAAAGGTGACGAACCTCCCGATGGTACACTTGTTCAGATAAAAGTTGTGTCGATCATATTTCATAAGAGTTTGTCCAACTTTGGCTTTGTGTATAATTCATAACAAGATGTTTCCCTGTACTTTTATTTCTCTGGCCTATTGATTAAATAATGATGAACGTAGCGATAATAACGATATTAGGAGGATAACGACGCTAGGTCACTCCGACTCTTTCTATGATATCCCTTCTGAGGTCGGTCTTGCATTGCACTTATATATATATGTATTTATTTTCATTACCGCGCCGCGCTATAGTCGGCCGAGCAGGAACGTAGATGTGCACCTAAATGTATTTCCTTCATTACCGTGTCGTGTCAGATACGGCCGGGCAGGACGTAGCTGTGCATACCACTGATCAGTTGGGCAGAGATAATGATATGATGATAAGCTCACCCCATAGAGAGATATATATTATTATATGATATAATATGTTATAAGCTTCCACTGTGAGGAATGATTTTTATGAGCATACAGTTATATTCACGTTGTGGTTGTGATTGCCCTCAGCGGCTTGTTTCAGAGTTCAGGTTGCCTTTATATCTCTCCTCTTGTTATTTATATTTCTTATGCTTAAACTTACCACCCTATATATTCAGTACATATTTCGTACTGAAGCCTTTTTGTGCGCTGTGATCATGCCCATAGGTATAGATAGACAGGTTGGCGTGCCACCCCAGTAGGCAGTAGGGTACCAGATGTTCAGCGGTTAGTTGTTGCACTCCATTTCTCCGGAGTTGTTGGTCAGAGTCTTGAGTAGGAATGCATGCATGTGTGTGTGTGTGTATATATATATATATATATATATTATGAGTATGGCTATGGGTACGTCGGGGTCTTGTCCTGACCAGGTGATACATATTAGTGCTCTTAGAGGCTTACAGACTATCAGTCAGTGTACATGTGTTGTGTTTGGCCTTGCCGGCCTTTTGACTAGTTATTTTTCCTGGTTGTGGCCTTGTCGGCCCTAGTTATGCATATATGTGTTGTTGGGTCTTTTCTACTTGCAGGTTGTCATGATATACTTCTTACAGTTGTTACAGCGGTCTTGTCGGCCTATAATTCATGTTACAGAGTTTAGATATCACAATTGGTTCGTTTGGCTCTTTGGGTGCCGGGTGCCGGCCACACCCCCCAAGGTTGGGGTTGTCATACCCCTTTTTAACCGGAGTTAGAGTTGAAGCGGAGTACAACATATTGGAGATTCCTAAATATGCTTTGTTTATTTTAAGGAGTCGCCACCTAATTAATTTTAACGGTGAATTAGGACACCTAGATATTAACTAAGGTAAAGTTAAAACTAAACCTCTGTTAATGGTCTGCTTAACCAATGTGATTCTAGGTAAGGGTTCTATATTATCCTAAGGGGAAGGGGTTAGGCATCCTTTAGAATCCGTTAACTTACGGTTATCCGACCAAACTTAGATTAATCAATTAATGTTGGATATAGTATTTAAATTTTAAGAAAATATCTTGTGCAAATAAGACTTATAGAAAGATATAACGATTTGTGCAAAAGAAGATTTTAAATGCCATTTATAGAAGGACTTCAAATAATGAGGCTATTTTAAAAAAAAAAAAAAAAATGGGACTAGTAATTCGTATAAGAGGAGATTTTAGAATGCTATTTGAAACAAAGGTTTTATAAATGTTGCTAACGCTTTAAATAAGAAGGCTATTGAAATAAGACCAATACTTTTATAAAAGGAAATCTTAGAATGATATTTGAAATAAAATTTATAATAATAATCAATAATTTTAAAAGGAAGTAGCATAATAAAATGAGTCTATACGAAAATAGGATAATCTAACATATAAGTAAAGAAGACGTAAATTTATGCAATCCTTTAATAAATATTTGAACGAACTAAACAATGAGATATTAATTGACTTTGGGTTTTAGGAGTATGAAAAAATACGAAATAGCTGATAGCTTTCTTTTGTCCATTTTCTATTATCTTTATCCATCAGCTTAATCAAGAATATACATGATTGGCTCAAAATCTGTAGAGTTATTTTAAAATACGTTTGCGTGTTGATGACGTTCTGAAATTAAGACACTAAAATATGATTCCTCTAACTCAAAAGAACTTATGCTATCAATTATTCTAGGGGGTAAATATTATGTATATTATAAATATAAAAGGAGAAAATGAAACTTATGGGAGATTGCTTGTGAGTTTTTCTCCTAAATTTACTACCCAATATGTTAAAGTTAACTCACTAAATTCGCTAAGTTCATCTAAATCAAGGAGAATAAAAGAAAATAAAATGTTAGTCACATAATACAGATCGAATGAAAATGAAATATATAAAAGTAAATCAAATGGGCCCAGCCCATTTTGGGATTGTTGGGCCTAAGAGCTGTTTGGGCTTCGGCCCAGCAACTTTTCTTGTATTGCTGTGGATCTGGACTGCTATTGGGGTGGACACGAGGCCGGGCAGAGAGGGATTTCGTTGGGCTTTCGGCCCAACACCGAATGCGGGAGAAGAACGAGTCCCTCGGACTCGTATGCGATGATCCTTCTTCGGGTGCAGCGAAGTGGGTGCGAATCTTCGATCTACACTCGAAATAACACAAACTCCGAAATCTCGGTACTTATACTCGAACGAACAAAATAGAATGGATTTAGTATTTTTTTTTTGAGGTAATATCAAGGAAATTGAAATTGATATCAAAAGAGAATTTGAACGATTAAAGACTGTATTTTCGGGTATTCCAAAGAGATTGAAATAACTCTTATTTTTCACAGATTTCAAAACGGCTATGAGTAATATTTCTTGGGGGGTTTCTGCGGTAAAAAAAAAATGGTGTTTTGGGGAAATTTTATGAATCAAAGATCTCGTTCTTGGGGGTCTTTTTGGTACCTTTCTCTTCGTTTTCCTTCCTTTCTTCAACTCCGATTCCTCCTCCTTTTATAGGTTTTTGCTTGCTTTTTCTTTGTGCTTGTGCTTGAAGACAGAGTGAAGGAGAAGCGGAGGGAGACAAGGTTAAGTGGGGAACAGGGATGAGTGGAGGAAGCGGAGAAGAAGGAGGAAAAGGGGGGGAAGTGGGAGCGGCGGCGAGGGAGCGGGAAAGGAGAAGAGGCGGCTAGGGTTTTTTGGGGGGTGAAGGGAGGCGGAGATGAAGGAGAAAGGAAAAAGGGGGCGGAAATGAAGATAAGGGAACGTTTCCCTTATTTTGCTGAGAAATGAATTGGACCCGGTCCATTTGTGGACCGGGTCAAATTTTAGACTGGGTATTTAAAAGAACGGACTATTAAATTAAACATGGACTGATCTAAACATTGAGATAAAAAGTATGGTCTAGTCCAAAAAATATTAGGAATTAATCGGACTTTGATTTGGGGTCCGGTAAGTCAATATACGGACTAAGTGCAAGAAATAGTTTGGCCTCTAAATTTGAATAAAAGACCCATTTTGATTAACGATGTACTAAGGGTGCCAGAATATCACCTAATACGGAAATAAAAGATCCGGATAATAAAATTATATGATGTTGCAATGACCGTGCAATAATATTAAATAACAAACGCTATCATAAAAATGTGCGAAATAAATGCGATGTGTATGCGCCAGTTGGTAGAACGTTGAGAAATGCAAGTTTTAATAATACTAAATAATAGCAGCAAATAAATAGTGGTAGTAATACTGCTAATAATGATAACAATAATGATAATGGTAATAATGATAATGCTGATGATAATGGTGATAAAAAAAAATAATAATAGTAAATAACAAATATTTGATAATTAATAACAAATAACAGTAAGGATAATGATAATAATTAATAATAATAATAATAAATATGGTAGTGATTAATAATTAAAAAAAATGACAATTATTGATAATAACAAAAATGATAATAAATTAATAATAATAACAGTAACAGTGGTAATAATAAAATAATAATGATAATAATAATAAGAAATAATAATGATGATAATAATAATAATAAATAACAGTTATTGATAAAACAATGATAATAATTAATAATGATAAATAACAATTATTGATAAAACAATGATAATAATTAATAATAAAAAATAACGATGATAATGATGATCAATAACAACAAAAATAACGCTCATAATAATGATTAGTAACTAATAATAATAATAACAATAATAATAATAATAATAATGGAAATAACAAGAATAATAATAATTAATGATAATTAGTAATAAATGATAATTTAAGAATAATAATAATAATAATAATAATAATAATAACTGCAGTGGAATAATAAAACGGGGCGTTAATAAAAGACTAATAATTATAGTAAAATTAAAATGCATATTTTTTAATTTCTCAAAATACCAGAGGTATAAATGGGTATTTCGGGGGAGAGGCGGGACAAAATTGGGTGTCAACAACTTGTCCCTCTTTGCCTGGTAATGATGAAAGAATTTTCGGGCAAAGACGTTGACTTAGTAGCCTATTTTGTCCCGGCTAAAGGATTGTGGAGGACTAAGGGTAAAGAAAATTACGGCCGAACTCTGGTCTCTGAATCGCCTACATATCTCGGGTTGCACGAGAATCAGGCCGTGTGTAGTTCTGGGAAGACTACGACACCTATGACTGGCAACTCATGATTTGATGCGAATCTTCGCAAAAAATATTGTCCCAGTGTCGAATTATGATGACACTGGGTATTGTGATAGAACCCTAAAAATTGATTGTGCTGGAATGTGAACGAGAAATTCGAATTTGGAGCCGAGTGTTCGAGGTAGATCTTTGACCCTTGTCGAGAAGTCTGCTTGTCCTTCCCGACGTATTGCCCCAGTTCGCTGCCGAAGAAATAGTTCCACGTTGCGCTAAAGCTCCTGCGAAACTAAAAACTAGATGAAAATAGTCAGTAAGAATAAATATTGAAATATAGCGACGCAAATGCGGTGCAATGTCCTTACGCTTTAATTTGAAAGGGCGGTGCATGGCCCATATAATGTATGAAAGGCGGTGCTAAGGGCGGTGCGCAGCCTATGCAGAAATTTACAAAGGGCGGTGCATGGCCCATGTAATAGATGAAAGCAATGCAAAGGGCGGTGCGCAGCCCATGCTGAAATTTAAAAGGGCGGTGCATGGCCCATGTAATGTATGAAAGACGGTGCTCAGCCTTATGCAGAAATTTAAAAGGGCGGTGCATGGCCTTATGCAGAAATTTAAAAGGGCGGTGCATGGCCCAGGCAATATATATGAAAGTGGTGCGAAGGGCGGTGCGCAGCCCATGCATCATATGAAAGGCGGTGCATGGCCTTATGCAGAAATTTAAAAGGGCGGTGCATGGCCCAGTAAATATATGAAAGGCGGTGCATGGCCTTATGCAGAAATTTAAAAGGGCGGTGCATGGCCCAGGCAATATATGAAAGCGATGCGAAGGGCGGTGCGCAGCCCATGCATCATATGAAAGGCGGTGCATGGCCTTATGCAGAAATTTAAAAGGGCGGTGCATGGCCCAAGCAATATATGAAAGCGATGCGAAGGGCGGTGCGCGGCTCATGCACCATATGAAAGGCGGTGCATGGCCTTATGCTGAAATTTAAAAGGGCGGTGTATGGCCCAGGCGATATAAAAGCGATGCGAAGAGCGGTGCGCGGCTCATGCATCATATGAAAGGCGGTGCATGGCCTTATGCAGAAATTTAAATGGGCGGTGCATGGCCCAGTAAATATGAAAGCGATGCAAAGGGCGGTGCGCAGCCCATGCATCCTATGAAAGGCGGTGCATGGCCTTATGCAGAAATTTAAAAGGGCGGTGCATGGCCCAGTAAATATGAAAGCGATGCGAAAAGCGGTGCGCAGCTCATGCATCATATGAAAGGCGGTGCATGGCCTTATGCAGAAATTTAAAAGGGCGGTGCATGGCCCAGTAAATATATGAAAGGCGGTGCATGGCCTTATGCAGAAATTTAAAAGGGCGGTGCATGGCCCAGGCAATATATGAAAGCGATGCGAAGGGCGGTGCGCAGCCCATGCATCATATGAAAGGCGGTGCATGGCCTTATGCAGAAACTTAAAAGGGCGGTGCATGGCCCAGTAAATATGAAAGCGATGCGAAAAGCGGTGCGCAGCTCATGCATCATATGAAAGGCGGTGCATGGCCTTATGCAGAAATTTAAAAGGGCGGTGCATGGCCCAGTAAATATATGAAAGGCGGTGCATGGCCTTATGCAGAAATTTAAAAGGGCGGTGCATGGCCCAGGCAATATATGAAAGCGATGCGAAGGGCGGTGCGCAGCCCATGCATCATATGAAAGGCGGTGCATGGCCTTATGCAGAAACTTAAAAGGGCGGTGCATGGCCCAAGCAATATATGAAAGCGATGCAAAGGGCGGTGCGCAGCCCATGCATCCTATGAAAGGCGGTGCATGGCCTTATGCAGAAATTTAAAAGGGCGGTGCATGGCCCAGTAAATATGAAAGCGATGCGAAAAGCGGTGCGCAGCTCATGCATCATATGAAAGGCGGTGCATGGCCTTATGCAGAAATTTAAAAGGGCGGTGCATGGCCCAGTAAATATGAAAGCGATGCGAAAAGCGGTGCGCAGCTCATGCATCATATGAAAGGCGGTGCATGGCCTTATGCAGAAATTTAAAAGGGCGGTGCATGGCCCAGTAAATATATGAAAGGCGGTGATTAATGCAGGTGCAGTGCAATGCGGCTGCAAGCACACGCAGTGGCAAAAAAAATAAAAGCAATGTATTCGAAGGCAATACAAAATATTTGTGCGTTGATATATATTTGAAGAAAATAATTTGCAAGATTAGCTTATTGTGATCGCCGAAAGTTATTTATATTTGAAGACATAATTGATAGAAGAATGCTCAAACCGTTTGACGCGCCATCATTTCAAGGTCGTGCCTATTTCGCTCTTGCAACTTGGCAACCTGCATCCAAAGAAAATTTTGTAAGTTTGGGGAGGGGGTTGATTCGCGTTGACTTGGGGATCTGGCTCTTGCGCTTCGTGCCTCCAGCTTCGTGTGAACTTGTAACCTCCGCTCATTTTAAGTCTTGGCCGACTAGTAAACAGTTTGATTAGAATCACATTATTTCGAAAAAATAGACATAGTAAACTATATGTATGGTGATAAATAATTTTGCTGAACTCGGAACTGTGACACATTGTGAAACAAAGCGAATGCCCTTTTTCCGAAGTTTTCTTCTGCCCGACGACTCTGTCGAACAATATTCTCCCGAGTCTGTCGATGTTGTCTTACGGTGATCCCTTTTTTAAAAAAAAATTGTCCCAGTTTCTGGTGCAAGGGATGTTGATCTTTTCAAAATGGCGAGACCGAGCCTACACAGGCTGCCTATGTATCCCACTAGAGGAATCAGGTCGAGCGTAGTTCAATATTACAAGCGGCAATGCAATTGGGGAGAATAAAATGATGTGATCGAGGCCTATGCGGGCCGCCTACGTATCCCCCATGGGAATCAGGTCAAGCGTAGTTCAAATTACAAAAAGGATATTGAGGTTTTGTGAGAATGTGACCGAGGCCTATGCGGGCCGCCTACGTATCCCCCTTGGGAATCAGGTCAGGCGTAGTTCATATTACAAGCGGAAATGAAATTGGAATTTTGAAGTGATGTGACCGAGGCCTATGCGGGCCGCCTACGTATCCCCCATGGGAATCAGGTCAGGCGTAGTTCATATTACAAGCGGAAATGAAATTGGAATTTTGAAGTGATGTGACCCGAGGCCTATGCGGGCCGCCTACGTATCCCCCATGGGAATCAGGTCAGGCGTAGTTCATATTACAAGCGGAAATGAAATTGGAATTTTGAAGTGATGTGACCGAGGCCTATGCGGGCCGCCTACGTATCCCCCATGGGAATCAGGTCAGGCGTAGTTCATATTACAAGCGGAAATGAAATTGGAATTTTGAAGTGATGTGACCGAGGCCTATGCGGGCCGCCTACGTATCCCCCATGGGAATCAGGTCAGGCGTAGTTCATAACTTACATGCGGAAAAAATATTTGAGAGAAATTCTATCTTAAAGACCTAACCCGATATAGGTTTGTCATGCGTCCCGCTACGGGAGAGTAGTGCTATTACATGGAAAAGTGTTGAAGAATATTTCATGCAAATAAAAGAAGGTTTCTAAATATAATATCTCTTGACGGCATCTGCGTTGATAGCTTTCGGCCAAATTTCGCCATCCATTTCTGCTAGGATTAATGCTCCTCCAGTCAATACCCGATGAACCATATAAGGTCCCTGCCAGTTAGGTGCAAATTTTCCTTTGGCTTCATCTTGACATGGGAATATGCGTTTCAGTACCAATTGCCCTGTTTTGAATTGCCTCGGTCTTACCTTCTTGTTGAAAGCTTTGGCCATTCTATTCTGATAAAGTTGTCCATGACAAACGGCATTCAATCTCTTTCCGTCAATGAGCATCAATTGTTCGTATCGATTCTGCATCCACTTAGCGTCACTTAATTCAGCTTCTTGGATGATTCTCAAAGATGGTATTTCTACCTCAGCAGGTAACACCGCCTCTGTCCCATAGACCAAAAGATAAGGTGCTGCCCCCGTTGAAGTTCTCACAGTAGTGCGATAACCGAGGAGAGCTAACGGCAGTTTTTCGTGCCAATGCCTGTAATTATCGATCATCTTCCTCAGTATTCTTTTGATGTTTTTGTTGGCTGCTTCGACTGCCCCATTCATCTGAGGGCGATAAGGAGTGGAATTGCGATGAGTAATCTTAAATGTCTCGCAAATCTCCTGCATTAGATCACTGTTAAGATTAGCTCCATTATCTGTTATAATTGACTCTGGGATTCCGAATCGGCAAATAATGTTGCTCCGAACGAAATCTGCTACCACTTTCTTTGTTACTGACTTGTGCGAAGATGCTTCCACCCACTTTGTGAAATAATCAATTGCTACCAAAATGAACCTGTGTCCATTCTACGCGGCTGGCTCGATAGGACCAATGACATCCATACCCCAAGCTGCGAAAGGCCACGGAGAACTTGTCACATTTAATTCATTTGGCGGAACCCGAATCAAATCACCATGAATCTGACATCGATGACATTTCTGCACAAAACGGATACAATCTGATTCCATAGTTATCCAGAAATAGCCTGCGCGAAGGGTTTTCTTGGCCAGATTAAAGCCATTCATATGAGGCCCACATGTACCGCCATGCACTTCTTCAATCAACCGAGCCGCTTCTTTAGCATCAACACATCTTAATAATCCTAAATCCGGAGTCCTCCTATACAGGATTTCTCCACTTAGGAAGAAATGGTTTGCTAATCTCCGAAGCGTTTTCTTCTGAACACTGGTAATGCCTTCCGGATAGTCTCCTGTCTTAAGATATTTGTTAATGTCATAGTACCAAGGTTCTCCATCAGGCTCTTCGTCCACATAGAAGCAATATGCCTGTTGATCGTGCACATTTATCTTGATAGGATCTATGCGATTCTTGTCCGGGTGCTGAATCATAGAGGACAGAGTGGCCAAAGCATCAGCGAACTCGTTCTGTGTCCTTGGAACGTGTTTGAATTCCACCCTGATGAATCTCTTACATAAATCTTTCACGCAATGTAAGTATGGCAGTATTTTCCCGTTCTTAGTGGTCCATTCGCCTCGCACTTGATGAACCAGTAAGTCTGAATCTCTTATAACCAAAAGTTCCTGTATATGCATATCAGCGGCCATTCTGAGGCCAAGAATACAAGCCTCATATTCTGCCATATTATTGGTACACGGGAACTTGATTTTGGCTGAAATGGGATAGTGCTGTCCTGATTCTAAAATCAAAACTGCTCCAATGCCGACCCCTTTAGCATTTGCCGCCCCATCGAAAAACAGTCTCCACCCTGGGTACTCTTCTGCGATATCTTCCCCGATGAACAACACTTCTTCATCCGGGAAATAGGTTTTAAGGGGTATGTATTCCTCGCCCACAGGATTTTCTGCAAGATGATCAGCTATCGCCTGCCCTTTGACAGCCTTTTGAGTAACGTACACAATATCAAACTCGCTCAACAACATTTGCCACTTAGCTAGCTTCCCCGTAGGCATAGGCTTCTGGAAGATGTACTTGAGTGGGTCCATCCTTGAGATGAGGTAAGTAGTATATGCAGACAAATAATGTCTCAACTTCTGTGCAACCCAAGTCAAAGCACAACAGGTGCGTTCCAATAACGTATACCGTGCCTCGTAAGGTGTGAACTTTTTGCTCAAGTAATATATTGCTCGCTCTTTCCTTCCTGTTTTGTCATGTTGACCTAATACACATCCAAACGCGTTCTCCGATACGGACAAATACAATAGCAAAGGTCTTCCAGCTTCTGGAGGCACCAAAACAGGCGGGCTAGATAAATATTCTTTGATTTTGTCAAAGGCTCTTTGGCAATCTTCAGTCCATTTGGTAGGAGCGTCCTTCCTCAATAACTTAATTATTGGTTCGCATATCACCGTTGATTGCGCTATAAATCGATTGATGTAGTTGAGACGCCCGAGGAAACTCATCACATCTTTCCGACTCTTTGGGGCAGGCAACTCCTGAATGGCCTTTATCTTCGAGGGGTCTAACTCTATGCCCCTTCTGCTCACAATAAAACCCAACAACTTCCTTGCAGGAACACCGAATGCACATTTTGCGGGGTTCAACTTCAGATTGTATCGCCTCAACCTGTCGAAGAACTTTCTCAAATTCGTCAGATGGTCTGAGCTCTTTCGCGACTTGATGATGATATCATCCACATAGACTTCAATCTCTTTATGGATCATATCATGGAAGATGGTGGTCATGGCTCTCATGTACGTGGCCCCTGCGTTTTTGAGCCCGAAAGGCATCACCCGATAATAATACACCCCCCAAGGTGTGATGAATGCTGTTTTCTCTGCATCTTCCTCGTCCATCAGGATTTGGTGATATCCCGCGTAGCAGTCAACGAAAGACTGCAACTCATGCTTTGCACAATTATCAATGAGCATATGGATATTTGGAAGGGGAAAGTCATCTTTCGGACTGGCTCTGTTGAGATCCCGATAATCTACACATACCCTAACCTTGCCATCCTTCTTTGGCACGGGATCGATATTGGCTAGCCAAGTGGGGTACATCGTAGTTCGAATGACCTTGGCATCAAACTGCTTGGAGATCTCTTCCTTGATTTTTAAGCTCAAGTCTGATTTAATGTTTCTTTTCTTTTGCTTTATCGGAGGACAGGATGGATCAAGAGACAACTTATGCGAAACAATGTCAGTGCTCAATCCGGGCATATCGTCGTAAGACCAAGCGAACACATCTATATATTCCTTCAGGAGTTTGATCAATTCTTCTCTCTGCGACGGGGTCAAATGGACACTGATTCTCACTTCCATAATGATTTTTGAATTACTCAAATTTATAATTTCCGTTTCATCCAAATTTGGTTTCGGCTTATTTTCAAAATACTCGAAATCCTTAGTTAATCCCTCGGGTTGCATATCCCCTTCATCTTCTTCAGAATCTTGCTCGGCATTTCCTATGGGCTTGCTTGTTTCATTATGTGTCACATTCACAGTATTGGCAGATTTGTTAATTTGATTGCTGAAAAATAAAAGAAAATTAATTAAGCAAAGATGGAAGAAATATAAATAAAAGCATGGCTTGAAAATTGCATTTGAACTTCAAAGTTTAGAGGCAAAAATAACAAAAGCATAGACACGATTCAGGCCTCAATTTCAAATCGTGTCTGTTTCATCAAATGCTGAATACAATTAGTCTACCAAGACTCCCGGAGAAACGGGGGCGGGTTACAAATCCAATTGTTCAAACGACATCCTGGCTCTGCATCCCGGATAGTCGGGTCTTCAGAATACCCATCCGAAACCATACTGCATTCAGTTTCTTCTTCGGTGATGAATAAGTGTTTAAAACTTTCCAGGAGTTTGTCTTCAAGCGTTTCCTCTGGTGCTTGGGCAGCGGAAGCCTTAAGAAATGACTGATTCACGCAAGGAACAGGCTTTGGCAAGGGAATGTCACTTCTTCTTTTGAGACTAGCCGAAGCAATCTCTTCGGGGGTGGGCTCATATCCGAGACCGAAAGTATGCTTATGACCGGGCATTTGAATTGGTTCCACAATTCCATTCAAGTTCGGACCAAGGCCTTGACCGGGTCGGAAGCCATTCTTCAGCATCTCCCACGCCACCATCATAAGTACTTGTGGCAATTCCATTCTTTTCGCTTGAGCAGTGCACACATTCTCCTTAATATGAAAAACCGATCCGTCTAGCCTTTCCACACTTTGAATAGGAGGAATTGAACATCCCGGGTATAAAGAATTGTTGCCTTCTCCGTGGATCACTATTTCTTGGTGATTCCACACAAACTTCAGGCTCTGATGCAAAGTGGAAGGAACCGCGCCAGCCATGTGGATCCATGGTCTCCCGATCAGCAGGTTGTAACAAGTAGATATGTCCATCACTTGGAACTTCACAATGAACTCCACAGGCCCAATCTCCAGAAACAAATCGATCTCTCCAACAACATCTCTTTGGGCTCCGTCAAATCCTTTGACACTGACTTGACTGTCACGGAGTTTCCCGACGTCTATCCCTAATGCTCGTAGAGTGGCAACAGGACATATATTCACAGCAGAGCCTCCGTCGACCAATACTTTGGAGATGAACTTATCCCTGCATTTGATGGTGATGTTCAATGCTTTGTTATGCCCCAAACCTTCAGGTGGCAACTCGTCGTTATGAAAAGAGACCCGGTGGGCTGTCACACCCCATTTTAACCGGGTTGGATTTAAGGAGTATGACGTATTGGTGATTCCTATTTATTTGTTTTAAGGAGTCGCCACCTAATTAATTTAACGGTGAATTAGGACACCTAAATGTTAACTAAGGCAAAGTTAAAACTAAACCTCAATTAATAGTCTGCTTAACCAGTGTGATTCTAGGTAAGGGCTCTATATTATCCTAAAGGGAAGGGGTCAGGCATCCTTTATAATCCGTTAACTTACGATTATCCGGCCAAACTTAGGTTAATTAATTGAAGTTAAAGATGTAGCATTTAAATTTTAAGAAGTGGACTTGTAATGCTGCTAATGTTGCAAAAGAAAAATATGAACTGCTTAAAATAAGACTTATACATATTGCTAAGGCTTTAAGTAAGAAGGTTATTAAAATAAGACTAATACTTTGTATAAAAGAAAATCTTAAAATACTATTTGAATAAAATTTATAATAGTTGCTAATAGTTTTAAAGGAAGTAGCATAATAAAAATGAAGTTTACAAAGTATGATAACTTACATATAAGTAGAAGAAGATGCAGATTTATGCAATGTTTTAATAAATATTTAAAAGACTAAGCAATGAGGTATTAATTGACTTTGAGTTTTAGAAGTGTGAAAAAAATACAAAATAGCTAATATATTTCCTTTATCCATTTTTATTATCTTTATCAACTATGCTTAATGAAGAATATGCGTGATTTTGACTCAAAAAACTTGAAGAGTTATAAAAAATGTGTTTGAATTTATGTTTGCATATTAATGATGTTTTGAAATTTCTAGGATAGTAAGAATAAAATACGATTCTCTTAACTCGAAATATAAAATCATGCCATTTTGCAAATCAAAGAAATGAAACCAGAAAAGAAGAGAATAATCTTATGGGATTAATTGTTAATCTTCCTTAAACTAACTACCCATTACTAGAACTAAACCTACTGATTAATTATGATTTATCTAAACTAATAAAAACAAAACAAACAAAGAGTTAGTTACATAATACAAATTAAATGCACAAAATAAATAGAGGAGTAGATATTTTAAATGGGCTCAGCCCATTTTCGGACTGCTGCTGTGTGGGCTTTGGCCCAGAAAATTTTATGTTTTTTCTATTTTTCTTTGCTGCGAATGGGCTGGACACGGAGGAGATTTCGTTGGGCTCTTAGCCCGACACCGAATGTGGAAGAGGAACGAATCCCTCGGACTCGTATGTGATGGTCATGCATAAAAATGAAAGGGAAAAGGATTAGTAAGCGGTCAATGAACTGTATTGAACATATAAAATATAAACTCAAACGAACCTCTCAGAAACACTTGAGCAAGATACTTATCAATCATTAACGAATAAAAGAAAAAGGAAATTATGAAATCTAACCGCATGAATTCAACTGTGCATTAAAGAAACATCGTTTAATGACCATACACTATTTCATTTCAAAAATCCTCCGACTGATTTTAAGCTCCAGTATAGTGTCGAACAACGAACTTCATACTTAAACTAGACTGCACTCGATTTAACTTTTGGAAACAAAAGGGAAAACTGTCCTTCTCAATTTTAAGAGACAGATTTCAGGCCCAATTATGTTCAGTCCTAATTCAACCAATAGAGTGCTTCATTCGAGAATATAGGAACAAATATGTCATGGGGATACTTCAACAGAAACACAAACAACATAGGACATAGACCAAGATATTTGAGATAATTCCACCATTATTGGGTATGCTTAATATTTTTTAGATTGGAATGCAATGAATACGAACCGACAATCAACAAGATAAACAAATACATGGAACTTCATTACAACCATATGCTTGGCAGGCTCCCACATCAAACACATTTAAGATTCATCAAATAGCATGGTAGTATACTGACTCATATTTAGATAATAGGCAAAACTAACATAACCTTATTCCACAGAATCGAAACTTATAGGTATAGTATCAGCTCTTATTCAACCAAAGAAGTTCAAATTAGCAAGATATGGGCAAAGTCTAAGTTTAGACCACCTGTTAGCATGAAAAACTACAAGCAGCAATCTTCCTTAGGAATTGAAATAGTTAACTGATTTCATACAAACACATGAAGGCAACATCATGCATGAAAACCATGACAAGTAAGTTTCATTCGAATCAGAGGAGTGACAAAAATCATGGTAAGAAGACAACAACCTCAACAATTTGGAACTTCTTTCTTTTAAATATATAATCCAGACAAAAGGGACAGAACTGAGTTTAAATACTTGTATCCCTTTAAAGAAACATATTCCGAGATATTCAGATACTAAACCCAATAGTGAATTAACAATACAGACTACTGATACTGGCTAGACTGAAAACATCCAAACAAGCTTTTAATAAACCTGAATGACCTAGACAGGTTCATATTGGTTTAAGTTGGACTCAATTAAACAAACATAGACAATTGGGAAACAACAAATGATTATACATGCTTCTGATCCTTAGCCAAGTTAACTAGGAATGTAAAACCTAGAATGAACCCATAAATAACTTCTAGCCTGATTTCCACACATAAACCAGATGCAACAGATTCACAATTCATACAGATTTTAAACGAATATCTCCTAAGGATGTTTACTCATATGATTCACACAATGTTCATAAGTGAACTCAAGCAGATTAAACTCAGCAGGATTAGTAAGTGAATAGCAATGAATACAATGAACAGAACACTTTCAAACAGGACAGATTCATACAGATTCAGATTCCAGGAAACACAAGTGTTTTACAGTCATGATTGAGAAAAGAGGAAAAAAGTTGACACACACACACTGATTCAGAAAGAATAAAACTGGACAATTCCAATTTCAGTTTCAAGAAAAACAAACCTTCGCACACAACTTAGACCAAACATCACTATTGTAATAATACATTTAATCATCTTCCTAGGGAAATGAATCTCTAAACATAGGCCTGGACTGCAAACAGACTCATTTTCATATTATCACATTTATAAGCATAGACGCAATCAGACATAATATACTTTAATCCTACTTGTGAATCATCAAGTGTACTGCAAACAAAATTTAGACCATATTTTCCAGTCACACCTTATAATCATGGAAGAAGACTACTTAGCATGTTATTTACAATAACTAACTAATTTGAATTAACTAACACAAGGACAGATTAATAAATGGGTCGTTCATACCCTTAAGCTAACTACACGATTGTTTAACTGATTCATAACAGATTGACTAGGTCATATTGGATTAGCTTTAACTCAATTAAACTAGCATGAACCACTATAAACAACAAATGACCATACTTACTTAACACATAAACCTTTATCAAACTGCTAAGAATTGTAATCAAACTAACTAGAGAAAAGTTGTTACCTGTTTAAATAAACTAAACTAAGTTACCATACCTGAACATGCTTAACCACATAAATAGACTGACACTGAAACACGCAAACAGACTTATCTATCCAACTAAATTAATTTAACTAAATTAACATGCTTTAATCACATAATAACAAACTAAAATAACACAGAGCAGCTAAGAAAAAAAATGAAGAATTACCTTCTTCGGGTGCAGCGAAGTGAGGCGAAGGTCTCGATATCCACTCGAACACTATCGAATCCGAGCTTGCGATGCTCGGATTCACAGTGATACCAAAACCAATGAAAAATAGAATAAAATTGATGTAGTATTCTGATTTGATAAATAAACAAGATCAAAGTGCTAATAGAACTCGGAATTTAGGTGATTAAAAGACTCATATTTTAGAGCTTTTTTGGGGTTTCAAAACTCGTTTCAGAACTTTGATTTTCAGAACATTTTTTGCGACTCGAAATCCCTATTTTTGTAGGGGATTTATGGGGATTCAAGAACTCATTTTTTGAAAGGGGATTTCGGGTTCACCTCTCGTTTCTCTCCCCTTTTTTTGGGGGGGGTTTTCCCCACCATTTATAGATCTACCATGTATTTTGTGTTGAATAAAGGGAAAGGGAGCGGGGAACAACAGAAGGTGGAGATGGTGTCAGACGAGTGAAGGAATGTGGTGTAACGTGGTGGGGGACAAAATTAAGTGGGGTGACAGTGAGCGTGGAGTAGTGGAAATGGCAGCGGTATGGGAGAGGCGTGGGAGGTGTCAGAGATGAAGTGGATGATAACGTGGGAGCATGGAGGCGTCAGAGGTAGAAGAAGAATGTGAGGGGCGTGTGCGATGGAGGGAGAAATGGTGGGTGGCGATGAGAAGTGAGGAGATGGTGGTGTAGAGGTGGTGGCGATGGAGGCGGAGACGCGGAGGTGAGGAGGAAGGGGGAAGAGAAGAGACGAAGAAGAAAGGGTAGCGGCGGAAAAAATGGAAAATGAGGGGAACCCTAAAAGGGTTTCCCTTATTTTGGGTGAAAACGGATCGGACCCGGTCCATTTGTGGACTGGGTTGATTTTTGGACCGGGTATTAAAAGAATGGGCTAATAAATTTAAACATGGACTGGTCTAAAAATTGAGTAAAAAATATGGTCTAGTCCAAAAAATATTAGGAGTTAATCGGACTTTGATTTGGGGTCCGGTAAGTCAAAATACGGACCGAGTGCAAGAAATAGTTTGGCTTCTAAATTTGAATAAGAGACCTATTTAAATAACTTGTGTTAAAATATTGTTCGACATAAAATATGCAATCATTAATGCTCAGATAAAAAATGGCGTTGTAATAGCCGTGCAATAATATTTCAAAAATCCACAGTAAGATAAATACTATTATTTAATTATGCAAAGATAAATGCGATGTGTGTGCATAAGCTGGTAAAATGCCGAAATGATAAAAATTGTGAATTATAATAATAGTAATAAATAATGATAATGATAATAATAATAATAATAATAATAATAATAATAATAATAATAATAAATGCGGTAATAGTAATAAGAATAATTGATAGAATAATGTAATAGCGGTATTGATAAGGGCTAATAATTATAGTAAACATAATATATATTTTTTTTATTTTTCCAAAAATATTAGAAGCGCAAATAGGTATTTCGGAGGAGAGACGGGACAAAATTGGGTGTCAACATGGGCCTCAAGGATCTCCCCTACCATAGCCGATAATTTCTCACTGGAAGTCTCGGCCGGAACGTAGGCTTCGTTCAGTATTTTCACTAGAGCGCTCCTATGAGCTTCAGAACTCATCAATAATGCGAATAAGGAAATCTGAGCTGGCGTTTTCTTCAATTGTTCTACAACAGAATACTCCTTCGTTGGCATTTTTCTCCAGAATTCTTCGACTTCTGCTTCTGTAACGGCCTTCTTCGGACCATTTTCCTTGCTTGACGCCCCTCGTGCTATCTCTTCGGGGGCATAGCACCGTCCAGACCTAGTCATTCCGGTGGCAACGGCTTCCACGACTACTCTTCCTTTCCCTTTGTCTCTTTCACCAGATTGATAATCCCAGGGGACTGCTTTGGTGTTGCGAGAAGGTGTTGGGGCAACGAAAGTTGTGATCCTGGGCCTTGGGGTGAGCACTTCGAATGGGGCCCTCTTTTGAACCGTGATTATTGGAGCAACACAAGCCGACGATTCAACCTCCTCCCTTTCTTTAATTGGCACGATAGTCCCCTCCAGATTGCAATCTTCATCAAGGGTGATCATGTGCACATTTGCATCGCCATGATTCGGCAGCGGATTGTTGTTTATGTTCGGGGGAGCTTCCTTAAGCTGTATGACCCCTTCCTTGATCAACGTCTCAACTCTATCCTTGAGAGCAAAGCAGCTTCCGGTATCATGCCCTGCAATTCCTGAATGATATGCACAATGTTTAGTCCCGTCATACCATCCCGGGATAGGATCAGGAGTTCTTCCTTGAATCGGTTGGAGTATCCCTGCCATTTTCAGCCTCTCGTACAGTTGGGCTAAAGGTTCGGCTAATGGTGTATAAGTTTTGGTTGGTCTTCTTTCGACATTTGGGCGTGGTCTAGGGGTGTTTTGTGGGCGGTTTGGTGAATGGTACTGGGGTTGCGTTGCGTAGGTTGGACGGTGTTGTGGTGGGTTTTGGTAGGAAGGTGACCGGGGTGAGTAGTATGTTGGTTGAGTATGATAGACCGGAAGGGGGGTAGGTGGGGGTTGGTAATAAGGCTGAGGTATTTGGGTGTACTGGCTGTAGTGCGAGGGCTGGGGTGAAGAATATTGGCGGGTTGATTTCGGGGTGGGTCTTTGATCTTGGATGGCCATGACCGGGGATACTCCGTCTCTCTTCTTCTTAGCAGGGTCCGCCTGAATGGCCTTACTTGTGGCTTGCAAGGCCGCAAGATTTGTAACTCTTCCTGTTTTTATCCCTTCTTCTATGAAGTCCCCCATCCTGATGACTTCAGCAAACTTCTGCCCAATGACACTTAACATTCTCTCATAATATGTGGGGTCCTTTAGAGATTGTACGAAAAGCATCGTCATTTCACTCTCTGCCATTGGAGGCTGGACTTTTGCTGCTTCTGCTCTCCAGCGCATAGCGTATTCCCGGAAAGTTTCTGTTGATTTTCTCTCCAGCTTCATCAAATAAAACCGGTCCGGGATAGTCTCAGTGTTGAACCTGAATCTGTCCATGAATTCCTGGGCCATATCTCCCCAACTGTGCCACCTCTGCGGGTCTTGGTATGTGTACCAATCGAGTGCCTCTCCAGTTAAGCTCCTTATAAATAGTTTCATTCTGATAGCTTGATTTTTACCCACTCCGACAAGCTTATCGCAATATGATCTCAAATGAGCCCGAGGGTTTCCCTTCCCGTCGAACATGTCAAACTTCGGCACCTTATATCCAGCAGGTAACTCAATGTCCGGGTGAATGCACAGATCTTCATATTCAAGTCCTTCACATCCCCTGTTGGTTTGGATGTTCCTGACTGCTTCCCTCAGACTGCGAAGCTCTTTTGCCACATCTTCGTCCGCTCTTGCCCTAGCTTCCCTTTCCAACTCTTCATAGGGGTCAACTTCTGGATGTTGCAAGGCCTGTGCCTGGGTAGTGAAAGGATGAGCTTCTGCCGCATACTGTGTGTTATGGCTGGCAATATGCGCCAATGGTGTATGGTGAACTGCTTGGTAGTTTTGGGTATGTGGGTTAATTTGGGTAACTGCAGGTTGAGGAATGTAAGGAGTAGCGAAAGGTTGTGAATTGGTTTGTTGGAAGTTAATTTGCTGGAGGTTGGCTTGTTGCTGGTCATTTGGTTGTGAAGTAGTTTGTTGTATGTTGGCTTGTTGCGGGATGGTTTGTTGTTGGATAGTTTGTTGCGGGATGGTTGGTTGCGGGTGGATCTGGTGTGGAATGGTTTGTTGTGGATTTGACTGTTGTGAGGCGGATTGTTGGTTAGTTTGTTGGGGGTTGGAGGTATTTGGATGGACTGTGTAAAGCGGAGGGTTTGAGGGAGAAGGTTGTGGAGCGGGTGAATCGACAGGCGAAAAGGATGGTGGAATTGTTGTGTTTGTTCTTTGCTCAGGGTGAGGGGCGTTCAAAGTGATGGACATATTGGTGAGATTCCGCAGTCGCTCAATTTCGGTCTGCATATTGGCCATTTGCTGCAACAATTGGGCAATGAGTTCATCATTTCCCCCTCCTGAAGCCTCAGGTTCCTCTCTTGGAAGAGTGACGAGTCCCAAGCCAGTCTGTTCGGATGCCCCTGAATCATTCATATTGCCGGACGTTCGTGCTTTTGATCTCGTGAAGTATGGGTGGTCTGCCAGTTCACAGTCAACGCGAATCAACCTCTGGGGGATAGTAAAAAAAAATAAATAAACCTTTTAAGAATGAAGAAAGCTGTGTTAGTATGGTCCGAATGATTGCTGTTTAAAATAATATGGAGATTTAGCAGATAACGTTGAAATAAGCACGTGTTGCATAGCAAATAAGCACATATTGCGTAGCAAACATACATTGAATAGCAAACAAAACATATTGCAAACAAACATATATTGAATAGCAAACAAAACATATCGGAAGGAAATGAATGCGTCCTATTATGCAAGGGACCTTTGTGCCAAAGGTAGGCCTAGCGTGAATTTGAAGGATAACATATGTAGTCATGTGTCATTCCAGTGTGCTATTAATTGAAAACCCAAAACGAATACAATCCCAATGCAAAAGAAATTATTACAATCGCTATTGAACAAGTTAACTAAAATGAAGATGGCCCTTCGTCGCTCTTGAACCTCTTGGTTGCCCGAATTGACTGATCGATCTTTCGGCGATTTTGGGCAAGGTATGACATAGCTAGAACACCCCCTGTTTTGATGCCTTCTTTGATACAAGTATCGCCCTGTTCAGCCAGAAGTGTATCCAACTCTTGCATACTTTGCTCGTAACTAAGTGCTTGCTGCTTCCAATTCTCTGGTTCCCTTTCCTTTTCCTTAAGTTGCGCATGATGCTCGGCTTCAGAAACAAGACTTTTCTTACGCAATTGTCGGAGTAATATGCATGCTTCGGCTTCCCCATCCTTAATCCGATCTTTCAAACTAACGCCGGGTTTGATTGATTCCTCCAAATCAGCGGCCAGCCATTCCACATAGTTGTCCTCGCACCCAGCTTGGTATCTATTTGGCTCAACTGAATCTGTTTTTGTGGTCTCTTTCAATTTCCACATGCGAATAACCTCTTTTGCAAAAGGAATTTTCCCTTCTTTGTAGTCAACACAGTAATGACTCATATCTGCCACTAAAGGTATGTTTTGCTTCCTCCTTGATTGTCTCAAAACTCTCAGCGGGGCGTAAGGCTGCAAACCTCGAAGTCCTATCAAGACCAAAAATGGTATGATCTTCGTTCGAAACACCAAAACCTCAGACGGAAACCAACTGAACATCCATTGCATCGAGTCATCGTTCAAATGGCTAAGAAATTCTACCCACTCTTTCACACACTTTGGTTTCTCAAATGATTTTGCTGTCAAGATAGCGCCTGGAACATGACCCAGAATGTGATTCTCACCCGTCGGCTTCTGGAATGCTAGACCCCCGTTGACTTTCTGAAGATGTTCCATCAGCCAAATTTGCAGAAGAAAGTTGCATCCTTCAAAATGCTTATACCCGCGCTTACAACGCCCTAATGCTCGGTAGATATCTGCCACGACCATAGGGACCAGAGTGTAGTGTTTCCCGTCGATGCCACCAAAAAGAGCCTTAGTTACAATAACAAGATGGGTGTGAATGTCTTTTGTGGTTCCTTTAGGAAATACTATAGTCCCTAAAAAACATACTGCGAAAGCGAAGCACCGTTTCTGCTTCCAAGAGTCATATGAGAAGAATTCATCCTGATGATCGACGAAACTCCTTTGATAACCGAATCTGTGATACAAATACTCGAGTGGTATCATAGACTTCTGCAAACATTCCACACCTTTACCCTCTCTGAACCCGAAGCTGTCAGCAAATTCTTTTGGTAAAGGTTGCCTCGGAATAATCATGCCACAATTTTGCCATTTTCTTGGTTTACGTAATAATGCCACATTTTCTATATAGCCTCCTATTTCCTCTAACAACGGAGTCATCTCAATGTTGCCAAATCTAAACACGACCCTCTTTTCATCCCAAAACACAGCTGCAGCCTCGATGATGTCTCTGCAGGGCTGGATATCCATCAAAGACGGTAAGTGTCCCAATGCTCCACGTACAACCCGCTGTCCGTAATCCCCCAAATCAACCCACCATGCTGTTAGTTGGGAAGGGACGCTCAAAACCATGCTGAATCTCGGGTAGGCATTGTGTTGACTCATGGTTACCTGTGTTCACAAATGGTTAGTTCTACCTAAATAGCACATGGTCCACATAACGCACATTCATCCTTCAAATTAATGCACATAACGTGATAACCGTCGCTCGGGGTCGTAGACCCACCTGGACATTTTGGAAGAGGTTGACTAATGGACTTAATACACCCTGGGTATTAAGCCTCCTAGGTTCGTGCATGCCCTTAAAGGGTTTTGGCTTAGCTCTATCTTAGGCTGACTAGGAGTTGTTTTCCTATGACGCAAGGCTCCCCCAAGCGGACAACTTGGGAGTGGAAAGTCCGTGGCCGCCGACTGCACCGCTGATCGACTAAATCCACTAGACCAATCCAACTAAAGGGGTAATTTAGTAGTGCACGGGCGCAAACTGCGAAGCCGCTTTAAGTGTGTGAATATGTGTGAGTTTTCCAGGAGAGGAAGAAATATGAGCGGAATGCCAATTTAAGGAAAGCAATAACATACATATTACATAGAAAATTTACATAATAAAACAATCACTTAAGAATATAAAAGAAAAAAAATAAAAAAAAATAAAGCAACAATAAAGGCAAAAATAAAGAAAACAACCAGACATCCAATAAATTTAATTATTAACCTAAGTTGTTATGGTTAAGAACCTAAAAATCCCCAGCAGAGTCGCCAAGCTGTCATACCCCTTTTTAACCGGAGTTAGAGTTGAAGCGGAGTACAACATATTGGAGATTCCTAAATATGCTTTGTTTATTTTAAGGAGTCGCCACCTAATTAATTTTAACGGTGAATTAGGACACCTAGATATTAACTAAGGTAAAGTTAAAACTAAACCTCTGTTAATGGTCTGCTTAACCAATGTGATTCTAGGTAAGGGTTCTATATTATCCTAAGGGGAAGGGGTTAGGCATCCTTTAGAATCCGTTAACTTACGGTTATCCGACCAAACTTAGATTAATCAATTAATGTTGGATATAGTATTTAAATTTTAAGAAAATATCTTGTGCAAATAAGACTTATAGAAAGATATAACGATTTGTGCAAAAGAAGATTTTAAATGCCATTTATAGAAGGACTTCAAATAATGAGGCTATTTTTTTTAAAAAAAAAAAGAATGGGACTAGTAATTCGTATAAGAGGAGATTTTAGAATGCTATTTGAAACAAAGGTTTTATAAATGTTGCTAACGCTTTAAATAAGAAGGCTATTGAAATAAGACCAATACTTTTATAAAAGGAAATCTTAGAATGATATTTGAAATAAAATTTATAATAATAATCAATAATTTTAAAAGGAAGTAGCATAATAAAATGAGTCTATACGAAAATAGGATAATCTAACATATAAGTAAAGAAGACGTAAATTTATGCAATCCTTTAATAAATATTTGAACGAACTAAACAATGAGATATTAATTGACTTTGGGTTTTAGGAGTATGAAAAAATACGAAATAGCTGATAGCTTTCTTTTGTCCATTTTCTATTATCTTTATCCATCAGCTTAATCAAGAATATACATGATTGGCTCAAAATCTGTAGAGTTATTTTAAAATACGTTTGCGTGTTGATGACGTTCTGAAATTAAGACACTAAAATATGATTCCTCTAACTCAAAAGAACTTATGCTATCAATTATTCTAGGGGGTAAATATTATGTATATTATAAATATAAAAGGAGAAAATGAAACTTATGGGAGATTGCTTGTGAGTTTTTCTCCTAAATTTACTACCCAATATGTTAAAGTTAACTCACTAAATTCGCTAAGTTCATCTAAATCAAGGAGAATAAAAGAAAATAAAATGTTAGTCACATAATACAGATCGAATGAAAATGAAATATATAAAAGTAAATCAAATGGGCCCAGCCCATTTTGGGATTGTTGGGCCTAAGAGCTGTTTGGGCTTCGGCCCAGCAACTTTTCTTGTATTGCTGTGGATCTGGACTGCTATTGGGGTGGACACGAGGCCGGGCAGAGAGGGATTTCGTTGGGCTTTCGGCCCAACACCGAATGCGGGAGAAGAACGAGTCCCTCGGACTCGTATGCGATGATCCTTCTTCGGGTGCAGCGAAGTGGGTGCGAATCTTCGATCTACACTCGAAATAACACAAACTCCGAAATCTCGGTACTTATACTCGAACGAACAAAATAGAATGGATTTAGTATTTTTTTTTTGAGGTAATATCAAGGAAATTGAAATTGATATCAAAAGAGAATTTGAACGATTAAAGACTGTATTTTCGGGTATTCCAAAGAGATTGAAATAACTCTTATTTTTCACAGATTTCAAAACGGCTATGAGTAATATTTCTTGGGGGGTTTCTGCGGTAAAAAAAAAATGGTGTTTTGGGGAAATTTTATGAATCAAAGATCTCGTTCTTGGGGGTCTTTTTGGTACCTTTCTCTTCGTTTTCCTTCCTTTCTTCAACTCCGATTCCTCCTCCTTTTATAGGTTTTTGCTTGCTTTTTCTTTGTGCTTGTGCTTGAAGACAGAGTGAAGGAGAAGCGGAGGGAGACAAGGTTAAGTGGGGAACAGGGATGAGTGGAGGAAGCGGAGAAGAAGGAGGAAAAGGGGGGGAAGTGGGAGCGGCGGCGAGGGAGCGGGAAAGGAGAAGAGGCGGCTAGGGTTTTTTGGGGGGTGAAGGGAGGCGGAGATGAAGGAGAAAGGAAAAAGGGGGCGGAAATGAAGATAAGGGAACGTTTCCCTTATTTTGCTGAGAAATGAATTGGACCCGGTCCATTTGTGGACCGGGTCAAATTTTAGACTGGGTATTTAAAAGAACGGACTATTAAATTAAACATGGACTGATCTAAAAATTGAGATAAAAAGTATGGTCTAGTCCAAAAAATATTAGGAATTAATCGGACTTTGATTTGGGGTCCGGTAAGTCAATATACGGACTAAGTGCAAGAAATAGTTTGGCCTCTAAATTTGAATAAAAGACCCATTTTGATTAACGATGTACTAAGGGTGCCAGAATATCACCTAATACGGAAATAAAAGATCCGGATAATAAAATTATATGATGTTGCAATGACCGTGCAATAATATTAAATAACAAACGCTATCATAAAAATGTGCGAAATAAATGCGATGTGTATGCGCCAGTTGGTAGAACGTTGAGAAATGCAAGTTTTAATAATACTAAATAATAGCAGCAAATAAATAGTGGTAGTAATACTGCTAATAATGATAACAATAATGATAATGGTAATAATGATAATGCTGATGATAATGGTGATAAAAAAAAATAATAATAGTAAATAACAAATATTTGATAATTAATAACAAATAACAGTAAGGATAATGATAATAATTAATAATAATAATAATAAATATGGTAGTGATTAATAATTAAAAAAAATGACAATTATTGATAATAACAAAAATGATAATAAATTAATAATAATAACAGTAACAGTGGTAATAATAAAATAATAATGATAATAATAATAAGAAATAATAATGATGATAATAATAATAATAAATAACAGTTATTGATAAAACAATGATAATAATTAATAATGATAAATAACAATTATTGATAAAACAATGATAATAATTAATAATAAAAAATAACGATGATAATGATGATCAATAACAACAAAAATAACGCTCATAATAATGATTAGTAACTAATAATAATAATAACAATAATAATAATAATAATAATGGAAATAACAAGAATAATAATAATTAATGATAATTAGTAATAAATGATAATTTAAGAATAATAATAATAATAATAATAATAATAATAACTGCAGTGGAATAATAAAACGGGGCGTTAATAAAAGACTAATAATTATAGTAAAATTAAAATGCATATTTTTTAATTTCTCAAAATACCAGAGGTATAAATGGGTATTTCGGGGGAGAGGCGGGACAAAATTGGGTGTCAACAGGGGTGTGACACAAATTTTGAGCCAGAGACGTCTTCCATACCTCGCATCTAGTTGAGGTTTTTCGTTACCAAGATTAGAGGGTGAGCTCCTATCCGTGCCATGCCTCCTGAAGATCTTTCTTTATTTTAGATGTCTATTTTCATCCCAGACATTATGTTTATTTTTAGACAGTATCTCTTTTTTTAGAGATTATTGGTTAGAGTCCTTGTACGATGACTTTCAGATTTTGGGGATGTAATAGCTAGATTTCCGCACTTGCTATTTTATTTATTTTATCGTCAAACATTTTATTCCATTATTCATGAGCAATGTTTACTAATTGGTTTAAGTAAGGGGAATTGGCTTGATAATGGGTTAAGGGATTCGCCCACTACAGGACTAGTGTGGGTGCCACTCACGTCTGTTTGGGACGTGACACAAATATGAACCAAAACTCTAACAGAGGGTAAATCTAAACAATAAACAATAGTTGGAGTCTAAATTTGACCCTTTTCCCTTAATTAATCTCTATCATCCAGACATATTATGGAATTAAACTGGTATGTTATTGTGTTTAATATCTAACATTTCTCAAAAGATTAGTTTCGCGATGGGATTGAATAGACAATCTCATATGAGGTAAAAGACAAGTAAAAAATCGATCAAAGCAAAATTTATGTTTAATTACGTTACAATTATAATCATCTATTTTAGCTCTAATGATGAATTATATAGTATTGTTTCTGATAAAACTATCATTGACTCACTTTTAAAAATAAAAAGTTGTCACGGAAAAAATATAGTAATGTACTTGAATCGTGTTTGTCACGACCCAACCGAAGGGCCGTGACGGGCACCCGGTGCTAACCCACCCGGGCACCTCTTATCGTACTCTCATGTTCACATCTAGGTGAGCCACATAGCTTATTCATAGTTTCTAAACATCAATAGTACTAATCTCGTTGGGCAACAACACATTTATATCATCATCAACAACTATGCCCATAGCCATATATACAAGCCGACGAGGCTAACAAAATGATGTACAAAATAAGCCGACAAGGCTAAAACACATCTAACCATACACAACTGTCTACAAGCCTCTAAGAAGAGTATGTATCATCATATAGGTGGGACAGGACCCCGCCATGCCTATATGTATGTACACAAAAGAGTAATACCAAAAGCTGTAGCTCCGGATGAAATAGAGCTCCTTTATGCAGTCCCTGAACAAGAAATCTATGGATCAAGCCTGTCTCCCTGGCCACCTGCGGGCATAACGCAGCGTCCACAAACAAAAGGACGTCAGTACGAATAATGTACTGAGTATGTAAAGCATAATCAACATCATAGTAGGAGCATAAGAAATAGCATAAGATAGAAGAATCAGGAGGTAATAGAGCCCTTTGTACCTCTAGTGGCCATCATCATATTTACTTACTTGTATTTCATAGGGACCTTCCATTTCCAATGCTTGCTCATGCATATGTACATACATAAACATATTCGTTTTTGTATTTATAACTGTATTCGTATCCTTATCATACCCGACCATGAAGGTTCGGTGGTTCACATACCTGGCTATGACAAAGCTCGGTGATCATACATACCTGGCCCTACCAAGGGTCGGTGTTATCCGTAACCAACTGCAGAGGTGTGCGCTCGATAAGTATCATACCCGACCATATAAGCTCGGTGTTACATAATAGTCATATATACTTAGACGCGTATACGTAAAAGCCCATAAGTATCATCAACATCATTGCCATCATCGTTTTCGTTACATCTATCCTTAGAGGATCAACTATCATATAAAAGAGGTACTAGTATCGTGAAAGTGTCGAGAATCACGAGCTTTGGTAATCTTAGAGATGGAGTCATTTGGAAAACATTATGGAGCTCATGAAAGGATATACATATATATAGCAAGGGAACCATGCCTTAATGGAAGAAGGATTAGTCTTACATACCTCTTTGTCCTCTTAACTACTTAACGTTCACCGTCGAAGCTTGAACAATCTACATTTAGAAGGATCCATACCATAGTTAAGCCTTAATGATACTCTTAAATTCAAACTAGAATAATTCATGATCTAATGAAAATTGGGCAACATTTCCCCTCTTTCGTCAACTTTCTCCATATGATATAACAACTCCCAAACGTCAATAACAACATTCGTAATATCATAATCAACGACTTCAACAAGTTCGACATTATTCAATTCTCAAAATTCCCTCTCAAAGTCATTCATAACCATAGTCATAATATAACACCACATTCATCCTCATATAATGCTTCTCCAATATTCTTAATACCATTTATAACAAGATTATACTCATAACATGTCAAGAATCATGATTCATGTCAAACTACTATTCAAGAATGCCACTATTCTCATATTTGTAACCCATTGTCTACTTTCTTCCATAATCCAAGTCTTTCAACCACTCAATAATCTTAATAGCATGCAATGAATATAAAACTCACATTTGATTATGAAGGAATGGGTTTTGGTTGGAAATACTTCACTTGGAGAAAACCTAGCTTCAATTCCAAAGAGATTTTTAGCTTTCATCAACCCTCATTAGCATTCTTGCACTTGATTCTACTAATTTTTCATTCTTCCAACTTCTCCACTTCTCTCAAGACCTCTAGAAGGTTCCACACATTTCACTAACATAAATTCAAGGGAAACCAAAGATCAAATACCACTGCCCGACCATACAGGTACGGTGTGATCATCATTAGCCCGCGTCCAGGCCTCCCGCGTCCGGGGTAACCATCTCATGCCGCCCACTAGTGGTGTCTGCCCGACCAACTAGGCATGGTGTAATCATAAGCCGCCCACTACGCTCATCGTAGTGGTGTCTGCCCGGCCATATAGGTACGGTGTAATCTCATCATCATACACTTATCATAAAGCATGCATTAGAACTCAAGTACAAACTATAACTCTATCGGGGTGACGTAAGGTCAAGAACCCTCGATTCCATTATGGAGTAGTCATGATCATCACGCCTCACCTTGAAGGAACTAACACTAAGGTGAGTCTAGCAATAATGAATAACATCATGAAATCATCAGCTTCATAAGAATATCATATCATCAGCTTTAATATCTCTAGACTTAGACTCATCATCGTCATCATTGTCATATTCTCAACGCATCTCTTATCTTTATTTCATGAGAGGCTATTAATAATCATAGACTCATAGTTTTCGGAATATAAGAGAGTCATTGTTATACCCTATTTTAACCGGGTTAATTTAGAGTACAACATATTGGTAATTCCTATTGGTTTATTTTAAGGAGTCGCCACCTAATTGATTTTAAGGTGAATTAGGGCACCTAATTATTAACTAAGGTAAAGCTAACTAAATCTCCGTTAATAGTCTGCTTAATCAGTGTGATTCTGGGTAAGGGTTCTATATTATCCTAAAGGGAAGGGGTTAGGCATCATTTAGGATCTGTTAACTACGGTTATCCGACCAAACTTAGGTTAATTAATTAAGGTTAAATAAGGTGCTTAAATTTTAAGAAAATGGCTTATAATATTACTAAGGTTTTAAAGAAAAATATAATAACGTTGTTTAAAAGAAGATTTAAAAATATGCTAAGGCTTTAAATAAAAATGCTATTTTAAAACAAGACTTGTAAGATAATTTGCACAAAAAAGAGACTTCGAATGTTATTTAAAGTAAACTATAAATATTGCTAAACTTTAAATAATAATGTTATTTTGAAAATGAGACTTGCAAAATATAATGATTCGCATATAAATAGGAGCTTTTAAGAGAAGACCTAGCCAATTTAAATTTAGGATAAAATTACATTATATGAGTATAGTGATGTAGAAAATCTAGTCTTATTTTATAAATAGAATGTAAAAGATGATGAGTTTTCTTGATCTTTTTACTAATTTATTTAACTATGCTCGGCTAAAAATATGTATAATTGGATGAATCTTGAAAACAATGTTTATAAAATATACTTGAGTTTATATTTGCGTATTAGTGACATTTCTTAAAACAATATTCTAATGTAGCAAAACATGATTCCTTTTACTCCAAATATGCTATCGAAAATCAACTGTTCTAACAAAATAAATATTATAGATACTTTAAATTAACTACCCATCATATTAAACTAACCCAATAATTCCGCTAAGGTTCATTCTAGCTAAGAAAACTAAATTAAGATGAAGTGTTAGTCAGACAATCAAATACACAAAGATAGTAAAATGACGGAAATGTAAAGGAGTTCAAATGGGTTTGGTGCATTTGGGACGCTGCTGTTGTCACTGCTGTTATGGGCCTTGGCCCAGAATTATTTTTTAAATTTTTTGCTGCAGGTGGGCTGACTCGGGAGGAGACAATGTTGGGCTTTAGCCCAACACCGAATGCGGAAAAGGACGAGTCCCTCAGACTCGTATGCGATGATCATGCATAAAAATGAAAGGAAAAGGATTAGTATCTAATCAATGGATAAGGTTAAACATGTAGAATATAAACTCAAAACAAATCAGTAAGTTGTGTATATACTGTGTATATTGAAATATACCTCGTGTATACACATTCATAGCTGTTTTAAGTAAAGGTATACCAGTAATATACGTAAATATACATAACCAACTGAAATATACTTGCAACAGCGCACAAAGTTGATACAACACCCAAACTGATAACAAACTATACCCGAGATTCACTAATACATGTTTACTCACATGAAAATGCATATGATCCAGACTAAACATATTCGTAACATCCAGCCACTTGGAGAATTCAAATGAGGCATTTTGTACATGTGGCACGTGCATAGTTTTTTTTTTTTTTTAAAAAAGTGGGCTACCGATTCATGATACACACCAAGTCTAAACATGACATACAAATATCTACTGAATTCAGGAGGGATATTTATGGTATTCAGTCACGTTTCCAATTCATATTCTTTGTATTAACAAGGCAAAGCATTAATAATTGCAGCACAATATCATTCCTGCCAATAGCTAGTAATTCTGCTCGACTAAACTACAAAGGGTAATTATCTTTTCCTCTCCAAAGTACAGATTTTCAGCCCAGCAGTACCAGTTCCAATTTCAGTCAACATAATGCATTATTTGACCACAATATTTAATATATCACGGGATATTCCAACAGAAACATGAACTATACAAGACGTACATCTTGGACCAAACATGGCATTTAGGCAAACATCCTTAGCAGGGTTCTAAGCCAATATTCAATCTAAATTCGAGCAGGACAGAGCAGCAGATCCTAAAAGACCAGACAATCACTATGCAATCGCTAACCGATTCACGACACTCAAACAAATTTTAAATGCAACTACTGTTTTCTAATCCCCCTTTCTTGTTTCAAAACTTCAAACACTTAATGAAACATCATTCATGCAAATTTCACATTAGGCAAAGATTTCCAAACTCGAGGGTCAAAAGGGAATTCATTCGAGCATTGACATAACATGCCAAACAAATAAAAGACTTCATACCAAACCTGGTAATTCAAAACATGGATAAGATGATGACAGAAGGGGGAACAAGAAAGTAGGAGTAACATTTTCTCTTTTTCATTTTAAGTGTATGAAATGGTGACTGACTTTTGAACTGCAATTACTACGATAACTATAGGATCTTTCCTTTATGACATATTAAGTAAGCCAAATAGAGGAGAAGAAGATAAGCATAGCTTATACAGAATCACGAAGTTGAAAGGTTGTGATCATACTAAGACCAAAGTTAAAATCAAAGAAGGACAGATCAAACTGATGCAAAAAAAGGGGGAAGCATACAAGCACACATGTGATCTATTCATTTTTAATTTAAACTAAACTGGTGATCTGCTTCATTTTCCTTTTTTATCAACATACCAGTAGCTATCTAAAAGAAGAGAATAAATAAGACACAAAGCAAAATCTGTATGCATTTTAAAAGCTGAGAGATATAGTCACACAAGGTTTTAATTATTCAGACCATTTTTAGCTTTCTTTAACAGGAATGAACATGACATTCACTTCTTTTACTTTTAACAAAGCAATTTCTGCATCAAATTATAGGAAGAAACTTTATTCACTTGGTTATATTCAATGGACGCTAGAGATTGTGAGGCATAGGATGCCGCACACATACATAAGCTAAGGAATTCAATCATCACAACATGGCACCAAAAAACAGAGTGAAGGCTACACAGTTGAAGTATATTTGGGCAGAGAACTTCTTAAACAAATTTGACTTTACCAAACAAACTAACTACTTCACATCCACATTTTGTCTATTCCCCAGGGCTCAAACAAACAATTGGAGGCAGCTTATGTGAAAAGATGTAAAGAGATTCAACTTTCATAGATAACAACTGAAGTTGGGAAATCTAAATTGTCAAGTGAAGCATCTCACTCAGGCAAATCAGCTGCTACTTATTATCACTTCAAATAGAGAACATCCCAAAGGAGTTTTACAATTCATCTTGTTAAAGTATGGACAGGAACTAAGAAGGAAACTTAGCTCCCTCATGCTCAGGTTCTAACAAACAACTTTTAGGGAAAACAACACACAGACTAACACCTTAACCTCATGCTCACAATATCAAGCTAGTACTTCATTGGATACTTAAGCACAAGCCATCATTCTTATCATAATACAAACTGATATGCTTCTCTATATTACAATTTCAGGTTTGAACGAGTACTCAAATATCAGTCCGTAACTCATTTTAACCAATGCTCAGACATTATCGACAGAGGATTAACTAATCTAACGGAGACCAACAAATGCTACAAATCATACATGGTCCAAATAATCAACAGCCAGGCTACTCAAATAGACATTTAGTGAAAAAAAAATTGATTAAACAACATGCTAAGGACTCCCAGTCAAGCTTACCAATAACACTCTTATAATTTTAATCAAAATGTCACAATCTTGTTAGCATATTTTACCCTAATCATACTCATAATATCTGACTAATAATCTTAGTTTAAAAATATCGGCATGCTAATTATCTACTAATCCCTTTGACTGAACTAATGACATAATTTCAATCCTTAACCATGCTTACTACTATAATCAAAACAACATAATCATCCTAATCATACCCGTTGTTAACAGAAAATTAAACACACTACATAAACAGTATAAACAACATAAATAAATAATTAAACAAACAGAAATAATTAAAGGAAATTAACCGACCTTTTTCGAGTGCAGCGAAGTGGATGCGGGGTCTTTGATTCACACTCGAACACTTCGAATCTCCGAGTTTGCGTAGACTCGGATGCGAAATAGTAACAGAAGCAACAAAAGAGAATAAAACAAACGATTCAACGCTTCGACTATCAAAAAATAGTGAGCTAATATTTAGGGGAAATTGAGGTGGCTAGAAAGACAGAATCTTTTCAAGGGGGGTTCGGGGAGGCGGAAAACTCTTTTTTTTTAAGGGGATTCTTCCATTCCCAGAACTTGTCCTAAACGACTCAAGACAGGATTATTTATAGGGTGGATTAGGGTTTTCATTTGAGTGGAGCGGGGACAGAGGGAAGTGGAAGAGAGAGAGGAGCGGGGGACAGAGAGAAGTGAAAGAGAGAGGCGTGGGGGACAGAAGGAAGTGGGGGGGAAGAGGAGGAGAGAGAGAGACGAAGGAGGAGCGGGAGAGAGAGAACAAAAGGGGGGAGCGGCGCTGAGGAGAAGGAAGAGATGAAACCCTAGAGGTTTCATCTTTTGTTAAAAGGAAATGGGCCGGTCGGGTCGGGTAGGTTCGGCTAGTGGGCTGGGTCGTTTAAAATGTGGGCTGGTGAGTTTAGAGTATGGGTTGCTGATGTTGAATGAATAGTGGGCTGGGTATTAAAATGTGGGCTGATTAATTGGGTTATTTATTTGGCTGAAATTGTTGATCCTTCCTCCTTTATTTAATTATATTTTGGGCTTCTAATTTTAATAACTAGTACAACATATACTATGATAATTAGTGATTAATATGTAGAAAATAAAAGACTTGATAAATTATAATTATTCTTAACGAGTACAAAAATCTGAAATAAAATGATGACGGACCCTTTTGAGATTTGTGACAAAGTAATGCTAGTAATGTCGATAGTAAAAAATAGTGAAAATGAAAGTATCGATATTAATAGTAGTAGCAATAAAAAATAATAGTGAAAATAAAGTGTTTAGATCGTCCATAAATTAGAAGCTCCAGGAAATAAATTGAAATAAAGGAGGGACAAAATTGGGTGTCAACAGTCATGGAAAGATAAAAGAAGTCATGTTGTAGGAATCATGCCTTAGAGAGGAAGGGACTAGCCTTACATACTCAGTACATTGCTCGTACTGACGTCCTTTCTTTTTGGACGTTGTGTTCATGCCCACAGGTAGACAGGGAGGTGGCCCAGATTCCTAAGAGCTACTCAGCAAATTTACAGGAGCATTCTACTATTCCGGAGGTGCCATTTTGATACATCATTTTGTGTATATGTTTGGGCACGACGGGGTCCTGTCCCGTCCCTATGTCTCAGTACTCTAGTAGAGGCTCGTAGATGATAACGTCCAAATCCACCCTATTAATTAGAATGAGCACGGTCATATGCAAATATAATTTACCC